>NC_069502.1:158567139-158882638 GCF_027579735.1 Bombina bombina
ACCATTGCTAGACTGTGACATTGCCTGCATTTCAGCTCCCCAAAGTGAATAGAATGTAAAAAATAAAGTTATATTTATATTGTCCTCAGACCTCAGGCATTAATTTAGAACGCTAAACTCAGATTTACTGCAGTTTTTAGTAGTTAATAAATTAGAGCAGGTTATATGTAGTACAAAATACATATATTTTTAAAATCCCTACCTTTTTTGACAGCTGTGACTTCCTGGCTTTAAAGTCCATTACTATCACTGTGGGGGCAGCTATTTCAGGGACCAGGGAAACTATGTAAGATATCGTGGATAAAGAATTTCCCTGCTGCTTTTGTTTACAAGTCCCACTCCCAAGAGGTTTTGCCTGCTGCTGCTGCACAAGTTTATCTGCAGCTCCTGTTTTGATCACTTCCAGATAGCAGAGGAAGTGCAACAGAAGCTGAGCATTCCAACGGCAACGGGACAGTTCAAGAGCAAGAGAAAGGAAGGGTCAGTCAGGTACTCTGCAGAGGAATTTACAGCTAGACTGCTAGTTACTCACAGGCAAGCAAGCAAGCACACAGACAT
This sequence comes from Bombina bombina, assembly GCF_027579735.1. Lineage (NCBI taxonomy): Eukaryota > Metazoa > Chordata > Amphibia > Anura > Bombinatoridae > Bombina > Bombina bombina. The sequence goes on from NC_069502.1 coordinate 158,567,698, forward strand.
GATGAGACTGCACTGCAGTACTTTTACTTAATACTTACACAGTCACTCACTGACTAATTCGTTCACTTAAATGATGGGAGTTTGCAAATTCATTACCTCCGGTTAGGTAGCTGGTTCCTTCACTTGCCTAAGTTCTCCTTCACCACACATGGCCACACGCTCCTATGGTGCTGCAGTGCCGCGGCTGCTGTCTCTAACATGCGCACGGCGTGTGGGTGGAGCTAAGCAGAAGCCACAGAGTGATCAATAATATGTGGACCGGATTCCAAAACTTATAACACACCCGGTCCACATATTGCAGGTGCAGCCGTGCAGTGCTTCCACTTTGGTCTGCCAGTGCCAGGCCAGGACTTTAAGTTCACTTACCGGCTCCTTCCTTATCCAAGTAGTCTCGACTCTCTATCCAGTCCAGTCCACGATTCTGAAATCTGATGAGTTGATGGCCCCACGCACTAAGTCACACACTCGCTCCTCCACCACAACCACCGGCTGCACACGTCTGTGAGAGGGCCCCCCTCACCACCACCCCCATCCAGTAGAAAATCCGAACCCCCCAAAAAATAAAATATATTTTATTATTAATTTTACTATATAAAAAAAAATCCTGCTGCTGTATGATGCAGGGCCCCTAAGGAGCAGGGCCCTCGGGCAAGGGCCGATTTGCCCGACTTGTCAGTCTGCCCCATAGTACTAACACAACAAGCAGAAGCAGGGGAGGATTACATGACCATGCAGGCACCAATGCAAACTCCTGCTCTAGATATAGGCATTGGTGCATGCACAGTTGTATATCCTTACATTTTCTCATACCTGCCAATGCCATGTGTACTGTGAGGGGCTTACACGGAGCACACAACCCTCTCCTGTAGGATACTGCCTCTGAGCATCACAGCTAAAAAAAAGAAGGAAGCATTAAAAAAGTGCTCCCCCTGCTGCCCGCCCATAGCAATGACCAGACTCGCACACTGAAAAGTGTGCGATTAGCAAGGGTATAGGCTGTGTTATGGGCGGAGAAGCAGTCACATAGAAAAATATGCAAAGGGATATAGCAGCCTATACCTCCTCTACCGCACGTGCGGTAGAGGAGGTATAGAGGTAGATAAAAGGATTTTTTATTATTATTATGAAACTTGACAGTAGACTGGAACCTTTTTTGGCTAAATACATATAATTTTTTCCAATAGGGGGCTATTGGAGAAATTATATTTATTCAGCTAAAAAAAATATTTTCTTTCTTTTTTTCTTTTTTTTTTCCAGGGGGGCACGTGCGATTGTGAACATATGGAGGAGCCTCCACTGGCACCAACTAACCTAAAAATGGAACTTCTTTCAAGCTACATATAATTAATTATTTTTAAAAAAAAAGAGATAATGTTTTACAAATGTTATATAGATGATTGTATATTTATCTGGAGAGTCCAAGAAATGTCTCTATGTAACTGGGTTGAGGCTGGGTTAACTGTGATGGAACACAGAGTGAAACTCAAATTGCGATCAACTATCTGGATTTACATATACAGGTATACAAAAAAGAAATAATGGCCACTACTCTGTATCAGAAACCAACCAACAAAATGCCTTATTACACTAATAATAAACAATTACCCCAGGGCACTTCTATGTGCCATTCCTAAGACACAGCTGCGCAGGGTAGTATGTGTCAGAGCATGCTCCGGTGTGCGATCTGCTTCTAAGCATGCCCAGAGTTGATCATGGAAGCCATTTGCTTTTCCTCTTGAGCCACTGGAGGGCTCTGGCTCTGTGTGAATTGCTGAATCCTACAGTTTGCACTGGCTGGCTCTCTAGCTCCACCTGCCTGCCAGCTGCAGACAGTTACCTAATCAGCAGCCTATAAAAGTTTGCTGCCTGTCTTTGCCTGTGTATTGAATCTTGTATTCTGGGTGTGCTATACTTTTCATGCTCTACTTCCTGTTGCTGACCATTGTATCTCTTGACTTCTCTCTTGTTTGCCACCTGTCCTGACCATTGGACTGCCACTGACCTCTCGCTTGCCTTCTGATTTGTTTCTGTTGTTTGCCAGTCTGGATTCCGACCCTTGACCTGTATTCTGATGATCCTTGTTTAGAGATTCAGCCTATATCCTCCTGTTCTGGCTCTGATTTATTCTTCTACACTCCTACATCTAGGTCCTAGTGCTATTGTTTTTGGCTGTGGGATTTCCTTCCTGTAACTCCACTTGAAGCTGGTATAGAAAGATTGTCCAGAATTGGTTTTACAGGGGGATCTCTTCACTGGCGGTGACAGTATAAAACAACACTGAACAACCAAAATGGAGATACAGTTGGCTAAAATGTCACAGAGTTTTATTCAACTTGGCCATTCTGAACATATGATTAGACTAGGACAAATTAAAATTGAAAATCTGTCAATTTATAAATCCACCTGTTCTTAGTAAAATACAATGAATAAATATTGGATGCAGCAATAAAAATAGAAAATTACTCTAACTTGAAGCCCAATGGATTTTTACAAATTAGAGACTTTGCAACCTAAGGGGCTCAATGTCTCCACAGATTGGAATTAACTTGGTATAGAATGTATGATTCTTTGTAAATTTCTACTTACTCCTTGTGGACTGAAATTCGCTATTGTTACTTATTTTTATACTTTTTAGTTCATTTTTATTTTTGTAAGTTCAATTCTAGTATAACTATTATCAAGTAAACATGTGCATTAAGCCAATTTATGTTGATTTTAACATTTCATCACAATCCTGAATATACAATATGAATGAGCCAGGGAACAAAACAGTTGAAGAACAATATAATGCCCTAACTATTAAAGTCATTCTTTTAATTTGTTTATTTGATGCTAAAACAAAGGTGCAGGAAACAGAGGAAAGAGGGAAGGAGATGAGATGATTTGGCTAATCAGCTCATTGGTTTCCAGTGATGCACATGAGTTCTGACAATTCAGGTGTCCAATGTCCCCTCTCTAGTCCTGGCGGAGTATTATTAGTAACTGATGTTAGGGAAAGTAATTCAACCATTACATGCCATAAAGGCATGCCCAATCCACTTTTAAGATAGCTAATTATTTATTATTTTATTATTATACTTTATTTATGAAGTGCCAACATATTCCGCAGCGCTGTCCATGTATACAATTAATTTAAATAAATCAATGATATAAAACTTGTAAGAAGCAGGACAACATTTACAAACACATACAGAAGAAATTGAGGGCCCTATTCCCGTGAAAAAATTCCAATCTAGAAGGGTAGGAGGTTGAGAAATAGGAGGGGAGGACTACAAGATTGGGAAAGATGTTAATGCAGAGTTAGATGAGGGAAATGTTAGGTAAGTGAAATTAATTTATTATTGAGTTGGGTGGTAGGCTAAGAGAAAAGTCTTCAGGGAGCATTTAAAGGAAGAAAGATTAGGGAAAAGTCTGAAAGCATGAGGGAGAGTGATCCAGAGGGTAGGTACGGCACAACAGAAGTCCTGCAGTCTAGCATGAGAAGAGGTAATAGTCGCAGATAAAAGGAGCAGGTCATTGTTGGATCTTAGTGGACGGGCGGGCTGGAGTATACTTGTTTATAAGAGAGGATAAGTTGAGGGGAGCGGCGTTGGTGAGAGCTTTGTATGTAAGGGTGAGAATTTTTAATCTAATTCTGCTGTGAATGGGGAGCCAATGAAGGGACTCACAGAGAGGGGCAGCAGATACAGAGTGAGGGGAAAGGCGGAAGTATATGAACGAAGAATAAACTTATAGTGTATGAAATCAGGTTCAGAGTGAATTTTCCTCCAGACACGCTCAGCAGTACGGGAGCATTTTTGCAAATAGCATGTTTGCTGAGCGTGCCAGGGCTTTAACTGACGGTGTAATGTTTTGCGCAGTTGGGGAGGGGCAAGTGTGTCTAAAACAAAGGTTCAGGAAACAGAAACAGTAAGCTATACTAGTTGAAGCTCAGCCATCTTTAATCATTTTGACTTGAACTTTTGGTAAGTGCAGTTGTTTGCCTCTGTCAACTATTTGTCATTGCCTCAAATACATTTGACAGCTATTGTATTTGTTGTAATTGTTTCAGTGATTATACTAATAAAAAATAGGTTCAGAAATATTTGTCTTTTTCTTCACTGTGAATCTTTTTTTTTTTTTTATTCTGTTGAGTAGGGATTTTTGTTTAATTTGTTAGTGCTAATTCTGAGCATCAGATTTAAAATTTAACATATTATTTTTATTGTAGTGGGGGCATTATTGGACTTCTGTCTGAGCCCTGCCTTTCCTATTTAAGCTAGTGTTAGTGGCCTAAAAGCAAAGGTTTACATTTTTTTTTATAAAATATATGATATTTGTTTTGGTTACTGTATTGCATACATTTAAAGAGATATAGTAGTACAGCTAAAATGTAAATAGTTTTATATTGCAGTGAGGGCAACAAGGGCTCCTGTTAGTTTGCTCTATAGGTTATGCTTTGTCATTTATCAGCATACCTTCCCATTTTTTTAAGAAATATAATAATAATAATATCTTATTGGTTGGCTATTGTACACAGTGCATATACTATAGTATTTTATATATATATATATATATATATATATATATATATATATATATATATATATATCTTGGATGTCTTCACACTACCTCCAACTCAATCTGTCTAAAACGTAGCTCTTCGTAGCTCTTCGAGACATCCAACACCTGACATTTCTCTGACGGTTGGAGACTCTATTCTCAACACCTCAACCCAGGTCCGCTGTCTTGGGGTCACACTAGACTCAGAACTCACATTCAACCCACATATACAAGCGCTTACCAAATCCTGCCATTCACACCTACTCAACATTTCCAGAATTCGTCCCTTCCTTACTCAAAAAACTACAAAAATACTTATTCATTCCCTCATTTTGTCACGCATTGATTATTGCAATCTACTCCTAAATGGCCTTCCAAAACACCACCTCTCCTCCCTCCAATCTATTATGAATGCTTCTGCTAGGCTCATCCACCTAAGTCGCCGATCTACATCAGCTGCTCCGCTCTGCCAGTCTCTACACTGGCTCCCCATACACTCCAGAATACAATTTAAAGTATTAACCCTAACTTACAAAGCACTCAACATTCTAACACCCAACTATATTTCCTCTCTCATCGTGAAATATTCCCCATCCCGTCCTCTTTGATCAACCTCTGACCTACGTCTCTACACTCCTGTTATCTCTACGTCCCACTCCCGCCTCCAAGACTTTGCACGTGCTGCTCCTGTCTTCTGGAACTCTCTACCCCGCTCCATAAGACTGTCTCCAACCTTGTATAGCTTCAGACGCTCCTTGAAAACTCACCTATTCAGAGAGGCTTACCATCTCTCCTCCATCCCTCATACGAACCAAACTAATACATGTACATGAACTGCCTGACTCACTGCTGCAACTGCAACCGATGTGACAAGCTACCCCAACCTTATGTCTCTGCACCCTTAACCTATAGACTGTGAGCTCTCCGTAGCAGGGCCCTCTTCCTCCTGTACTAGATTTGTTTAGTTTTGTTATTTTTTGTATTTTATCACAAATCTTTGTCATTGTACACCCCTGTCATTGTACCCAGCGCTAATATATTATTACTCCTATAATTCAAATATTTTTTCTATTGTAGTGGGTTTCTACCAGTTTGCTCTATAGGCTAAGCTTTGTAATCTATCAGCATACCTTTCCATTTTATGTATAAAATATAAAAATAATAATTTCTTAGTGGCTACTGTTACACACAGTGCATATACTATAGGTTTACTATTAGATATATTGATACTGCTATAATTCAAATAAAGTTTTATTGCAGTGGGTGAGCTCCTACCAATTTGCTGTATAGGCTAGGCTTTGTTGTCTAACAGAATACCTTTCCATTTTTGTATACAATATGCAACAATAAATAATTATTGTGTGGCTAAGTTATTTATGAGTAAGGATTTTTGCAATAACAATTGTTGCAGTTTAGGGGTTAATTAGTGTAGGGGGGTTTTGTGATGAGTGCTGTGGCAGTTTATGGATTAAGTTGTGTAGCGAGTTTTTGCAATGGGGTTGTGGTAGTTTAGTGTAGCAGGTTTTTTTAGGGCTTTGTAGGTTAGCAGAGGTTTTTTATTTAAAGAACATTGAATGAAAGAATATTTACAATTTTCGTTAATTCATTAATTGGTTATACTTTATATTCGTGCAGGCTGCCGTTCGTTCATTCAGTTATGTTTAAAAAAAAACTCAAAAACTCTAATTTATAAAATCTTACATATATCTACATTATCCATTTCTCAAAGATAACTAGCGAAACAAGGATTTAATAAAATAAGTATTTAGCAAAAGCAGTGAAGAGTTGTTTTTCCCATTGAGCACTTCACTACTGTATGTGACATTATTGTGCATGACAATAACAATAAAATGGAGGCAACGGTTTATTCTTTCTAGTGGGCAAGTAACATGAAAGAGAACTTTCCCATTAGCTCCAAACTAAACCAAATTATTTTACTGTAGATGTACATACGTAAATGGGTGCACAATCTTTCATTAATGGTTTAATAATGACAACTTTAATAGATGTGGATACAAAAAATGTTGTTAATCATACAAATCTGCTGATGCTGATCGTTCAGAAGACTTATAATAAGTAGTATTATTATAATGGCTGATCCACATTATAACTATAAGAAAACAGAATTGAACTTTGTAACTTATTTTTTTTTTTTTAAATGATAACTTTCATGTATAGGACACCCATTTATGAACCCATTTCATGTAAGCCTTCAACTGAGAGTGAAGAAGCACTGCTGTTTCTTAAAGTGTCCACAACCTCAGAGGTTGCGGATCTAAGACAACCCAGACTCATTAGTCAGGGATGACTACCAAGCCCTGCTGTTGAGCAATTGATTGCGTGAAAGCAGGGGGTAGGGCTTAAGTTGCCAAGTGCAGACCCAAAACATGTAAGGATCATCGCTCCTGCTGCCTCTATGTACCCTGTTTTTACTTTTTGCTATTTAAAGTTATTTTTTAACTTTAACTTGCCTGCAATGTGCAGCCGTTTTCTCTTTTTTTCTATTAGGGTTGCAAGAGTGTTTGCTTGTGTAATCAAATTCTGATAGTCAATACTGCTCCAGAGCTCCTGAATGTGTGCAGACAGGATCTCTTTCTGAGAACCTTGTCTGCATGTGGTATGATAAATAGGGGCCATAGTATTGTCTTAATTTCAAAATGGCAAAATGGTTGCAACACCAACATACTCCAACTTGTGTGTCTCATTCCCGACATTCCTTTTTTGAGTAAGGTACAGATATACAATACTGTGTGTTACTCTGGACCAGCTGATAAATGCATATGATTGTAATTTTTACAAGCTTAAAAGGATTTTACTGACATTTATAAGTCAGAGTTGCAAAGAATAAGTAGTAAACAAATGTAAGTTATCCTAAATTATGTTCTTTTAACAAATTATCGGCTAGATTTAGAGTTCTGCGGCCAAAGGGGTGCGTTAGCTACGCGTGCTTTTTTCCCCCGCACCTTTTAAATACCGCTGGTATTTAGAGTTCACAGAATGGCTGCGTTAGGCTCCATAAAAGGGAGCGTAGAGCATATTTACCGCCACTGCAACTCTCGATACCAGCGGTGCTTACGGACGCGGCCAGCTTCAAAAACGTTTCCCCCATAGAAAACAATGGGGCCATTTGAGCTGAAAAAAAACCTAACACCTGCAAAAAAGCAGCGTTCAGCTCCTAACGCAGCCCTATTGTTTTCTATGGGGAAACACTTCCTACGTCTGCACCTTACAACCTAACATGCACCCCGAGTCTAAAAACCCCTAACTTTACACTTATTAACCTCTAATCTGCCGCCCCTGCTATCGCTGACCCCTGCATATTTTTTTTAACCCCTAATCTGCCGCTCCGTACACCGCTGCTACCTACATTATACCTATGTACCCCTAATCTGCTGCACCTAACACCGCCGACCCCTATATTATATTTATTAACCCCTAATCTGCCCCACCACAACGTCGCCTCCACCTACCTACACTTATTAACCCCTAATCTGCCTACCGAACCGCACCGCTACTATAATAAATGTATTGACCCCTAATCCACCTCACTCCCACCTCAATAACCCTATAATAAATAGTATTAACCCCTAATCTGCCCTCCCTAACATCACCGACACCTAACTTCAAGTATTAACCCCTAATCTGCCCTCCCTAACATCGCCGACACCTAACTTCAAACATTAACCCCTAATCTGCCGACCGGAGCTCACCGCTATTCTAATAATTTTTTAACCCCTAAAGCTAAGTCTAACCCTAACACTAACACCCCCCTAAGTTAAATATAATTTTTATCTAACAAAATAAATTAACTCTTATTATATAAATTAATCCTATTTAAAGCTAAATACTTACCTGTAAAATAAATCCTAATATAGCTATTGATAGTGTAGTGTTAGGTTTAATTGTAGATAATTGTAGGTATTTTATTTAATTAATTTATTGATAGTGTAGTGTTAGGTTTAATTGTAACTTAGGTTAGGATTTATTTTACAGGTAATTTTGTAATTATTTTAACTATTTTAGCTATTGTACCTGGTTAAAATAATTACAAAGTTGCCTGTAAGATAAATATTAATCCTAAAATAGCTACAATATAATTATAATTTATATTGTAGCTATATTAGGATTTATTTTACAGGTAAGTATTTAGCTTTAAATAGGATTAATTTATATAATAAGAGTTAATTTATTTCGTTAGATAAAAGTTATATTTAACTTAGGGGGGTGTTAGTGTTAGGGTTAGACTTAGCTTTAGGGGTTAAAAAATTTATTAGAATAGCGGTGAGCTCCGGTCGGCAGATTAGGGGTTAATGTTTGAAGTTAGGTGTCGGCGATGTTAGGGAGGGCAGATTAGGGGTTAATACTATATATTATAGGGTTATTGAGGCGGGAGTGAGGCGGATTAGGGGTTAATACATTTATTATAGTAGCGGTGCGGTTCGGTCGGCAGATTAGGGGTTAATAAGTGTAGGTAGGTGGCAGCAACGTTGGGGGCGGCAGATTAGGGGTTAATAAATATTATGTAGTGGTTGGCGATGTTAGGGGAGCAGATAGGGGTACATAGGGATAATGTAGGTGGCGGCGGTGTACGGAGCGGGAGATTAGGGGTTAAAAAAAATTAATAGAGTGGCGGCGGTGTGGGGAGGGGGGGCCTTCTTTTAGGGGTACATAGGTAGTTTATGGGTGTTAGTGTACTTTAGAACACAGTAGTTAAGAGCTTTATAAACCGGCGTTAGCCCAGAAAGCTCTTAACTCCTGGTGTTTTTCTGCGGCTGGAGTTTTGTCGTTAGATTTCTAACGCTCACTTCAGCCACGACTCTAAATACCGGCGTTAGAAAGATCCCATTGAAAAGATAGGATACACAAATGGCGTAGGGGGATCTGCGGTATGGAAAAGTTGCGGCTGCAAAGTGAGCGTTAGACCCTTTAATGACTGACTCTAAATACCAGAGGGCGGTAAAAACCAGCGTTAGGAGCCTCTAACGCTGGTTTTGACGGCTACCGCCCAACTCTAAATCTAGCCATATAAAACTAGCCGTATTTTGCAAAGTTTTGTATTTTCAATTTTATATTTCTGAACAAAACACACTAACTGAAAGTACAGGCAATATTAGTATTTTATTTGAAACACAAAATGGATTGATTGTATTGTTTTGAAAGAATCCACTGTCGTCTACTTATCTATTAATAATTAGATTTCAGTGTAGTATGTTATAATATGTTTTTATGACCAAAATTCTTACAATGATGTATGTATGGGCTGTGCTTTAAAAAAAAAAAAAAAAAAAGAGAAAAAAAAATAATTATCTTTTTAGACTAATTGGTATTTTTTTTTTAACCAAAATATATGGTTTAATACTTCTGACAATAATTTGTATTGTTAAACAGAATATTTGAAACATAATGTTATAGACTAAAGTCTTAAAAAAATAAGGCATTTGAGAAAACAACTATGGTTATTATTTATTTATAGGTATTCATGGCTTATAATAAACATCCGTGTATGCTACAGCACATGAAACTAGAGTACTAAGACTTGAATATATTCTACCCCTCAAGTTCAGCTTCTTTTCTGATGAGCTAATATTTAAGACGAACATTGCCTCAGCTTGAAATTGAATTTTTGCAGTGCTATAAAAAGTTTTAACTAATAAACAGAGTGAATATGATCCGTAAGTCACTGAACAAGCATTGAGCCCAAAGGTCTAATCAATTAAAGTGCCTTTTCACTTTGCAATAATTCCTATAGAAGACAATTCAGCTGCATATAATAGTAGCATAACCATACGCTTCAGGGCTGTTAACAAAGGCTTTTTCTGATTGAAATGTTTTGCAAATACAAGACAAGTTGCTGATCCTAACATTTCTCAATTAATATGCCATATTTTTCACTTGCTGTCTGACAAAGGAAATTTCAAGGGAGTCATTCTACGTGTCAGTAGTAATCTACTAGAGGAGCACATTTAGATATTTATTTTAAGTAAAGGGTTTTTCTGCATTTTGTGCAGATTATACAGAATGCAAGTCACTTTAGTAGTAAAGACAGCATAGTCATAAAAAATAAATGAGACTTTTTCAGAACAAAAAAAGTGGCTTTCTATAAGATCTTACAGCATAACATGTGGCCTAGCAAAGCACATTTTAATGTATATTTTGTAAGATGTATTGATTGTGATAACCTAAATACTTTTTCTTCTATCATTATTGTATATATACATTTATTTCTTTTTTATTGAGGTTTAAAGCAGGATACAACAAGTAGAACGTAAGCATGCCATCATATACTTAAAATAGGCACTGCAATTACATATTGGTATCATTAATTTAAAGACATCACTGTGTGTATGCGAACAATAAGAAATAAGCACAAATGAATACTAACTTTACTGAATCTTGCAGGTTTTTTAAATGATATTTAAATGGACAATCTAGCTAAAAAATAAACTTTCATGATTCAGATTGGGTATGCAATTTCAAACAACTTTCCAATTTACTTTTATCATCAAATTTTGTTTTGTTCTCCTGGTATTCTTTTTTGAAAGCTAACCTTATGTAGGCTGAAACTGATTTCTAAACCATTGAAAACCACCTATCTTAGTGCATTTTTATAGTTTTTGACAGTTAGACAGTGCTAGTTCATATATGTCATATAGCTGTCATTGTGCTCACTCCCGTAGAGTTATTTATGGGTCTGCACTGATTGGCTAAAATGCAAGTCTGTCAAAAGCATTGAAATAAGGGGGTAGTTTGTAGAGGCTTAGACACAAGGTAATCATAGAGGTAAAAAGTGTAGGTTATTCAAAACTGGGGAATGGGTAATAAACTTTTTAAACAATACATTTTTGTAGTAGACTGTCTTTTTAAGTACTCCCACTCCATAATAATAAGAAAAATAGAAAAGAAGGAAGCCCCTTATGTAAACTAGTGGCCACTCTTGGACCACATAAAAAAAATGGAAGATAGCTACATGATGGCTACATTTAACCACCAATCAGCAAGTGCAATCCAGGTGCTGAACCAAAAACGGGCGGCTTCTAAGCTTATAATATAGCTTTTCAAATAAAGATAGCAAGAGAATGAAGAAAAATTGACAATAAGGGTAAATTAGAAAGTTGCTTAAAATTGCATGCTCTATCTGAGTAATGAAAGAAAAAAAAATGGATTTACTATCCCTTTAATCCCCAGCGATAAAGCCCTGGAATGGATCACCTCCTTCCTCACCGGCAGAACACAGAAAGTTAGAATCCCACCCTACACCTCCAAGCCCACAGAGATCAGCTGCGGTGTACCCCAAGGCTCTTCACTGAGCCCTAGCCTAATCAACGTCTACATGGCCCCTCTCGCCGTCATCACCCGATGACACAACCTCAACATCATCTCCTACACCGAAGACATCCCGCTAATCATCTCACTCACCAGTGACCCCACCACCACGGAGAGAAATGTCCACGAAGGGCTGACAGCAGTCCCCACCTGGATGAGCTACAACTGCCTAAAGCTGAACGCAGACAAGACCGAAGACCTCCTCCTTGGTCCCACCGCATCCGCCTGGAATAATTCCTGGTGGCCCAAAGCCCTCAGACACCCTCCAACCCCAACCGACGATGCATGAAATCTAGGCATCAACCTGGGCTCATCGCTATTCATGGACCAACAAATCAACACCGTCTCCTCTGCATGCGTCCACACACTCTGCCTGCTGCAAAAGATCTTCAAATAGATTTAAACCAAGACCAGGAAGACTGTCAACTACGCCCTCGTCAGTAGCCGACTGGACTACGGCAATGCACTCTACACTGGCTCCACCATCAAGCTGCAAAAGAGACTCCAGCGCATCCAGAACACCTCGGCCAGACTCATCCTTGACATCCCTCACCAATGCCACATCACCAAACACCTGCGGGACCTGCACTGGCTCTCCATCAATAAAAGAATAACCTTCAAGCTTCTCACCCACGCATTCAAGGCCCTCCACAACATCGGTCCCGAATACATGAACCACCGCGTTAGCTTCTACATCACCGCCAGACAACTTTGATCGGCTGACCAAGCCCTCGCAGTCATCCCCCACATCAGAAAAACCACAGCGGGAGGCCGATCCTTCTCTCACCTGGCAGCCAAGACTTGGAACACCCTCCCTCTGCACCTCAGACAAGCTACAGCCCTAACTAAGTTCAGAAAGGACCTCAAGACCTGGCTCTTTGACTGAACTGCAACCCTCAGCGCCTTGAGACCCTTATGGGTGAATAGCCGGGCTTTACAAGAACCCAACAGATAGATAGATAGATAGATAGATAGATAGATAGATAGATAGATAGATAGGACTAACAATTGAGGCTATAATAAACTACAGTAATGTTATAATATAACAGAGGGGAGATTAATATGACAGAGAATTAAATGGCAATAAGCTTATTGTAAGTAGGGATTACCTTCTAGCATATATGTCAATGTAGAAAAGTAGCTTCCAAAGAATCTACTCTAGGTAGGTCAGAATGAGTAAATAAGTTAAGTAATAAAAAAATAAGTAAAGCATTTGTAATATAACTGTATAACAGTTATCTGTTTGTAATGAAATTAAGTAGGCAGACTACATATAATTTGTTATACAAAATGATCACAACAATCTACCAAAACCATGAGTAATAATAGGTACTATAAATATAAGTAAGTTGTTAGGTAATATAACATTGTGAAGCACACTATAGCGAAAGAAGTCATCATGGTATCTTTTCTTGACAAATACTTGCAGAACACATTAGTTAACTAATTGATCAAACTTAATAGTTGGGCTCCTTAAATTTTCAAGCCTCTGATCAGTTGGCCTTCATTATGAGGAATTAAAGTCAATAGAGTACAAATACTGCATAAATATTGTAGGAGTCGGACAAATGGTGACAAATAAATTGTTTAGAAAATGTTGGCAGTTACGTTTATATTCAGCTGTCCTTGGTCACTTTGATAATTAAATATTTACCCCATTCTTGTTTTGCTATTAAAGCTGGTCAGACTATCAAGGTTAGACATGTGCAATGCTAAAAAAAAATGTTTAGTTTTGTTACGTTTTCATTAGTTAAATAAATAATTTCATTTCGGCAAATTAGTTTAGTTAAAGGGACATTGAACCCAAATTTTTTCTTTTGTAATTCAGATAGAGCATGCAATTTTAAGCAACTTTCTAATTTGCTCCTATTATCAATTTTTCTTCATTCTCTTGCTTTTTTTGGTTTCAGTACTCTGGGCAGCATTTTTTTATTGGTGGATGAATTTATCCACCAATCAGCAAGGACAACCAAAGTTGTTCACCAAAAATGGGCCGGCATCTAAACTTACAATTGTGCATTTCAAATAAAGATAACAAGAGAATGAAGAAAATTTGATAATAGGAGTAAATTAGAAAGTTGCTTAAAATTTCATGCTCAATCTGAATCACAAAAGAAAAAAAAAATGGGTACAGTGTCCCTTTAAGTTAAAAAAAATAAAAAAAAAATCTGCAAATTAGTTATGTTAAGTTAAATAGTTTTTTTCAGATCGGTTCGTTTTTTCGGATCCAATCTTTATTCATATGCATTATTCTATTTTGAAGTTTAGAAAAATGCATATGAATAAAGAATGAATCCAAAAAATCAAAAGTATCTGAAAAAACTATCGCCTAGATTTAGAGTTCTGCGGCCAAAGGGGTGCGTTAGCTACGCGTGTTTTTTTCCCCCGCACCTTTTAAATACCGCTGGTATTTAGAGTTCACAGAAGGGCTGTGTTAGGCTCCAAAAAGGGAGTGTATAGCATAATTTACTGCCACTGCAACTCTAAATACCAGCGGTGCTTACGGATGCGGCCAGCTTCAAAAACGTGCTCGTGCACGATTCCCCCATAGGAAACAATGGGGCCGTTTGAGCTGAAAAAAAAACTAACACCTGCAAAAAAGCAGCGTTCAGCTCCTAACGCTGCCCCATTGTTTCCTATGGGGAAACACTTCCTAAGTCTGCACCTAACACCCTAACATGTACCCCGAGTCTAAACACCCCTAGCCTTACACTTATTAACCCCTAATCTGCCGCCCCCGCTATCGCTGACCCCTGCATATTATTTTTAACCCCTAATCTGCTGCTCTGTACACCGCCGCAACCTACGTTAACCCTATGTACCCCTTATCTGCTGCTCCTAACACCGCCGACCCCTATATTATATTTATTAACCCCTAATCTGCCGCCCCCAATGTCGCCGCCACCTACCTACACTTATTAACCCCTAATCTGCTGACCGGACCTCGCGGCTACTATAATAAATGTATTAACCCCTAAAGCAAAGTCTAACCCTAACCCTAACACCCCCCTAAGTTAAATATAATTTTTATCTAACGAAATAAATTATTTCTTATTAAATAAATTAATACTATTTAAAGCTAAATACTTACCTGTAAAATAAACCCTAATATAGCTACAATATAAATAATAATTATATTGTAGCTATTTTAGGATTTATATTTATTTTACAGACAACTTTGTATTTATTTTAACCAGGTACAATAGCTATTAAATAGTTAATAACTATTTAATAGCTACCTAGTTAAAATAATTACAAAATTACCTGTAAAATAAATCCTAACCTAAGTTACAATTAAACCTAACACTACACTATCAATAAATTAATTACATACAAATACCTACAAATAAATACAATTAAATAAACTAACTAAAGTACAAAAAATAAAAAAGAACTAAGTTACAAAAAATAAAAAATAATTTACAAACATTATAAAAATATTACAACAATTTTAAGCTAATTACACCTACTCTAAGCCCCCTAATAAAATAACAAAGCCCCCAAAATAAAAAAATGCCCTACCCTATTCTAAAATAAAAATTGAAAAGCTCTTTTATCTTACCAGCCCTTAAAAGGGCCTTTTGCGGGGCATGCCCCAAAGAATTCTGCTCTTTTGCCTGTAAAAAAAAACATACAATACCCCCCCCCAACATTACAACCCACCACCCACATACCCTTAATCTAACCCAAACCCCCCTTAAATAAATCTAACACTAAGCCCCTGAAGATTTCCCTACCTTGTCTTCACCACGCCGGGTATCACCGATCCGTCCAGAAGAGTGTCCGAAGTCTTCATCCAAGCCCAAGCAGGGGCTGTTCCGATCAGCCAATAGAATGTGAGCTCAATCTGATTGGCTGATTGGATCAGGCTATCGGATTGAACTTGAATCTGATTCCATCAGCCAATCAGAATTTTCCTACCTTAATTCCGATTGGCTGATAGAATCCTATCAGCCAATCGGAATTCGAGGGACGCCATCTTGGATGACGTCCCTTAAAGGAACCGTCATTCGTCGGGAAGTCGTCGGCCTGGATGGATGTTCCGCGTCGGCGGGATGAAGATGGAGCCGGAAGAAAGAAGATTGAAGATGCCGCTTGATAGAATACTTCAGCCGGATGATGGACCTCTTCAGCCCCCGCTTGGATCAAGACTTCAGCCGGATGATGGACCTCTTCAGCCCCTGCTTGGATCAAGACTTCAGCCGGATGATGGACCTCTTCAGCCCCTGCTTGGATCAAGACTTCAGCCAGATGATGGACCTCTTCAGCCCCCGCTTGGGCTTGGATGAAGACTTCGGACCCTCTTCTGGACGGATCGGTGATACCCTGCATGGTGAAGACAAGGTAGGGAGATCTTCAGGGGCTTAGTGTTAGGTTATTTTTTTATTTTGGGGGGCTTTGTTATTGTATTGGGGGCTTAGAGTAGATGTAATTAGCTTTAAATTGTTGTAATATTTTTATAATGTTTGTAAATTATTTTTTTATTTTTTGTAACTTAGTACTTTTTTATTTTTTGTACTTTAGTTAGTTTATTTAATTGTATTTATTTGTAGGTATTTGTATGTAATTAATTTATGGATAGTGTAGTGTTAGGTTTAATTGTAGATAATTGTAGGTATTTTATTTAATTAATTTATTGATAGTCTAGTGTTAGGTTTAGGATTTAATAGTAACTTAGGTTAGGATTTATTTTACAGGTAATTTTGTAATTATTTTAACTAGGTAGCTATTAAATAGTTATTAACTATTTAAAAGCAATTGTAACTGGTTAAAATAAATACAAAGTTGTCTGTAAAATAAATATTAATTCTAAAATAGCTACAATATAATTATAATTTATATTGTAGCTATATTAGGGTTTATTTTACAGGTAAGTATTTAGCTTTAAATAGGAATAATTTATTTAAAAAGAAATAATTTATTTAATTAGATAAAAATTATATTTAACTTAGGGGGGTGTTAGGGTTAGGGTTAGACTTAGCTTTAGGGGTTAATACATTTATTAGCGTAGTTGCGAGGTCCGGTCGGCAGATTAGGGGTTAATACTTGAAGTTAGGTGTCGGTGATGTTAGGGAGGGCAGATTAGGGGTTAATACTATTTATTATAGGGTTTTTGAGGCGGGAGTGAGGCGGATTAGGGGTTAATAACTTTATTATAGTAGCGGCTAGGTCCGGTCGGCAGATTAGGGGTAAATAAGTGTAGGTAGGTGGCGGCGACAATAGGGGCAGCAGATTAGGGGTACATAGGGATAATGTAGGTTGCGGCGGTGTGCGGTCGGCAGATTAGGGGTTAAAAAATGTATTAGAGTGGCGACGATGTGGGGGGACCTCGGTTTAGGGGTACATAGGTAGTTTATGGGTGTTAGTGTACTTTAGAGCACAGTAGTTAAGAGCTTTATGAACCGGCATCAGCCCAGAAAGCTCTTAACTCCTGGCTTTTCTCTGCAGCTGGAGTTTTGTTGTTAGATTTCTAACGCTCACTTCAGCCGAGACTCTAAATACTGGCGTTAGAAAGATCCCATTGAAAAGATAGGATACGCAAATGGCGTAGGGGGATCTGCGGTATGGAAAAGTCGTGACTGGAAAGTGAGCGTTAGACCCTTTCCTGACTGACTCTAAATACCAGCGGGCGGCCAAAACCAGCGTTAGGAGCCCCTAACGCTGGTTTTGACGGCTAACACAGAACTCTAAATCTAGGAGTATTTAATTTAACATAACTAATTTGCTGGCGATTGCTGAAACAAAATTATCTAAAACCGCCATCGCCGCAGCCACCCACATCGCCGACACTAAATAAAGCTATTAACCCCTAACCCGCTGTTCCCCAACATCGTCAACACTAACTAAACACAAAATAAACCTATTAACCCCTAGTCCGCCGTTCCCAAACACCGCCAACACTAACAAAACCTATTAACCCCTAAACTGCAGTTCCCCGACATCGCAAAAACTAAATAAATTTATTAACCCCTAAACCAACATTCCAAAACATCGCCAACACTAACTAAATCTATTAACCCCTAAACCGCAGTTCCAAAACATAGCTGACACTAGCTAAACCTATTAACCCCTAAACTGCCATTCCCAAACATCGCCAAAACTATCTTAACCTATTAACCCCTAAACCGCAGTTCCCCGACATTGCTGACACTAACTAAACCTATTAACCCCTAAACCACCACTCCCCACATCGCAACAACCTAAATTAAACTATATTAACCCCTAAACCTAACACCCCTAACTTTAACATAATTAAAAAAAAAATTAAAGTTACAATTATTAAATAACTACCTATTTAAAAATAAATACAAGCTAACCTGTGAAATAAAAATAAAACCTAAGCTAGCTACAATATAACTATTTACTAACTACCTAGTTAAAATAAATACAAACTTACCTGTGAAATAAAAATAAAACCTAAACTTACACTAATAAAACTTAACATTACGGGGGCATGTCCGAGCAGCGCACCTAACAAGACGCATTCACTACCAGCTCTGAAAGAATCTTCTGCAATCCGCCGATTTAATTCATTAAGAGAACAGCTAATCTAATTATATAACCCAATAAATAACAGTCACCGGTGTCGCGGTGGCTATATTGCAAACCTAGATTGCTGTTTGCATGACATCAGAGCTACAGTTTGGAAGATTTAGACCTAAGTCGGCGGCCTATTAATAGGTAACGACCCCCCCCCCGGGCTCACCGGGTTTTCAGTGCCGGCAGCAGGTGTCTGCCTTACTTACTTTCTCAGCAACAACACACAAAGAAGTATAAAGCCTCTAATCTTTGGATTAATACCACCGCATCTCAGAAATTTGAAGTATAGCCATACACAGGAACTGACAATATGCAGCTAAGATGGCCGCTACAGGAGAAGCAGGCGCTGAAGATAACTTTCAAGATCACTGGCATAAACTTGAAATACTCTGCCAGCAACTCATTGAAAAAGCTCCATTTGATTTACTAATGCAGCGCCTTACATCTACAACCGATGACAACACTATGGGAATCTCCCAAGGCATGTACCACAAACAAGAGGAGCCCTCAAAAAACGATTTACCTCACGAGCCGCAACAGGCTGTGTTGACCCCGGAGGTAACAAACAGCCCATATGCAGCAACTTCAAGGGAGAAGAGCTTGACAAAAGTAGAGACTCTGGACTTTTCGGGTATGTTAAGCAGGCTGCAGTGGATTAGGAGACATGACTTGTTGGCCATGGCCACGTGGGGGTTCGGGGGGCCCCCGGTGGTCCACGGCAGCAGGACATTCACTTTCTACACTTTTAACCCCACATGACATCCACAAGTTCTGCAATCAAACACCGGAGGCCTCCCACGCTATACAGTATTACCCTCAAACTATGAAGGATCACTCTACTATCTATATGCCCAGAAATTCAAGCAATTCAGTCAGGACATCCACACATCGGCAAACAAAGTAATGGGGCTAAAAATGAAACTAGAACACTAACATCTTGGTCTCCTGTACTGAACAGCTATTCTTTATAGTAGCAGAACATTTCTTAACCAATTGAATTGTTAATTATACATTTTTTCTCTTTAAACCTAGCATGTATGTTGATGCTGGTGCATACGTTATGAATCTGAGTTTTAATATATAGTTTCTATAAGATCACAGTTTTTGAATATGTACACTAATTGATCTTACAAACAAGAACAAGCAATCTCCTTTGTTAATGTCCAATGCTAATAAGACATAGTTTATTAACAGCATGCTCTCAACATTGTCATAGGCCTGTATTGTTCCACACTGATTGCACTAAGTGTTAAAATGCAGTTCTCTTTAGAGTGCAGTTTTTGCACAGATTGCTACATAATTTCAATATCATAAGAGATCAAATAGCACTGTAGACTTCTTGGTAACTCAATTTGATGGTAATGTGTAATATTGCTTGTTATGTACATGATGTTAGGTCAACTTGCATTTTGTTTTAAAACAGCTATGTATCTAATTTTCACAATATACCCTAATAACCGTGTCACACTGCAAAACTCCATAAGCTTTTAATATGACACTATAATGATAACACAGCTTTCACTGACACCTAGCTATTGACCCTGGCATTGCAAGTATTGCTATGGTCCTAGTATTATCCTCTCTGTTTGGTTGTTTTGGCTGGGGGTAAGTGGGGGGCCTCAGGTGAAATATTCTAAACAACACAAGCTATGGGCTTAATGATTGCCACACTGGAAAATATGCACAAACAGGAGAATAGCTATTCCTACCCATTAAACACTTTTACAGAATATCTGTCACGATATTATTAATCTCCATGGGGCATATCTATCAAGCTCTGTATGGAGCTTGAAGCCCTGTGTCTAAAGGCCGCTGCTCCATAACCTGTCCGCCTCTGAGGTGGCGGACACACATCGCTGCAATTCAACCCGATCGAATACGATCAGGTTGATTACCACCTCCCCTGCTGGGGGGCGGCGTTGCACCAGAAGTTCACAAGAATGCGGAGAGAATGCAGAGAGCTTATTGCTCTCTGCATTCAGCGAGGTCTGTCGGACATAATCCGCAATGTCGGATCATGTCCGACAGGCCTTTCATAAATAGGCCCCAATGGATGGAGGTGAAATCTTTTATTTTGTTTCATAAATACTCCGATATCTCTTTTATATAACTATTACAAGGACCCAAAAGTGTTCCATTGTTTTTTTTTTAAAAAAGGGGATACAACTGAGAATAATAAGAGAAGATGTACAATCTTGTTTAATACCTATGCTATTGTTGAATGTATATCTATATCAGAATTTTTTCTCTATCTGTAATACGCAATTTCTCAATAAAAATATTAAAAAACCTAACATTACAAAAATAAAAAAAATACAACTACAATTACAAAAAATAATAAACACTAAAATTAAAATGACAAAAAATGAAAAAAAACTACCATTACAAAAAAATAACAAACAAAATTATCCAAAACAATAAAAATGATTCCTATTCTAAAACCCAATTAAAAAAAACAACACATTATTGAAGGCAGGGCGTAGCTGTGCAGGAACATGGCTGAACTGTAAAAGAGCTCCATAGCACTTCTCCCTTAAATGGCTCTTAAGCACGGATGACTCGCACCATTGCCTATGAAAGTGGTGGAACATCGTATCGGACCACAGACAACCTAACTCTGTGAACAGCGGCCGCAATTCAGATGTCTAAAACCTCCAAGACTTGAGGAAACGAGTGCCACTTAGACACCATCTTCCCTGCATGACCCGATATGACCACGCAGCAATCTCACGGCTACAGGACCCAGTTGCTCTTCACAAGACACTCTCCAGACAGTTCACCACTCTGGACTTCAAACAGGGTAAAGATTGAACTTGTTAGCCCTCAATATTAACAGTGTGATCGGGTGCTGCACATTTAAGCAGATAATAGTAACATCACGCATGGACATGCTGCCTTGCTAAAGAGAACGGCAGGTAGGGCACACATGGGAAAGGAGCAATAAAAATATCTTCCTAATACATACTACATAAACTAGACTAGAAGGAAGAGGATCATATGTTATTCACTCAGAGCATTTGACAGTATATGCCTCAATATACAACACATCAGCCTCCAAGTTAAAACATCAGAGGCAGACCTGCTACATACAACGCAGCACATATTTTAACAATTTAAGCAGTACGTCCCTATAAACACCTCTTCTTTTCAAATTAAAGAAAAAGGCAACATCATACTCCAAAATATTGTTCTTCCATACAAGTGCCTTGAACGGTTTAACTATTAATACTAGACTTTCTCATGTTTATGCTTTCTGCACATGGCTACAAGGAGATCATCTAGAACGAATACAAAATCAACTAGTACAAAATCTCCCTCAGTCAGCTAATTTTTCAAGCCCTCAAATAAAACTCCACCTATTAAGATTGCTATACCTGAACACCTAAATAAAATGGAGCCTCAGCCAGTACCAACTGAAACTCCATTACCACAAGATCAACTGTCACAGATCCAACAAAATATAGCATCTTTACCTTCCTAGAACGATATAGCTGACTTGAAAGCATTCATGAAAAACGAAATCTCCTCATTAAGAAAAGATACGACTGATATGAACTCTAAAATTGAATACCTAGAAGAGGGTCAAGAACACCTGGAATCCCAGGTTAGCAATAACACTCAATAGCTAAACTGCCAAGACTCCACTATCCAATCTTTACAGTCAAAGGTCAAAAACCTAGACAACCGCATTCGGCGCAGTAACTTACACATACGCGGAATACCTGAAGATATTACCCAAGACACTTTAATCCCCTATTTACTACAACTTTTCAAACTGCTGGAACCTGCACTTGAGCTCTCTGAAAAAAGGGCACACCGAGCTCATAACCCACCCAGGGATGTGATTATGAAGTTTACACTCTTCCAACAAAAGGAAGCCATATGGAAACAGGCATAAAATTAGCACTCAATATTATTGCAGGGACATAACCTCCAGATTTACCAGGATCTATGCCCAGCTACTATTGAAAGAAGACACAACTTACGCTTCATCATTTCCACCCTGCAAGAACACAAAATAAAATATAGATGGGGTTTTCCCTTCAGTCTCCTGGTACACAAGGACGGCAAATCTATCATTTATAGGGAACCAGAGGATCTAGAAGTTCTTTCCAAACATCTCAACATCAAATTTCCACTACCTCCATCTCAAGAGATGCCAAAAAGTGTCAACACGCAAGACCAACTACCTAAATCCCAAAGACCAATGTGGACTAAAGTACCTTGAAGATACACAAGATACAAGACTCTGTATCTAACTGATTAATTTCTAGCTTTATTCCATGAAGATACTAACTACAAATTCAGTATCGCAGGGAAACCAGGTTGTATAAATAACCTTCAAGTGTATTGAGTGGACTAAATGTTATGTAATAGTTCTTATTTACATGGTTAAGGGGGTCCCTTAGTATACTTAATAGAAAAGATAACGGGTATATAGGTATGTCTTTATAAACCTGACCTGTTATGCTGAATTGCTTTTCTTTTCCTCTTTTGTTGGTTTTTGTATTCAATTTAATCTGTATTTTGCATATATTATCTTCAAACGTTAATATGTTCTTAGTTTGGGGCGTTTGCCCATGTTACTTAACCAAAGATGTTAGTGAATCCTACTATACAACAATGCGCCTTCTAGGGGGCCCATGATTTAACAAAATATGATAGTTGTGTTGTATTATTTGTTTGCTCCACTGTGGGTGGGGGGGTGTGTGGAAGCTACTGTTTAAAGGGAGGGGTGGCCCCCTGGGCGGGGGGTGCTCACACAATCGGTTGCTATACTACCACAAGGCATGTGTCTTCAAGATGGGCTCCTCACTGGGTGGGAGGACGTGCCCCTATAGATGATAGAGGTCTGTTTACTTGCTGGGCTCTCGTGCCTTCCCCCAATTACACTTCTACCACCTTACCTTGATTAATCATGCTAGATTGTTATGCATTTCCCCAGGTGTGATAGATGTGTCATCACTGCTAAAGCACAATGTTTCTTACCTACACAATTTTTATAAATGCCATTGAGGGGGAAACGCTTCCTCAACAATTTTCTTTCTCAGAAAATGTTACTGTTTATCTTAACTATGTCACACTATACTTCTTGTTCTTACTGTACTTTCCAGATATTGATATTCTCACATGACCGCTTGCCTTGTCATACTGAAACTCACACAGACATTGAACCAGTTCTCACTACTAACAAAAACCCTAAATATACCATCCGACACCCAAATGGCTGAACACTCCAATAGAAAATCACCCCTAAACTCATTGAAGATCCAATCTATTAATACAAAAGGACTAAATATCCCTTCAAAAATAACACATTAGAGACTTTATTAGATGTAAATCAGATCTGGTATTCATCCAAGAATCACACTTCCTTAAGGGGAGAGAACCGCTCACGTTTAATCTAAAAAACACGGAGTGGGTATCCTAATAAGAAAAAAACATTCCTTTTAAAGAACTAAAAACCTTCAGAGATAAGGCAGGCAGATACATTATTCTGATATGATTGCTTTATGGCCGACCGGTCACATTAGTCTCTATATACACCCCTAACACCAAACAATCTACTTTCATCAACACAGTAACCAATATCATTTTAGAAAATCAGAAAGGTGTATTAATAATTTGTGGTGACCTAAATTTGCCTATTAATCCATCATTAGACTGTTCCTCCATTTCCTCAGTCCCCTTATCACAAATAACACGCACACTCAACTCACTGAAAAAATTAATTGTACAAGATCTATGGAGGTCCCACCACCCAGACAAGGAAGACTATACTTTATTATTCGTACCCACACACACAGTATTCTAGAATTGATTATATTTTTACAGATGTTACAGGCCTCTCACTATTTACTTCTACCAAAATTACACCTATAACATGGTCAGACCACGCATCCATTTTAGGCACATTAACCTGGCCATCCAAACCCATACAGGACTATATATGGAAAAATGGACGAACATATCATGTCTGACCCCAGTATAATCTAACAAATTTCCAAATATTTAACAGAATACTTTAACCATAACAATACAGCTGATGCGTCCCCGATAAGCATCTAGGAAGCCCACAAAAGTGTGGTGCGAGGCGAGCTCATTGCTATTAAGGCCTTCATTAATAAACAAAGACGCACACTTCTTGCATCGCTGCTCACAGAAATCGAAAAATTAGAAACTCAGCATAAACATTGTTCCTCCGACCACACCCTCCTTCTTACCATCCAATCTGAAAAAAACAAGTTAGTGTCCTTTTTAAATAAAGAGCATAAGTGCCAAGCACTCCGCTTACAACAAATTAATTATGAAGGCCGCAAAAAAGCTAGTAGGTCTCTGGCCCGTTACCTAAGAATAAAACAGCAGAAAAACTATAGGCAATAGAATAAACCCTTAAAGGTAGATATAAGCAACTCTACAAAGTGTGGTTTCCCAAAACCCACACTAAAAGATATTAAATATACAAGATTAGAGTGTGCTAAACAGCTCTACCTATAGCCTAATTTACACTATTTTCTAAATCAATAAAAGGTGTAAAATAATTTTGATAGAGTTCTTTTACAAACAATACGATAGAAATAAAATTATATATGAACACTATTAAACTTTATTGCACAAATATAGACATTAAAAACACTTATTTATAAGGTGCACCTTATTTTATAAATACTGTAATCAAATGACAATATTGTATTACACTATTAACATTTAAAATCCTATTATTTGATAAAAGCTCTCAAATGTTCAAGATCGAAAGGTATCTCTCCAGCTCGTTTTGCTCAGTAATTAATTGTATCAGCTTTGTTTCAAAGGTTGTACTGAGAACAATATGTATCAAAATTGAGTGTCAATAGATTATCCTCAGTCTTAATATATCATTTTTACTATTTGGTCTTATATCTCCAGGGAAAAAAACCACAAGGAATAAACTTTTTGGAATGTCAGTTTTTACTGTGGGGTACCCCTTATATTGGCGGTTACTGTTGTGTTCAGGTTTAATAGT
The DNA here is from genome assembly GCF_027579735.1 of Bombina bombina. Lineage (NCBI taxonomy): Eukaryota > Metazoa > Chordata > Amphibia > Anura > Bombinatoridae > Bombina > Bombina bombina. The sequence continues at coordinate 158,593,106 of NC_069502.1, forward strand.
TATTGACGATATATCCTCTGTTGATATGTACAAGTGAAAAGTTTTTTAGGTCTTTAGTCCCAAATGTAAAGGTGTAACATCACTCACCAGAATCCGAAAATCACATACACCGGCAACCCGGCAAGGCTATTGGTGCGGCAAAGAGGTCACGTGAAGGCATACACGTCACGGCCAAGTAACGGCTGACTCAGAAATGCCAAACACCGCAGCAAGGAGAAAGCCAACTCGGGGAAAGGTAATTTGATCGTAAGCCTTTCTGATTCTGGTGAGTGATGTTACACCTTTACATTTGGGACTAAAGACCTAAAAAACTTTTCACTTGTACATATCAACAGAGGATATATCGTCAATAACTATTAAACCTGAACACAACAGTAACCGCCAATATAAGGGGTACCCCACAGTAAAAACTGACATTCCAAAAAGTTTATTCCTTGTGTTTTTTTCCCTGGAGATATAAGACCAAATAGTACAAAACAAAAGACTGAGGATAATCTATTGACACTCAATTTTGATACATATTGTTCTCAGTACAACCTTTGAAACAAAGCTGATACAATTAATTACTGAGCAAAACGAGCTGGAGAGATACCTTTCGATCTTGAACATTTGAGAGCTTTTATCAAATAATAGGATTTTAAATGTTAATAGTGTAATACAATATTGTCATTTGATTACAGCATTTATAAAATAAGGTGCACCTTATAAATAAGTGTTTTTAATGTCTATATTTGTGCAAAAAAGTTTAATAGTGTTCATATATAATTTTATTTCTATCGTATTGTTTGTAAAAGAACTCTATCAAAATTATTTTACACCTTTTATTGATTTAGAAAATAGTGTAAATTAGGCTATAGGTAGAGCTGTTTAGCGCACTCTAATCTTGCATATTTAATAGCAGAAAAACTATATCCTGCACATCAAAGACGATAACAACAAAACACATTCCTCAACTCAAGCTATTTCCAACACCTTCAGAACATACTTTAAAAACTTGTACAACTTGAGTATTAGTGGCCCCAAAACATACACACAAGACATGAAACTGAATGATATAAATACATACCTTTCATCCCTCAACTTACCCCACCTCACAACTAACCAACAAACCCAACTAGAAGACCCCATATCGCCAGAAGAAATTAAATTAGCCATTAAAAAATCGCCAGGGCCAGACGGCTTTAGTAACCGCTACTATAAAACTTTCCTGGAAGACGTACTCCCTCATATTACCACACTCTTTCACCATATTGACGACTCTAAACAATTTTCCGCCTGCTCACTAGAGGCCCATATAATTCTTCTCCCTAAACCAAAGAAATCCCTAGATCACCCATCACATTACCACCCTATTTTCGCTAATTAACTCAGATGTAAAAATGTATGCAAAAATACTGGCAAATAGACTGAATCTGATACTCCCAGACCTAATCCACAACGATCAGGTGGGCTTTGTCCCTAGAAGAGAGGCAAAAGACAACACGTCAGGCCCCTCATTATAATTCAATACATGCAAAACAGAGAAGTCCCTGGAATTCTGCTGTCAATAGATGCAGAAAAGACCTTAGACAGTGTTGGCTGGGACTTCCTCAAAGCTACCCTGATTAATATGGGCCTGGGACCTAAAATTATTAATAGAATTTTTGCCCTATATTCTCACCCTAATGCAAACTACCCATTAACGGACACTATCCAGTATTAAACATTTCTAATGGAACACAACAGGGATGTCCCCTTTCCCCCCTGTTGTTTGCGTGTTTCATAGAAACCCTGGTAGCAAAAATCAGACAGAACCCATTGATCAACGAAGTCCAAATTGGAACACAATCTTACATAATGTCTTTCTTCGCAGATGATATTTTATTTTCTATCACTAATCCTGACACCTCGATACCTACCCTAATGCAAGAATTTTATACTTTCCAACTACTCTCCAATTTTTTGATAAAAGTTTCCATATCCAAAGCCCTAAACATTAACTTAGACAATATTGAACTGGAAAGAGCTAAAACCCTAATGCCATTTACATGGCGCTCCCACTGATTACATTACCTGGGGATAGAACTAACCACTTCTATAGAACAAACTTTCAAACAGAACTATCTCCCAATACAAAAATCAATTATTAGGGACTTATCTTCGTGGCTCTCCAAGAAACGTTCATGGATGGGCAAAATAAACGTTCTAAAAATGAACATCTTTCCCAGACTCTTGTATATACTACAAACCTTACCAATTCCGATTCCTATAAATTACGTACCTGCTTTACAGAAAGCATTCAGTGACTTTGTTTGGTGCTGACGCCCCTCCCAGGATTAATAAAAACATTATGCAAACTCCTAAACTTCAAGGGGGCCTAGGTATACCTAATATATCGAAATACCAACATGCTATTTTCTTTCAAAGGATTATAGATTGGTGTATACACTTTGAACACAAAAGATGGGTTCAATTAGAACATTCCATATCAAACACACCGCACCTAGGAAAGCTATGCTGGAGCTTAGACCACTCACTGTCCAAACAGTACCCCAACATGCCATAGCTGAAACATATAGAACATGGGAATCTGTAATATCCATATATCCCAACATATCTTCCAGACCCTCTCCACTAACCTCAATCATAGATAATGGACTATTTACATTAGGTACACAACCAACGAGAGACACTCCAAAATCCTTTTATAGAGACATCCCAATACACTTCTTAATAGCGAATGAAAAAATACTAGCACAATCAGATCTAATTGACAAGGGATATGTCTTTTTTTGCAGTTGGTTTCAGTATGCCCGAGTTCACTATTTTATAACAACACATAAACGTTCCAGAAATATGGTTAGACCACTGACCAATTTTGAACAATTTCGTGTTAGAACTCCTCCAATATCACATACCCTATCATCAATCTATAAAATACTAACATACAATCCCCCAGGCCATGTACCTCCCTACCTTGAAAAATAGGAAGAAGAACTGGGCATTGTGATACTACCCCAAACCAGTGCATTGATTTTCCAAAATATTATGAAAACATCCATTTCACTCTCTATACAGGAGATTAACCTGAAAATCCTACACAGGTGGTACCTTTCTCCGGTTAAGCTGAACCATGTATACCGCAACAAATCCAAACATTGTTGGAGATGTGGCCACGGATGTGGCAATTTAGCCCATATGTGGTGGTGGTGTAGTGCGTTTCGGAATTTCTGGAGAGATGTGATTGGAGAAATAGAAAATATTGTATGTACTCAGTTCCCTCTAGACCCCATAATCTGGCTACTAAGTAAACCTCCAAACATTAAAATTAAACACTGCCTTAAATTATTCTACATTATGACTAACAGTGCTAGATATCTTCTAGCCAGAAATTGGAAAAGCAAAGAAGTTCCTTCCTTAAAAATGTGGACTAACAGAGTTTCAGAACTCCTCGATCTTGAGAAATATTATTATACTAAATATGCTAAAATGGAAACATACGTTGAAATGTCCACACTATGGGAACAATATCTCAAAACTTAATATCCCACTTTTGATTATCCCACTTTTGACGGGACAATATGGATCAACTTAAAGTATGAGTGTCTTATTTAAAATAAACAAGGTGTAAACAAAAACACAAAGACATATTCAGAATATAGTGGTTGTATTTAAAAACAACGAGGCGAGCCGTCAACTAACATCCCTAATTAAGAAGTCAGACAAATCAGCTGGATTGGTACAGTATCTTTTCTTTCCTTTTCTCTCTGTACTCTTTCTCCTTTTCTTACCTTTTTTCTACTTTTCTCTCCAATTCCATTTCACCTTCCAAATATACCTCTATAGTTGCATATTCCTTCGTGCATGAAGCTCTTTTAATGTCTCAGTTTCTTTTCATCAAAAGTTTAAATGTAAAAATGCTTACAGATTGTCAAATGTTGTTTACGGAAGCTGCGTCTTCCACTTTGTAATCTAATTTAAATAAAAATCGGTGTTAAAAAACAAAAACAAGACACAAGGGGCCTTTTGTAGGGCATTGCCCTAAAGTTAACAGCTCTTTTGCAAAAAAAATAAAAACAAACCCCCCCTAACATTACAATCCCCCCCCCCCCCAAAACCCACAAAATAAAAATAAACCTAATCTACCCATTGCCCCGTAAAGGGCATTTGTATGGGAATTCTTTTTTCGGCCCATTAAAAATAAAAAACTCTCCAAAAATAAAAAAAATCCCATTACAAAAAATAACAAACAAAATTATTCAAAATAATAAAAATGATTCCTATTCTAATACCTGGTTTTAAAAAAAAAAAAAAAACAAACAAAAAAAAAACTACCACTAGGCCAAATTTCACATGACCTTTGTAGGCCCAAGTTCACTGCAAATTCAGCATCAGTTTCATAAAGATAGCCATCCGTGAAAAGTTCAGTGAAATCATTAAAGAACATCGGAACTCTGTGCTCCTGCACCAAGTCAGCACTCCTCCTGGCCTGCAATCAGTCACTCCATCCTCAACATTCAGCTTTCCATCTAGAATGCTCTTTGCTTCACCAATCTATATCTGATTACTGACAGCAACGCAATAGAAAATACAGAGCACCACAAACCCCCAAGCCACCGATCAGAAAAATCCATGCAGAAATCATTTGCCTAGGCCTCATCGGGGAAAGGGCAGAATACATCATCTAGTGTCTTCACGAATGCAGCTTAATGAGCATCAAGTAACAAGCAGAGCTCAGCAATTATATCTGCAGCAGTTTCCATGCTTAGGGCTATTCATATTCATTCATATTCATATATGAAAACAAATATCAGCAGCCCTATGTAGACTGTATTGTTTGATGAAGTATTTCTCAAATATTCGATAACCCAGATATATGGGGGAATGTGCGGCAGCATAAATGCCACAATCCCTCAGTTACTTCTTAGTAGCATCTAGCCCTGAAAAGGAGTAGGCCGCCCACTTCCGGACTCAACAAACTCTCTAAAAGTATTATTGGTAAGAAATAAGCTAGTTGTTGGTATGCAAATCAAAAGTTAAAAGCAACCTTAAAAGCTATATTAGAGCTGAAAGCTTTTCAAAGATGCAACCTGCTGCTTTAGCGCTTAGCTCCACCCAGTATACATTTATTTCTGCTACAGAACAAGCAGCTATAAAGGGATGTTATATTTTATTTTTATTTTCAGTTAAAGATGATGTTTTAAAATATCTTACAGTTTTTTTTTACCAGAAAATAAATGTTCTTGTTCTGAAAAATAAACATTTTTTTTTATTTGTCGTGGACTGTGCATCTTCCTAATCTAGCAGAAGGAGTTGTTTCTATCAGACGGTGATAATGGCTATTTAAGTATTAACTCTTCAAATATAACATTAAATATACCTACTTCTACATCAGAATGATCATGATTAAATCCATAACACCATTTTCATATTTGATTGAATTGGATATCGCAAAAGTCACCCATATGATGCAGCCACCCAACCACAAATTATCAACTAAATATCAACAACAAACGGGCATGTCAACAGGCACCTGATAAAGGCTCAACACAGATAGACTGAGGTACCTGTTAGATCAATGATAACAATATTAGCCACTGATGTGCGCATGCTCAAAATGAAAATCAAGACGGCACTGCACATGTCAACAATGGTGATGGCCCTTTTTTATTACAATCAAATCAAGCTGAATAAAAAATGATACTGAACATATTATTACTGTCAATGAAATGTAAAAACACAAAAGAAAACATATCCACAAAATAGTGACAGTTCCAAAATCAATACAGATGTCAATACCAATGTGTACCTATCAGTAATTAACATTAGACCCATTAATACCCAATTGAAGGAAGCATTTACTGATAGGGTCCTTATTACTTGTGAGGAGTTGAGAACATGCTTAGAGAGAAGATTGTATGGAGCTGAGAGAATTCTGGACCATTTAGAGTTAGGATGTATGTTGCACATTTTTATTGTGTGTGTGTATTAATTCATATAAATGTTTTGATATGACCAGAAAATGTTTCTAAATGTTTTAACTATAATGGAAAATATATTTAGAAACATTGCTCAATTTTCTTTTGCTTTTATAATAGCAAATAAACCATCAACATTGATCTTCATTCCTAATTTTGAAATCCCAACAGTTATATTGAATTTCAGCCAAATGTGTTTCAGCAATACAAGATATGGAAAAAAAAATTGCTTCATAATGAAATGTTCAAGGCAACAATTTCCTGTGAAAATGTGTTACTACTTTTATTAACTAGTTGATTTTCTAGGCAAACTTCTTTGAGGGACTCACTTATGTAAAGCTGTATGCCCTCATTTATTTTGAGAGTGCTCCCCAGGTTATGGGATGTGTATTCAATTTATTCTGAGAGTGCTGCCCAGGGCAGTTTATCAATATCACACAACACACTCAAAACCAAAGGATGCACACAATACACACAGTACAAGGATGAATGATAAGGCTACTAGATTACTCAGCTCTGTCTCAACACTTGTTAATGCTCAGCCCTATCTCTCTACTCACTGCTGCTCAGCTCTGTCTCTGCAATCAATACTGCTCAGCTCTGTCTCTCCATTTATTCTGCTGCTCAGCTATGTCTCTGCACTCACTGCTGCTCAGCTTTGTCTCTCCACTCGCTACTTCTCAGCTCTGTCTCTTCACTGCTCAAATCTCGCTCTATTATTTCCTCACAAGCAACCCACCTCATATACTGGCAAAAAGGTGTGCAGACTGGACTCCGCCTCGCAGACATGTCCATCCCTGTGGCATGCAGGGAAGTGAAGTACCCTGCTGCTGAGCTGCATAAAAGTACCATCAAAAGTGTTCTGCACAAATAGTGATGGCATATAAATAAAAATAAAATAAAATTAGCAACCATGTTGTGACTAATAGTTATGTAAAGGAAAACAATACATTTTTTTTCCCTTAAAAAAGTTCTAGGGTCACTGGGTCAGTGTATTAAAAATTGGATAATCGCATTAAAAACATGATGTCTGATTACCCTAAACTAAGGCACCATTGCTGGTGCAAAAATCATCATACAAACTGAGGTTAGGACCCTAATACTGGATGTAACAGTGTGAGACATCTGGGCTTATCATTTCAACTTTCCCTAACTAAATCTTTCTCTTAATGTTTTTAGAATGTGCTGCTTTTGTTCATGAGTGAGTGTCAGCTAATTTCTTTTGCAGTGCTTGCTTTGTTCTTAACGATAGGCTGCACACCTCTCAACCACAATAAAATTAAAAGGGAAATGCTTGAGAGTCTAATTATAATAACCCACCCTATACCTATCAAATTCATAGTGATGTTGTTTAATCACTTAACTATTCCGGTAGGGGATTCTCAATGCTAATATAATTGTACCAAAAAAGGAAACAAATGAAAAAAAGCATCCAAATTGAGCACTCACTTGTAATCTGAATATTTATATACAATTGGTTCCAGCATGAATTACTCCCCTAAAACTTAACATTTAATAAATCATTAAAATAGTCACCATGACATAAAATCAACTAAAATAAATAAGATACCACTAGGTATCAGTTGCTCAAACATCTAATATGTCCAACTATTAAAGCATTTGTCTGAGCATAGTGTGTAATCAAGATTTCCTCGGTGGTCCTATTATTCAAGTATCACTGAATAAAAAAGATCCTATGATAGAAATTCTATTGAGCATATCTGACTAATATCTGACTAATTATGAAAATAATTAAAACTTGTTGGGTCTGGGCGTTACACCACTGCAAAAATAATCTCAGATAACAATCTCATTCATATTTGCTAAGCTACAAGAGCAACAGTGGTATCAGTATTGCCTGACGCGCAATTCGCCCATCCGCTTTCCCAAGCCACTTTTACAGTTTGTAATTAACATCAGCAAATGACAAGGCAAAAGTCATTATTGATCTCAATACTTAAAACAAATTAATATAAAAATTAAATTTTAAAGGTGGGTAAGTATAACATTAAAAGGTGCTACTATGTATATGCGACAATAATATAATACTCTTTGGATTAAATTGCTTCAGATTTAATGTAATCATAATAGTCTTGTATATGTTTTTAAAGCAGCATTAAAAAATGTTCCTGTGCTTTATACCACTATGTTTCTATATCTTTCATTGTCCATTTAAATATAGGCAGGACGATAGATAAAGAAGAGAATTTTTAGCTTCATCTGGGGTAAAATATGCTCAACTATCCCAGTTTTTTGGTTTATATTTATTGTGCCAAGAAACTAAGTTGCTCAGCTTTAAATGGGTTATTGTGCCAAGAAACTACGGATACATTCTTATTGTGATTGTGTTGACACTGCAAATTACTTTTCTGCATCCATTAACATGCCGGTAATTATCAAACAAAAGATCCACCCCTAAATATGTTCAGTATTTTTGCAACATTAACATTTGAAAAAAGACATTTTAAATTGCATAAATAGTAAAGTTTGTATCCAATGCTACAGCCAAAATGACAGCATCAATTTTATGTCTGAGAGGAAGATAGATGAAGACGAGAATTCTTAGCTTTGGTAAAATACGCTCAACAATCCCAGTTCTTCTGTTTAGATTTACTCTGGCATTCTATATTTAATTCTATTTTTCAAATGCTTATAACTTTTGAGTGGCTCAACAAATTGGCTATAATTTGACCATAACTTGGCAATCCTGAAACACTCTAATTAAATTTGGTTGCAGTTAGGGGTTTAGATCTTGTGAAGGCAGTCTGGTGATTAGGGGATGCAGTGAAGGGGGGTCACAGGGGTTAGACGAAGTAGTGGCTCTGAAAATAGAGCAATTACTAGCAATTTTTAGAGCATAAATAGCATTCTGCTGACTTCTCAAGGCAAACCCTACTACATATCATTCATTAATTGGCTTTTAAAAATAACAGCTGCAAAACAGAGTACATTATACTAACTTTATGAAAATGAATAGCCTTGTTGTCTCCAGCCTAAAGCCCAGATTGACTCCTCCAAAAAAGGCAAATGGTGGGTAGAGTTTGACTATTAAAAACTAATTGAATAAAAAAAAAGGATATTAAAAAATCTTAAGACTTGGTTGATATGTTTTTCTATACCAACACAACAGAAATGTCTTGTAAGCATCAAAGGAGCTCCAAACCTACATCCACCGAATGATAAATGAAGACCTACGTATCCATACTCATGAATTATGTGTTACAGCTATTTGTTGCATTTCTTTTTTAATTAATATGACAATACAATACAAATATGTCTTGACTTTTATGGATGTGTTGGTCTTTAAATCTAATTGTATGTGTAGGATGCAAATTCTGAAATTATGAGAAGAAATTAAACAAATGGCACATTTTACCCATGGATAGTTGTATGGATAAACCTGTTGCTTTTTTAAATTTTAAAGATACAAATGAGTTAAAAACATAACAAACTTTATACGTTTCAGAATTTATGTTCAACAACATACAATTACAAACACGGACATAATAAGGACATAAACGCACAATTTCTAAGGGTGTCTTTATCTTTAAAAATCTGCTAGCAGTTTAGTGTTTGCATGTGACTGTGTAATCCTAAATATTACATTCCCTCCTGCATTAGCAATCCTAATTCTATGGAACACCCTCAGATAAGAGCTGTGGCATCCAAATTGTTCTAGAACAATGGTTGAGATCACCAATGAATAAGAATCATCAAGGTATATACAAATTATAAATAACAATGGAAAGCTGTATGACACAGAGCAGAATAACAATTATGAGATTTATTGCTCACATTGAATATGAGCAATGATGATGAATAACTATAACATATCACAGTAGAACAATAAAATAACAATAGAAAATTGAAAAGTATAACACAGCAGGAACCTTAGTTATTAGACTCCTCTAGGAATTTTTCATTACTGGTGTCAGTTTTCGATAAATCAAGAATAGTATCATCACATGAAGTGTCATTTTCTTTATATGAATCAGACTCTTCTCTACCAACCAAGATATATCTAATTCTGTATTTTTAAACTGTCTTCACAAAGGTTTCAACTTGCACGGCTGACATGACAATAACTCCTATTCATATGTGTATTTAAGTAAAGGTCATTTCATATCTTTATCCACATTTCCCTTACTCACTTATGAGCCACTTAGAAAATGTATAGAAAACTAGATATTCTATGTGATTTCATTTTTATATACTTCATATATACAGTTTTGTTTGAAAATACAAGGTGACATGTGTTAACTTACCAGTCTTGGTGATCATTTTATTTCTCCAATCAAATCAATCTGAGACCCCCCCACCAGATTTTAGCAATTAAAATAATTCATATATTAGGTAACATCAGGTGAGTTTGGAATATTTGGGAGGAAAGTCATAGAACAAAGTGATTTTATAATAATATTATTTATATAAAATCACATTTTTGCTTTTTATTGTGTAACCATACACACATGCACACAAACACATACACATGAACAAACTCACACACATTTGTTCAAAAATTAAGTTGATTGTTTTCAGGAGTGGAAAAGGGCTCCAAAAAAATAAAAAATAATATATATATATATATATATATATATATATATATATATATATATATATATATATATATATATATATATATGTGTGTGTGTATACATATGTGTTTATATGTGCATATGTGTGTATTTACATATATACACATATAAACATACATATGCATGTATAAACATATATACATATGAATATATACATACATACACATGTATATGTATGTGTATATATGCATTATAGCCCTTTCCATTCAAATACCTTGTCATATGCCATATACAAGATATTTAAATAATGTGCACATGCTAATGATAGTATATCTGATGGGTTAGATTACCAGTGGAGCAAAATTGAAAGCTCAAGTTGTTTTATCTTGTGCTTGGTCTCATGCTAAGAATAATGCATCTGGTTAACCAGAACATCTTAACGTGCCGTATACTTTTAGTAGATATCTCAGGGGCACTCTTAGAGCACTCATTGAACTAGATTAGGAGTGGAACATAAACTGTTGCATGGGAGCAAAAAAGGCTTATCGCAGCTCTTTGCACTCATTGGATGTAGCCCTAACAGCTCTGGGCTTTAATACCGTTAGGACGGCATTGAAGGTCCTAACTATTCTGGCTTCATTCAGCCTCCTGCACATTTTCAGAATTGCGTACAAGCGACACTTAGTAAATCATGGCTCTTTACCTGTGTTAGAAGTAGTGTGCATATTACAAGTTGAAGGTAAATGCGTGAAATTGAGCACAACTGAATTTAACGCGGTCAAAATAGCCCACTTGAGAAAATGTGATTGGGTTTGTGCACGAGTTAGGGTGTTAGTTTTTCCACTTTTCGCACTCCATTGATGTCTTTTGTGGACTATGTTAACATGGTCACAATATTTCTTTTTCTTTTTGCACGCATCAAAACCATTTTTGCTTTCAACTTGTAGTACTCATACTACCCGACGCACACAAAAAGCCAAACTTCTAGGGGAGTTTATGCGCGTACAGGAGCACAAACTAACACTCCACTTGTTATCTAGGCCAGTGTTTCTCAACCACGGTCCTCAAATACCCCCAGTAGGCCAGGTTTTCATTATAGCTGAACTAAAACTCAGGTGAAATAATCAGTTGATCAGTACCATGGTTACTAACCTGCTTTCCGCCATCAGCTTATTATTCCATATGTGCTCTAGTTCAGCTATAATGAAAATTTTGCATGTTAGGGGTACTTGAGGACTGCCGTTGAGAAACACTGATCTAGGCCATTTTGTTTATATGATATTTAATTAAGCGTTGCTCTCTAGAGCAATCGTAAACACCCCTGTAAAATAATTTAGTGCTTTCTGAGACCTGAAATAATTATTAATATTATAGCAAAGGTCTACATGAAGAACTACTCTATTTGCACACCATTGGCTTAGCCACCCTCTGCTCAGTGCACCATTTGCTTAGTGATTGAGTGATATGCAACATAAATTTTACTGTGCACCCCCATAGGAGTCTATTTAGCGCACCTGAGCTAACTGACATACAAATGTTAGCATGTTCCACACTATCACTTTAGTAATAAATTATAACCTTGGACTTGTAATATGAGTGCAAAAATAGAAGCAGCATTGATAGAGCTTGCACTCACAATAGCTCTAATATTTTTTAATTCCACTTGTAATCTAGACCAATATATGTAGACCATTATAGCCTTTAATGTGTAGGTTTCTCCTTTAGAGAAATTGCAAAGGAAGTCAGGGTATCAGTGAGTACAGTTTCCTTCACAAGGTGTTCTTTATCTATAAGATACAAAAGGTTGCTTTATTATTAGTTGTTTATGATAGTACCTAATCCTAATAGGATCATAAGCCCCTCAGTGATACTTTTTAATAATCGTATACTATATATGAGTATTGCAATATAAGCATATAAAAAATCCTTTCCTGACTTTAAGACTGTATATCCCTCATATTGGGTTGTAGAGGCGCACCTTAGAATATTTCTGTTGACAGTTTCCTACACTAGCAAAAAGCATTTGGAAACAGAGGGAACTCTGACAGGAAGAGGTCTGGTAGATCGAAAGCCACATCAGAATTAGAAGACAAGATTCTGTGTGATAGGAAGTTCACAGGAACACATCTTCAAGCACAGCTTAGCACTGGTCAAAGAAAGCAAGTCTCACTTTCAACTTAAAGAAAAGACCAGTAAAAAAAAAAACATTGCTAATATGACAAAATAAGAAAAAGATGCTTAGCTAGGCCATAGAGCACCTCAAGTAAAACACTAATAGCTTCCCTGGGCAATAAAGCACCTCAAGTGAAACACTAATAACTTAAAGAAGGTATTTTGGACCAATATATCAAAAATTTAAATCTTTGGTTCATCACCTAGGATTTTTGTACAGCATTGCATTGGTCAAAGGATGGTTCCTCATTTTGTTTCATCATCTGTAGAGTATAGTGATTTAAGTGTGGAGGTCTAGGGTTCTTTTGCTGGATACAGCACTCTGAACAAAAAAGGCTATTACAGCATTGTGCAACGACATGCAATACCCTCTGAAATATACCTAGTTGATCAGTCATTTAGCAAGATTGGGACCCAAAACATACATCCAGGCTATATCAGAACTACTATAGAAGAAAAAAGATGAAAGGCTATGTATACTCTATACAGTCCTGATATTTCAACCCCATTGGTATACAGAAAGAGAATCGCTCAATCACAGATGAGAAGCCTTTTTTTTATCCCAGTTGTGCTTTTCACAGAGGAGAATGCTCCTGAAATATAACAGTCTGATCCCACCTAAAAAGGATGCTCCTGCCCCAAGATATCAGACAAATCTTCTTTTAAAAGGAACATGGCAAATCCATATGATTGTTTTGTCTTACTATGATCCTTGTCAGAGTGGTACAGCAATATCCCTCTAAGTACATTGGGCAGGGATATAATTAATGTCTGACTGTTACTCCTTATTGGTTGAGCACTTCTCTCTCTGGCCCCGATGATCGAAAGTGTTACGAGGGGGTGAAATATTCCAAAGGATCTTGGCATCACCAAGAGGCATTTACTATCCATGCCATTGGTTGGTGATGCTGGCTGTAGACAACACCCAGAATGGCTGTCCATATTGGTGATGTATAGAAAAGGATCCCTGAAATATAACTGCTGTGTGCCTAACCACTAATACCCTTAAAACGAAGTACCCCACGATCGCAAACTAACACTACACTAATAAAGATCTACATACCCACCCCAAGTACATACCCTATTAACCCCTATACTACTACTAGCACACTGCAAGTATCTATCTATAAACCCCTATACCACTACCAGCCCACCCAAGTATCTATCTATTAACCCCTATTATGCTACCACATACCCCAAATGAAAATTAACCTCACACCTAACCCCCCTCTAAACTAAGCCCCCCATGCTACAATAAAAATCTAAGTAAAAAAAATAAAAATGAACCTAAACTGCCACAACCCCAAATGCAATCTAACCCTACTCTACCTTACACCTAAACCCCCACTAAAATAACGCCACTAAATTAAAAAGTAGATATGTGCAATTCGTTTCGGATCGATTCGGAAATTCAGCAAATTCGGAGATTCGGATTAAACTGAATTTCCGAATTAAAATACTGCCGAATTTACCGTATAAATCCGAATGAGTTCGGATTTATTCTGTAAATTCGGATGGCCATGGATTACACTAGTATTGTACAGTATATTAGGTTATATCACTCTGCTATGGGTTACACCTAATATACAGTACATAATACTAGTCTAATACACAGCACACATACCGAAATTCCGAATTTCCGAACCGAACTGAATCGAACCGAATCCAGCCAAATTTTTTCGAATCCGAATGAATCTGAAACGAATCAGAAACAAATTAATTCAAAGTTTTCCGAATTTGAATCGATCCGAAACGAAATTCGAAAAACTTTGAATCGATCCGAAATGAATTTTTCGATCATGGACATATCTATTACAAGAAAAAATCTGTTACAAAAAATAAAAACGATAAGTTATAAAAATATACATAAAATTAAAACCCACCCAAAAAAAAAAAAATCTAAACCCTAACAATAAAAAAATAACAATAGCCCTTAAAATTACCTTTTGTAGGGCATTGCCTTCAAGTGATCAGCTCTTTTGAAAAAAAAAACAACAACCAAACTTTAACTCCCAACCCCTAAAATAACAAAATCGAACTAAAAAAAAACTAGCCTAGAAAAGAAAAGTAAAAATAAAAAATCCTATTCTTAAAAACAAAAAAACCTACACCAAAAAAAGCCCTTAACTAACCACAAAAATGGTGTTCACCATTTGGAAATCCAGCTCCTTTTATTCCAATGTTGGGCCCTCTTTCTCCCATTTCCTGGTGCCAGGAGCCCATCTTCACAGAGGCGGACTTTGGCGATCTCTTCCGTCGCCTCCGCTCCGCAATCTTCTTCAATGTCAGGGCCCATCTTCACAGAGGCGGAATTCCTCTTCCGCCATCTCCGCTCGGCAATCTTCTGTTCTTCAGCTCTCTTCTCAGAGCCCTGGGGGCCTATCTATCATGCTCCGTATGGAGCTTGAAGCCCCGTGTTTCTGGCAAGCCTGCAGGCTCGCCAGAAACACAAGTTATGGTGCAATGGTCACAAAGACCGCTGCTCCATAACCCTGTCCGCCTGCTCTGAGCAGGCAGACAGGAATAGCCACAATTTAACCCAATTGAGTATGATCGGGTTGATTGACACCCCCTTCTGGTGGCCGATTGGCCGCGAGTCTGCAGGGGGCGGCGTTGCACCAGCAGCTCACAAGAACTGCTGGTGCAATGCTGAATATGGAGAGCGTATTGCTCTCCGCATTCAGCAATGTCTTGCGGACCTGATTCGCACTGTCGGATCAGGTCCGCAAGACATTTGTTAAATAGGCCTCTTTGTCTTCATGCAGTTGCCGCCAAACACTGAGATTCTGGAAGCACAGAACCCAAATATATATTTAAAACAGCTAATAGTAAGAACATTTTTAAATTTAAATTCTAATTATTCTTTTCTATTGGATGATTAGAATTAAAAGTTCTTGATTTTTTTTTCTGATTTAAATCAGCCAATAAGGAGTGACTGATTTAAATCAGTCAATCGTGATTAAATGGTAGCTCTATATATTTAGTTTCCACACTTCCGGAATTTCAGTGTGCGGCAGCGACTGCATGAAGAGGAGGGCTCTAGGAAGAAAGCCAAAGAACAGAAGATTGTAGAGTGGAGGCGCTGGAAGAGTCTGCCAAAGTCAGACTCAGCCACTTTGATGATGAGCCCTAAGCACCAGGAGCCAGGACGAAGAGGGCCCCGATTTTGAAAAGGATTAAAAAGCAGAGGTGGTAGAAAAGGCTGCCGAAGTCCACCTCTGCCACAGCAAAGATGGGTCCACGGTACTAGGAACTGGGAAAAAGAGGGCCCCACTTCGGATCAAGAGGAGCTTTTGGGATTTCCCAACGGTGAGGACCATATTTGGGGTTAGTTATGGCTTTTTTGGGGTGTTTTTTTATTTTTAATATTGTAACTTAGATCTTTTTTTATTTTTTGTAACTTAGTGGGTTTAGTTATTTGAAACATAAACATATATTTTCAAATACATTTTTATGTATGAAATAATAGCAAGCAACCATTAAATCCTTATTAAGCTATCTATAATACTTCTTATAATCTACAATATACATGACAAAGCATATTTTGTCAAGGATATGAGGTAAACGCCGGAGGGCGGGCAAAACCAGGCTGGCCTAGCTGGGCTCCTGGAACTCAGCATTGGATCGTAATTAAGCCCACTATGCTGATTGAGTAGGATGCAGGGGATTAAGGTGGCCTTTTAGTATGTTGTTGTCAATTTGGTGAGGCACCTAGGGATATCACTTGTTTGGGAGTGCTATCTTCTGGGAGGAATTTGGGACTGTAATTGAAGTGTCCCCCATTCCTCCCAGAAGGAAACACCTTGTGGCATCACTAGTAACCTCATTAAATTGCAGACAACATGATAAAAGGCTTACTTGATCCCCTACACCCTTCTCGATTGGCACCCCTCGTAATAAGTGGTGGACAGGGGCCTCAATTCTGGTCCGGCGCCTATGGAGGATTTTATATATATATATATATACTGTATATATATATATATATATATATATATATATATATATATATATATATATATATATATATATATATATATATATATATATATATATACGCTCACCGGCCACTTTATTAGGTAGTTTCAGGAGCCCAGCTAGGCGAGCAAGGTTTTGTCATCCCTACAGCAGTTGGCAGCCAGTGTTTTAGCACATCTCTGTGATTCATTATTCAAACATTGATGATAACTTTAGCAACAAAGCTTCATAGTTATAATGGGGAGGTTCATGATTTTTAGTATAGTTTAGTATAGTGAGTTATTTTTTGACAGTAGGTAGTATGTGGGGGTTAGCTGGGACTTTCCAGGGGAGTAGAGTTTAGATATTACGTCAGTGTAGGTGGTATAAGGGACTTACCTAGGCATTCCAGGGGTGTGTAGGTTAAGCGTGATGTAGGTGTGGGCGTGGCAGGAGTAGTTAGCTGGAAGGTGCCGGGGAAGTGTACCTTAGCTCTGATGTAGGCATAGGTGGTTGATTGGAGGTAGCAAAGTGGAGCACGGGGAGTGTAGGTTAGGAGTGACACACTTTAAATGGAGCCCCCAATGCCGACGAGAGGCGATGTTGGGGATGTGGGTGGTGACATAATTTTCCCATTATTAGAGAGTCATTGCCGCTCGCTGGTATTGCTCAGACACGCCCCTTTAATTTGTATATCTTGACAGACCTTAGGACTGCAAAGCAGTTTCCCAATGGTCTGTCAATGCTTTGATTATCGGGGCCTGTCAATGTATATTTTCATTGGAACCATTGAAAAAAGTCTCCCTAAGGGTGATGGAGGAAACAATATGGGGATTCCCTGTCCAATGTACCTATAGGGATATGGCTCTACCACACTGATTATGCCCAGAAAAGGCTGAAATGATTTTCTGGAGTTGCCTAGTATTTTGGGGCTTGTGCATCATTTTTTAGGCAAGAACATATTGATATACTTCAAGAAAGTTCTTCTCTGTGAAAAGCACAATTGGGCTAAAAAGACAATGCTCACAGGTGGCAAAGCAGCACAGAAAAAGCTACTTAGTTGTTGTTCATTCCTGGCTGAGTACTTCTCTCTTTGTGTGTATTTGTATTATGACCTTGGAAAAGTGTCCCTAAGGGTGATTAGAATGCCAAATGTGGATTCCCTGTCCAATGTGGCTAGAGGGATATGACTGCACCTCACTGACAAGCCCCACAGAATGACAAATAATCAACTGGGGTTGCCATGTTCCTTGTTCAGAGTTCTTCTCTGTAAAAAAAACTTTTCTCTTATTTTTAGTGAACCTTTGGCCTACAGCACTTTCGTCTGAGAACACATTTAGGTTAGTGCTTGAGTGAAGCCAGATCTAAGTTTTGTAGACCGGCCCATAGAAGTCTATTAGGCAAGAGATTTAGTGTGGACATGCTATCTGTTATCCAGATGTTAGGCTTTCGCTCGAATGATAATATTTTACTTTCAAAATATGTAAGTTAAAATGGGAGTACTGTGGATTGCACTCTAGCCTACCATAGAGCTTCCATTTGTATGCTTCACTTGTAATCTAGACCAGAGGGTTTAGTATGTATAGGTGTGCACAATGATGTTAGATGGCAGTATATTGAGAGGTGGAAAACCTTATATGTGAGTAGTGGAGATTTAATAAAGAAGGAGATGCGATTTTGAAGATAAAGTGAGTTTGGAACATTAGGAGTACTGGTGATTTGACTCTAAGTCAAAGTGAGGAGAAGGGTGGAATATTACGGTTTCTCGCATAAAAAGCTATATAAAACACAGATACAAAGTTAAGGAGGAGAAATGGGCAAAAAAGAGCATGGATCACTTGGGAATTGATTACCAAAAACCTGTCATTATGGAAAGAGACAGAAAATATTTTTATTGACAGTATATTGGTATGTACTGTATGTGTCTGTGCTTCATATCCAGAAGCACACATAGCAAGATAAACAGCTCTTAAGCTAAAATGTGTTGTTGTTTTTTTTTTGGGGGGGGGTGCCTCTCTGTCTGATAACACTTAGATAATCTTGCCAGATTATAGAGCTTTAGAGAATTTGGCCCTTTTGTGAAAAGAGACATGAAAAGCAGGACAACAATAGCTCCAAAGCTATAAACCTTTGTGGAGCTTGAAGAACACATAATAAACTGCATTCCTTCTGGAAGGAATGCCGATGCATTCAATAATATTGCAACTTGTTAACAGAATGTTAATTCTGGCTGCAAAACTGTAAAACAACAACTAAGGCTCAATATTTCAACCATACCCAACAATAATAAAATAGTGTCTAAAAGATACCGTTAATACGTGTAAAACTTTATTAACTAGCCTTCCTTCTGGTGAGGTCACTGAACCCTCATTTACTGCCTGTGCACTTGATAAGAATACAATCTCAGTATATTTAGGGAATGTCATGAGATGCAGGACACATGCAGGACACAGCAAAGATGGTACAACTCTATTTTATTGTAGATCATGGAAATACACATCTGGTAGCATTGATCTCACTAAGTAACTGCGATAAAGACAATAGGACCTAAGCCCCGCCCCCAATCTGGTGACATCACTTTTCACTCTCATCACATCTTCCCCCTTTTCAAAGGACGAAGCATACATTATTTTTTCATTTGAATATAACAAATAACAAGGTATACAACAACAGTTTTGTTTAGTATATAACAGATAACATGGAAATGCAATTAGAAAGGATTAGTGTGCGCTATAGGAGATGATACTAAACAATGCTCTAAAAATACAATCCCTGTGATGTATCAAGTACTAGTTAAAAAACATAAGTGAAGCACTGGGCTTCAAGATAGAGCAAATGCGCCGTTAGGCTAAAAGTATACAAACACCAATGAAGATATAAGTAAATTTAATACAAACAGATTGGCACAGTATCAAATAAAGGGACGTCTCCCTGAAATTATAAACAAGTTAAGAATAAAAAATGTAATGGATAAAAACCTTATCTACTTATCAAATATATCAGGGGCTGGATCCTTAAACATAAATATTACGCAAAGGGGTATCATATAAATGCATACAATAAAAATAGGATACAAATCAAGTTAAAAGAATATTCCTCTAAGAAGATAACACATAAAAACGTATATAACCGTATGTGACAGGTTAAAATATTAAAAGGTTCAAGCTTGTATTATGAGGAATTCAATTGGCAAGCTGCAGTTCAGTCAGCTGTAGAAAGTTCAAACAGTTATATAAGATGACAACTCTGTTTAGATTATTGTGAACAAGTTCCACACCGTATTGGTAATTCTACTTTACCGTAAAACCAAGGGATACTTCCAGGGTGTATGTTTTTCGGTCAAGACTTGGACCGCAAATGTGACCACCGCCGCTCCTGGGGATAGTGCTCTACAGACCTCTGCACGTGTGAGTCGGCGTCTGACGTCACAAATTCCCCATATGTCTTCCCAATCCGATACTCTGACAGCGTAGAGGCAGACAGCTGTTCGCTGTTTCTATATGTCAGCTGTGTTGGTTTGTGAATCCTGCCAGTTACAGGTACAATTCGTGCTCCGATGGAGAAGTGGGGTATAGATTCTTCCTCACTCTCAAGTGCAAAGCATTAAAATTAACCCGGGTTAAATATACAGATAAACTGAGCAATGTGTCCTTAATTCAAAATCACAGTGTCACATATGCAAGCGACGCGTCCATTAACATGTCATTGGTTGTAAGTTTAATTGATTAGGTAATACCCTCCAAACTGTTAAGGTGGTATATACTCCCTTTTTTCTCTTCAATCCTCATAATCTTTCTCCTGGGTATCTTCCTTCAAAAGATATATACCCCTACAGCAATAGAACATTAAGATTAAAATCTACTAATTAAAATTGTATTAAACTCTAAAAAGGGAGATTGGAAATTACACAAAAAACTGACAATGTAAGCTCTTAAAATCCTACAGAAATAGTGCGGTGATCAATCCGTTCATAATAGTTAGAATGGTGATTGAGATATTTGGATCATATATTCATATCTTGCTCTGATCCTCTTACTTGTATACACGTGCAAACATATATAAAGTGCTATGTGATAAATTCTATTCAAATAAAAAGGGGGAAAGGTCCAACTCTGAATTGAGACCTTTCGGGAATAAAGTGTCATACTTGTAAATTAATTCGGCTTCTTGTATTAAAAGTGCTTTTTCATTATTACCTCCTCTCCAATGTCCCTTAACTTTTTTAATCCCCCAATAATTAAGTGCTTTAGTGTCACCACAGTGTTTTTCTTTAAAGTGCTTGTACAGTGATGTGTCGTCCCTACCCTTTTCTATGCATAATAGGTGCTCCCTTATCCTATCTTTGAGGGATCTGGTTGTTTCACCAAAGTAAAAGAGATTACACGAGCATTTCAACGCATATATAATGTTTTTGTGGGTACACCTAATTAACTCTTTAATATGGAAATTATTCTCTAAGCTATTTATTTTTAGGGCCTTTAATTTACAACTGTGTTTACAGGCCTTACACGTGTAACAAGGAAAGAAACCTATTGGTGTTTTACCTTCCAAATCTTGTTGTATTTGATTTTTATTCTTCCTTTTCAATTTACTGGGAGCTAGTGTAATTTCAAAATTATTTGCTCTTCTAAAAATGAAAGTTGGTCTATCTGCAAGTCTATTCCCAATTACATTATCTTCCTTTAGGAGGGGCCAGTGTTTTTTTATTATTTTCCTAATGAGATTGTGATCTGCATTGTAGTCCGTGATAAAGGGAAAATTTATCACATAGCACTTTATATATGTTTGCACGTGTATAGAAGTAAGAGGATCAGAGTAAGATATTAATATATGATCCAAATATCTCAATCACCATTCTAACTATTATGAACGGATTGATCACCACACTATTTCTGTAGGATTTTAAGAGCTTACATTGTCATTTTTTGACAATTGATAAATGACTCTATATATATCTATCACCTTGATATGGAATGAAATATAACATGTGTTTAGCTGGGTTCTAACATTACAATCATTACAGGGAGTGCAGAATTATTAGGCAAGTTGTATTTTTGAGGATTCATTTTATTATTGAACAACAACCATGTTCTCAATGAACCCAAAAAACTCATTAATATCAAAGCTGAATAGTTTTGGAAGTAGTTTTTAGTTTGTTTTTAGTTATAGCTATTTTAGGGGGATATCTGTGTGTGTAGGTGACTATTACTGTGCATAATTATTAGGCAACTTAACAAAAAACAAATATATACCCATTTCAATTATTTATTTTTACCAGTGAAACCAATATAACATCTCAACATTCACAAATATACATTTCTGACATTCAAAAACAAAACAAAAACAAATCAGTGACCAATATAGCCACCTTTCTTTGCAAGGACACTCAAAAGCCTGCCATCCATGGATTCTGTCAGTGTTTTGATCTGTTCACCATCAACATTGCGTGTAGCAGCAACCACAGCCTCCCAGACACTGTTCAGAGAGGTGTACTGTTTTCCCTCCTTGTAAATCTCACATTTGATGATGGACCACAGGTTCTCAATGGGGTTCAGATCAGGTGAACAAGGAGGCCATGTCATTAGATTTTCTTCTTTTATACCCTTTCTTGCCAGCCACGCTGTGGAGTACTTGGACACGTGTGATGGAGCATTGTCCTGCATGAAAATCATGTTTTTCTTGAAGGATGCAGACTTCTTCCTGTATCACTGCTTGAAGAAGGTGTCTTCCAGAAACTGGCAGTAGGACTGGGAGTTGAGCTTGACTCCATCCTCAACCCGAAAAGGCCCCACAAGCTCATCTTTGATGATACCAGCCCAAACCAGTACTCCACCTCCACCTTGCTGGCGTCTGAGTCGGACTGGAGCTCTCTGCCCTTTACCAATCCAGCCACGGGCCCATCCATCTGGCCCATCAAGACTCACTCTCATTTCATCAGTCCATAAAACCTTAGAAAAATCAGTCTTGAGATATTTCTTGGCCCAGTCTTGACGTTTCAGCTTGTGTGTCTTGTTCAGTGGTGGTCGTCTTTCAGCCTTTCTTACCTTGGCCATGTCTCTGAGTATTGCACACCTTGTGCTTTCGGGCACTCCAGTGATGTTGCAGCTCTGAAATATGGCCAAACTGGTGGCAAGTGGCATCTTGGCAGCTGCACGCTTGACTTTTCTCAGTTCATGGGCAGTTATTTTGTGCCTTGGTTTTTCCACACGCTTCTTGCGACCCTGTTGACTATTTTGAATGAAACGCTTGATTGTTCGATGATCACGCTTCAGAAGCTTTGCAATTTTAAGAGTGCTGCATCCCTCTGCAAGATATCTCACTATATTTGACTTTTCTGAGCCTGTCAAGTCCTTATTTTGACCCATTTTGCCAAAGGAAAGGAAGTTGCCTAATAATTATGCACACCTGATATAGGGTGTTGATGTCATTAGACCACACCCCTTCTCATTACAGAGATGCACATCACCTAATATGCTTAATTGGTAGTAGGCTTTCGAGCCTATACAGCTTGGAGTAAGACAACATGCATAAAGAGGATGATGTGGTCAAAATACTCATTTGCCTAATAATTCTGCACTCCCTGTATTTTCTGAGATATTAAGAAATCTATGAAACTATGCTCACATCTATAAGTATGGTTGACTATAGTTTACATTACTCCCCAATATTATGAAGGTTATGGTATGTAACTGTATGTGACGTCATAACCGTATGTGACATATGCTGTAGGGATATATATCTTTTGAAGGAAGATACCCAGGAGAAAGATTATGAGGATTGAAGAAAAAAAAGGGAGTATATACCACCTTAACAGTTTGGAGGGTGTTACCTAATCAATTAAACTTACAACTAATGACATGTTAATGGACCGTTTAAAAGACTCTAAGTTACCTGTCACATGCATCTTGATAAAGCCCAAGGGAGGGCGAAACGCGTCGCTTGCATATGTGACACTGTGACTTTGAATTAAGGACACATTGCTCAGTTTATCTGTATATTTAACCCGGGTTAATTTTAATGTTTTGCACTTGAGAGTGAGGAAGAATCTATACCCCACTTCTCCATCGGAGCACGAATTGTACCTGCAACTGACAGGATTCATAAACCAACACAGCTGACATATAGAAACAGCGAACAGCTGTCTGCCTCTACGCTGAGTATCGGATTGGGAAGACATACTGGGAATTTGTGACGTCAGACGCCGGCTCACACGTGCAGAGGTCTGTAGAGCACTATCCCCAGGAGTGGCGGCGGTCGCATTTGCGGTCCAAGTCTTGACCGAAAAACATACACCCTTGAAGCATCCCTTGGTTTTACAGTAAAGTAAAGTAGAATTACGAATACGGTGCGGAACTTGTTCAGAATAAGCTAAACAGAGTTGTCATCTTATATAACTGTTTGAACTTTCTACAGCTGACTGAACTGCAGCTTGCCAATTGAATTCCTCATAATACAAGCTTGAACCTTTTAATATTTTAACCTGTCACATATGGTTATATACGTTTTTATGTGTTATCTTCTTAGAGGAATATTCTTTTAACTTGATTTGTATCCTACTTTTATTGTATGCATTTATATGATACCCCTTTGCGTAATATTTATGTTTAAGGATCCAGCCCCTGATATATTTGATAAGTAGATAAGGTTTTTATCCATTACATTTTTTATTCTTAACTTGTTTATAATTGCAGGGAGACGTCCCTTTATTTGATACTGTGCCAATCTGTTCGTATTAAATTTACTTATATCTTCATTGGTGTTTGTATACTTTTAGCCTAACAGCGCATTTGCTCTATCTTGAAGCCCAGTGCTTCACTTATGTTTTCTAACAGATAACAAGTTACAGAAAATATAAACAACATGAATTACATCCTGACTTGAACATCGGGGTAGACTACCCTAGTCCACAGTGACCATGGGATTATTCTGCCCATACTTCCAGTCTGTCAGGGTGCCAGGAATCAGACTGAGACGAGAAGTGCAAAAATAATCACACCTTTATTAATAGCAAAAAATAATAAAAAGTCCACAAGTCAAATAACAAGCCAGGAATAAAAACCAGAGCTGGTAGTCAGATGAGCTGAGCCAGGAGCCAAAGCGAATAGTCAGACGAGCCGGAATCAAGAACAAGGAAAACAGCAGAGTCAGGAACAAGCCAGGGATCAGGAACTAGGAAGGACGTCAGGCAGGTCTGAGACAATGCAAAGGCAAAGCATACTGAACTTAGGCCCTTTAAATAATAAGTGATGACATCACAATTCTGAGACTGCATCCTGTCTCACATGGATGATGCACACCAGTCTGGCCATAAAAAGAAGTGCAGGAATTGAGCAGCATCCCCCACAATGCACCATAGTAAGGAAGAGAGGTGAGTAAAATGGCTGCCAGCAGCACATGGCAAACAAAACAGGGAAAAAACCCTTACAGTACCCTCCCCTCAACGACCCCTCCCCCGCGGGAGGACAAAAAGCTTATTGGGGAAACGGGCATGGAAGGCACGGAGGAGGGTGGGAGCATGAACATCAGAGGAGGGAACCCAAGAACGCTCCTCCGGACCGTAGCCTCTCCAGTGAACCAAATACTGTACACGGCCCCTGGACATACGAGAGTAAATAATGCTGCTGACCTCATACTCCTCATGGTTGTCAACAAAGATAGGACAGGGACGAGGCAATACAGTGGTAAACCAATTACAAACCAATGGTTTCAAGAGGGAGACATGAAAAACATTGGAGATGCGCATAGCAGGAGGAAGGTCAAGAGCGTAGGCCACAGGATTAACCCGTTGGAGTATTCGAAAAGGACCAACATAATGGGGAGCCAATTTATTGGAAGGCAAACAAAGGTTCAAGATGCGGGAGGACAGCCAAAGTCTCTCACCAACCTGGTAGGAAGGTGCGGGCAGCCTGGAACTTTTGGCACTGCATAGAACGATGAAGGCAATCCTGAATATGCACCCACGTGGAACGGAGTTGCCGGAGATGCTCCTCCAAAGCCTGAATACCCTGAGACATGAATTGGGCAACAAGGATGGTTGAGACCCATAATTCACCATGAACGGAGATATCTTGGAGGAAGCATTACTAGCACTATTACGAGCAAACTCTGCCCAAGGTTACAGTTCAGACCAATTATTGTGGTGATCTGAGACATAGCAATGGAGGAACTGTTCCAGAGCTTGATTAGACCGTTCCGCAGCCTCATTGGATTGATGGTGATATGCAGAGGAGAAGGAAAGCTGGATCCCCATTTGAGAACAAAAGGAACGCCAAAATCTGGAGACAAACTGGCTACCCCGGTCCGACACTATCTCCTTGGGTAACCCATGTAAGCGGAAGACCTCCTGGGCAAAAAATTGAAGCAAGCTCCTGAGCAGTAGGCAGCTTCATCAAGGGAATGCAATGTGACATTTTAGAAAAAGGTCAACCACCATAAGGATAACAGTATTGCCATTGGAAACAGGGAGCTCGACAATGAAGTCCATGGAAAGATGTGTCCAAGGACGCTCACCATTAGCAATAGGTTGAAGAAGACCCACAGGAAGACATCAAGGAGTCTTATTCTATGCACAAACTGAGCAGGGGGCAACATACGCAGCAACATCAGAACGAAGACCTGGCCACCAGAATTGTCGAGTGACAGACCAAATCATTTGGTTCTTGCCTGGGTGACCTGCGGCTTTAGGATAGTGGTAAGTGTGCAAAGTTTAGTTCGAAGATTCTCAGGAACAAAACACTTACCACTAGGTTTCTCAGGAGGTGCATTGGTTTGTGCAGCCAGGATGTCCTCCCCAAGGGAGAAGTCGAATTAGTACGTAGGGTAGCCAAAATATGGTCAGGAGGTATAACAGGAGTAGGTACAGACTCCTCCTTGGACAGAGGCGAAAATTGTTGAGAGAGGGCATCAGCCCTAACATTCTTACTACCAGGCAGGTAGGAGACCACATAATTAAACCGAGACAAAAATAGCGCCCATCTGGCCTGTCGGGGCGACAAACATTTTGCTTCAGATAGATAAGTTAAATTCTTGTGGTCAGTAAGAATGAGCACTGGCATGCTAGTACCCTCGAGAAGATGACTCCATTCCTTAAGTGCCAAAATTATGGCCAGTAATTCCCTGTCGCCAATTTCATAATTGCACTCCTTTGGAGACAATTTCTTAGAGAAGAAACCACACAGATGCAAGGAACTTTCAGGTGTAGGACGTTGAGACAAGAGGGCACCTACTCCAGTCTCAGACGCATCGACCTCAAAAACGAAAGGCAGGACAGGGTTAGGATGAGGCAAAGGCAGTCTTAAGACTATCAAAGGCCTTAATGGCAGTAGGTGACCAATGGAGTGGATCATTCTTTACGGGTCATGTCTGTGATAGGTTTGACCAAGGAAGAAAAGTTTTTAATAAACTTTCTATAGTAATTGGTGAACCCCAAAAAACGTTGAATAGACGGAAGACCAACTGGGTGAGGCCACTGCAGAACTGCAGATAACTTGTCAGGATCCATGGAGAACCCTCCTTAATCCTAACGAGATTGTACGCTCCTCTCAAATCAAGTTTAGTAAAGATCGTATCTCCCTTGAGGCGGTCAAAGAGTTCCGTAATAAGCGGAATAGGGTAAGCGTTCTTAATGGTAAGACGATCAAGACCCCTATAATCGATACATGGTCTTAACTCGCCACCCTTTTTCTTCACAAAGAAGAAGCCAGCCCCTGCAGGAGAGCAGGATTTGTGGATGATCCCCTGCGACAGAGCATCGGCAACATACTCCTCCATAGCACAATTCTCTGCAACAGACAGAGGGTACACCCGGCCCCGAGGAGGAATGGCTCCGGGTTGCAGGTCTATGGCACAATCGTAAGACCGGTGAGGAGGCAACGTACCAGCAAGCACCTTGTCAAACACGTCTAGGAACTCTCAGTACTCCTCTGGCAATTGAGAAACCGAAGGAGTGCACAAGACTTTAACTGGTATCCGAAGACAAGTGGCAATACATTGCGGGGACCACGACAAAATTTCGGACCTGCACCAGTCGAGACTGGGATTGTGCTTTTGGAGCCAGGGATTACCCAGAACAACCGGAAAATGCAGAGAGTTTATAACCTGGAACTGGAGGGTTTCAAAATGGAGAGCCCCAACAGCCATGGACAACGGAGCAGTTTCGTGAGTAACGAGTGCGGGCTGATGGGGCCTGGCATCAATGGCCTCAATAGCAAATGGATCGGACCGAGGCAAAACAGGAATGGAGTGCTTTGATACAAAAGCACTGTCAATTAAATAGCCCACAGCACCGTAGTCAACAAGAGCCTGGGTGACTATGGAGGAGTCCACCCAGGAAAGGACAACCGTGACCAAAGGTTTCTCCTTAAGCGGTTCCGGGGACGAGGATAAACCACCCAATGTCTACCCCCGGCAGGACCTTAGGTGTGAGCGTTTCCCGGCCGTGTAGGACAAGACTTCAAAAGGTGGCCCTGAAACACACAATAGAGCTAGAGCCCCTCCCTCCTCCTAAAGGCCCTCTCCGCCACGGAGAGACGCATAAATCCCAGCTGCATTGGCTCAGCAGTACCTGGTGATTCGGGACCAGGAGGCAGGGGAGGAGAGGGAGGCATGGGTGGGAATAAAAACGTAGGAGACAACAGAACAGGAGGCTTCCGCAAGCGCTCCTTGAAAGAGGGCCTCTCTCTGAGTCTGATGTCAATTAGGATCAAAAAAGACACCAGTGCCTCAAGATCCTCTGGTAAATCTCTGGCAGCAACTTCGTCTTTAATCGCAGCAGAGAGCCCATGAAAGAAAGCGGCAACAAGGGCTTCATTGTTCCAACCTACCTCTGTGGCAAGCGTACGGAACTCAATAGCATACTGAGCAACAGATCTTGTACCTTGCTGAATGGACGTGAGTCATTTAGCAGCAGATGAGGAGCGAGCCAGAACATCAAATACCCTTCGAAAGGAGGCCACAAATTCAGGGTAATTTGAAATCACAGGTTTATTAGTCTCCCACAAGGGATTAGCCCAGGCAAGAGCTGTGTCAGAGAGTAACGAGATGAGAAATCTCACCTTAGCTCTGTCAGAGGGAAACGCCTGAGGTAACATCTCAAAGTAAATGCCCACCTGGTTCAAAAACTCTCTGCACTGAATAGGATCACCTCCATATCACTGAGGTAGAGGTGCAGAACCGGACATGCTCCTGGGAGGCATAGGTGCAGCAGCGGAAACAGGAGCAGCCATAACTTGCGGAACATTTTGGTCCAAATGTGCAGTGCAAGTCTGCAGAGTTTGCAGGGCTAGTGCAAATTGATCCAAGCGGTTATCCTGTACATCCATCCTAGAAATGATGGCAGGTAAAGATGGATTATTAGCACCATCAGGATTCATGGCCTTTGCGTAATGTCAGGGTGCCAGGAATCAGACTGAGACGAGAAGTGCAAAAATAATTACACCTTTATTAATAGCAAAAAATAATAAAAAGTCCACAAGTCAAATAACAAGCCAGGAATCAAAACCAGAGCTGGTAGTCAGACGAGCCGAGTCAGGAGCCAAAGCGAATAGTCAGACGAGCCGGAATCAGGAACAAGGAAAACAGCAGAGTCAGGAACAAGCCAGGGATCAGGAACCAGGAAGGATGTCAGGCAGCTAGGTAATACACAGGAACTCTCACAAACAGGTCTGAGACAACGCAAAGGCAAAGCATACTGAACAGAGGCCCTTTAAATAATAAGTGATGACATCACAATTCTGAGACTGCATCCTGTCTCACAATGTACCATAGTCAGGAAGAGAGGTGAGTAAAATGGCTGCCAGCAGCACATGGCAAACAAAACAGGGAAAAACCCTGACACAGTCACTGTTCTAACTAAAGTTAATCCCGATATCGGGCCGGAAGGTTCACCACTCTTCCGCTTGATGTAACTCTACATGAACTGTCCTCTGATACAGAAGAAGGTGATTGAGAGTTCGCTGGAGGCAAAGATATATACCCACTGTGATCTTGCTGAGGGGAAGGCACCCCTTTTAAAACAGGGGATCCCACCAGCGGTGGTACTGAGGCATCCAGTTCCAAACTCTCAGGTACAGGCTGAAGATGTTTTTGATTATGGTGTGCAACTGTCCCTCCATCAGTAAGGACTACATAAGACCTTGGTTCTGGAGAGCGTCCAATTACCACAGCAGGCGTCTTTCATTTCTTCTCATCATCTAATTTAATTCTGACACTTTACCCCGCATTCAGCTCCTGCAAGGGCCTCACAGAATGTCTCCTGTCGTAGAAGAATCAATAGCCCCTTTTTGCCTCTTCATCCCTTCTAAGGACTTCGTCCTGAGGAATAGAGCTAGTTTGATGGAAGACACCCACAGAGGGTAAGGTGGTGGGAATCTGGCGCCCTAGCATCTGCTGTGCCGGGCTAAATCCCATGGCTTGAATGGGAGTTGCCCTATAGGACAAGAGGGTCAGGTACGGCTCAGATTGCTTCAAAATGAATTTTGTTGTTTGAACTGCCCTTTCAGCCATTCCATTAGCCTCCGGGTAATGTGGACTTGACGTGGAATGTATAAAATCATATTCTCTGCTGAAAGAACTGAACTCTGTTGAAGCGAACTGCATTCCGTTATCACTCACCTACTCCATTGGTATGCCCCACCGGGCGAACAAGCTCTTGAGACGAGTGATAACGGCTTAACTTGTGATTTCATTCAAAGGTGCAATTTCCAAATACCTGGAATAGTAGTTGATCACGACTAGGAACTTTTTCCCATGCAGTTCGCACAAATCAGCAGCTATTTTCTGCCACGGGCCTGCAGGCAGCGGAGTAGAAATCAAGGGCTCCATTCTCTGAGTAGGCTGGCGTTCCCGGCAAAAGGCACATTTAGACACATGACTTGCAATGTCGGAACTGATCCCAGGCCACCATACTGCCATAGCTGCCCTTACTCTGCACTTTGTAATGCCTAAGTGGCCATTGTGAATCCTGTTTAACGTCTCCTGCCTCATGCTGACAGGAATAACAATGCAGTCTTGGAACAGCACCAACCCATCCGGCTCCGTGAGCTGCAACCTCTCTGACTGGTAAGAACTTAAAGACATCCAGGCTGCCCGACTCTCAGGCCAACCTTCTTTTATGTACTTTATAACTTCTTGAAGGTCTGTATCTAAATATGTCTCTTTCTTTTTTTGTTCTAGTTTCCCTGAAGAAATGCACTTAGAGGCCAGAACTGAATCTACATACACTTTCACATCCGATTCCGTTGAAGACTCTTCAGCAGCAGCCAGCGGGAGCCTGGACAGTGTATCCGCCACAACCAGTTGTTTCCACGGCACATGCACTGCCTGAACGTTGAACCTGAGCAGCCTCATTAGAAGTCTCTGGCATCTTAGAGGTGTTTTGTCAATATCATAGGAGTTGATTAGAGGGACTAGCGGTTTACGATCAGTCTCCAGACTAAATTTCTCTAAACCCACTAGGTAACGCTGAAAGCGCTCACAGGCCCAATCTGCAGTCAGGCACTTTTTCTCAATTTGGGAGTATTTTGACTCAGCAGCCGTCAGTGTTCGGGAACAGTAGGCGATAGGCTGTAGTTTGTTTTCATTCAGCTGCAGGAGGGTGGCCCCTAATCCATAACTGCTCGCATCAGCACTAACCAGTCTTTTTGGAAGGGTCATAGAACCCCAACACTGGGGCAGACCCCAGCAGGGACTTGACCTGCATAAAAGATTCTTCCTGTGAAGGTCCCCAGACCCAGGCAACATCTTTCTTTAGCAACTCTGTGATAGGGTGTAGTATTGTGGATAAATCTGGAAGTAACCTGCCCACATAATTTACAAGGCCCAATTTTTATCTCAGCTCATGTACATCAGAAGGACTTTTCATCTGTTCAATAGCACAAATTTTCTCGGGGTCTGGTTTGATGCCATCCCCATTGATGATATGCCCAAAGTAACATAACTCAGCTTTCCTAAAATGGCATTTCTCTTTGTTTAGCTTCAGCCCGGACTCTCTGATAGTCTGCAGCACACAGCTCAATCACTGATCATGTTCCACCAATGTAGAGCCATACAATAAAATGTCATCCATGACGACTGCCGTGCCCACGTGGTCTCTTAGGAGAGAACTCATTTCTCTTTGGAAGATTTCAGGAGCAGAGGATATCCTGAAGGGGAGTCTGCAAAGCAAAACCGACCTACTGGTGTAATGAAGGTAGTCAGTTTGCGGCACTTTCGATCTAGAGGTATCTGCCAGAAGCTGCTAGAAGCATCCAATGTAGAGAAGAACTTCGCCCCAGCCAATTTCAGAGCTATGTCTTCAAGTGTTGGCAGCACATATCTCTCTCTCTTCACTGCCTCATTCAGCCTTTTCAAGTCTACGCAGATGCCTACCTTCCCGTTTTTCTTTGCAACAGGCACAATGGGGGCACACCAGTCAGTTGCTTTAACAACCTCTTCAATAACCCCCATATTCTTCATACGCAGAAGCTCCTTCTCCACTTGAGGCATGAGCGGGAACGGAATTCTACGGGGAGTGGTAATGCTGTATGGGACTGTGTCACCTTTAAGTGATATACAGACTGGGTTGCGATTCAGTAGTCCCAATTCACCAAACATATCTTCTGAGATCTCATTCACTCTGGCTACTAGGCCCAAACCACAGGCTGCTTTTCTGCTCAATAAGTTGTTGACACACTGACCTCTAATCACATGCACCCACATTGTGAATTTCCTTTTCTTGTACACGCAGCTGTCAAGAAATTTCACTGCACAATCAATGCGGCCACCAGGACTATGGACTTTTGTTGTAACTTTCACCAGCAAGTCGAGACAGATTTATGAATGCTGCAAGAGACATTACAGTGATGTCTGCTCCTCTGTCAATCTTAAAGGCAACTTTGGCTCCAATAACAGTAAGAGTAACCCTCCAATCATCTTCTGAACCCAGTTGTTCCACAACAGACCCCACAAAGGACACTTCTTGACCCTCCTGGTCACTATCCACCTGCATCTGCTTAATATATTCAGTCTTACGCACCACTTCAAAATGGCCCATCCTGTTACATTTTCTACATCTTTTGTCTTTAGCAGGGCATATGACACTTTGATCATGGGCACGGTTGCACCATGTGCATCGGGCATGCTGCACCCATCCACCTCTGGGACTATCTGCCGCCCTTGGTCTACCGCTCACACTGTGCCTTTCACTACCAGCTCTCCTGAACTGCTGCACTTCATCCACAATACTCTCAGACCTCAGATCAGCACTTTGCTTTTTCACCAGTTCATTCTGGCGGGCCATCCTAATAGCCCCATCTAATGTTAAATCAGACTCTAACTGTAGCTTCAGTGAGACTTCAGCATCTGCAATTCCTATGACTATTCTGTCTCTGATTTGCTCTTCTTTAGCAACACCAAACTCACAGAATTCAGCTAGTTCATACAGGCTGCGCACAAATGACTCCACATATTCTCCCACATGCTGAGCACGTTTGTGAAAACAAGCTCTCTCATGAATCACATTTCTTTTGGGCACAAAGTGGGCACTGAGTTTATTCATAACTATATCAAAGTCAAATTCTTCCCCTTCTTGGAAAGTAAAAGCATTGAACACTGGCTCCACATCTTTCCCCATAGAGTATAAAAGAGAATTAACTTGTCCAGCTTGGAAGCAATCCTAAAGCGCTGAAACCGCTGACGCCATGTGGGCCAAGCTGCAGGCTGAGAGAAATCAAAAGGCTCAGGTGGGGAAAAACTTTGACATCGTCATCGATCAGGAAACAGAAGCGCAGGCAAGAACTTCTGACACCATGTCATGAGATACAGGACACATGCAGGACACAGCAAAGATGGTACAACTCTATTTTATTGTAGAGCATGGAAACACACTGGTAGCATTGATCTCACTAAGTAACTGCGACACAGACAACCGGACCTATTTCTTTTCGTACAGACCTAGGTTTTCTTAGATAGTTATTTTATTTGGAGGGGTTGGTTGTAGGGGTGGTGGGTTTTACTGTTGGGGGGGTGTTTGTATTTTTTTACAGGTAAAAGAGCTGATAGCTTTGGGACAATGCCCCACAAAAGGCACTTTAATGGCCATTGGTAGTTTATTGTAGGCTAGTTTTGTTTTTTTTTTGGGGGGGGGGGCTTTTTTATTTTGATAGGACTATTAAATTAGATGTAATTCTTTTTTATTTTTGATCATCTGTTTCTTATTTTTGTAATTTAGTGTTTGTTTTTTAATGTAATTTAGTTATTTTTATTTTTAGTAATTTTAGGCCTAGATTTGGAGTTTTGTTGGTAACGACCCGCGTAGCTAACGCCGGCTTTTTTCTGGCCGCACCATAAAAATAACTCTGGTATTGAGAGTCCACATAAAGGCTGCGTTAGGCTCCAAAAAAGGAGCGTAGAGCATTTTTAATGCAGCTTCAACTATCGATACCAGAGCTGCTTACGCAAGCGGCCAGCCTCAAAAACGTGCTCGTGCACGATTCCCCCATAGAAAACAATGGGGCTGTTTGAGCTGAAAAAAAAACCTAACACCTGCAAAAAAGCCGCGTTCAGCTCCTAACGCAGCCCCATTGTTTACTATGGGGAAACACTTCCTATGTCTGCACCTAACACCTTACCATGAACCCCGAGTCTAAACACCCCTAGCCTTACACTTATTAACCTCTAATCTGCCGCCCCCGCTATCGCTGACCCCTGCATATTATTATTAACCCCTAATCTGCCGCTCCGTAAACCGCCGCCACTTACATAATCCCTATGTACCCCTAATCTGCTGCCCTAACATCGCCGACCCCTATATTATATTTATTAACCCCTAATCTGCCGAGCGGACCTGAGCGCTACTATAATAAAGTTATTAACCCCTAATCCGCCTCACTAACCCTATAATAAATAGTATTAACCCCTAATCTGCCCTCCCTAACATCACCGACACCTAACTTCAATTATTAACCCCTAATCTGCGAACCGGAGCTCACCGCTACTCTAATAAATGTATTAACCCCTAAAGCTAAGTCTAACCCTAACACTAACACCCCCCTAAGTTAAATATAATTTAAATCTAACGAAATTAATTAACTCTTATTAAATAAATTATTCCTATTTAAAGATAAATACTTACCTGTAAAATAAATCCTAATATAGCTACAATATAAATAATAATTACATTGTAGCTATTTTAGGATTAATATTTATTTTACAGGCAACTTTGTAATTATTTTAACCAGGTACAATAGCTATTTAATAGTTAAGAACTATTTAATAGCTAAAATAGTTAAAATAATTACAAATTTACCTGTAAAATAAATCCTAACCTAAGTTACAATTAATAGTTTAAGAAATTAAGGAAGAGGAATATTACTGTATTTGTAGTACTTATACGTTCCCCAACATAATTAAGTCCTATCTATAGGGAGGAAAATCGTCTTTCCTTCGTCAAAGTAGTAAAGGAGGGGGGTGCTCAATATCCTGTATTAACATAGAAATATAAGAAGAAGAAATGGATATACCTGAGCACTCAAGATAAGCTAATAGAAATTAATTCATAATGTGAGTAGATGTGTAGGACTGGGTTATTTATAAATAAAACATAACTTTTATTATTATTGAATAAAAAATATATAGGTGATAAACATTCACTCCGTGTATTGTGTATTAAAATCAATTAAAAAGATGAATGCTGCAGTGCCAAACAATGGCCATACAAAGTATGTCAAGTGGGTAACTAACAATCTCAAGCACTATTGAGTGCTTAGCATTAGCAACAATGCCAATTCAATACAAAAAGGGAAGATACACTTCCACAAATTACGATGCTAAGTACAGAGCTCAGCCAATGTGAGCTTGAATTAACATCACACACTCTGTATATAGTTACACACTAGGATTGAACTATAAAGAAGTATACCTGAATTATGAATCAAGATAAGACCCAATAACAATTGAAAGGTGTGAGTGTATAAGCTATACCGCTAGCATGTATATGTTGCTATAAACAATTATTCCCACAAGAAGTGTGTGCGTGGAGGCTATATCTGGCAGGGGTGTACCACAATATGCTCACGCATTGCACATAAAACTAATCTAAAAAGAGGATTGACCTCGCACAAATTATCTAGCTAGTGCAATACTGGAGCGGTACTACACCTTGTCAGATTCCCATACTATTTATAATATTGCTTAAGAAATACTGGTGACCAGAGTGAAGTCAGACACATTAGCCAAGTAAAGGGCTAATGAAATAAAGGGGATACTTCGTAATAAGTATATGACAATGCATCTAAGTGTTTCCCAAATAAGCACACACACACACTATACTACTGTCAGCATTCAAATGGAGCGCCTGATGCGCATTTCGCCACCTCCGTGGCTTTCTCAAAGGCTAACCCATCCTGCCTCCACTCGAGCGGTTAAATACCGCTCAGAGCCAATCACGGGTGAGTAATCATACACACCCTTTAACGGCTGGCCAATCACTTGTCATCTACCCGATAGGGTAGAAGTCTGTCACATGACTTATGATGCTGATGTAGATGGGCGTGATTCATCACGCAACTAAACACCAGCTACAGCAAATAGTATTTAGAGATATAGATTATTCACATTCGTTTGTATGTATTAGTCACCATGTTACCATAGCAATCGGGCATTGTAACTTGGTTCCAATCACGCCATTAATGTTCTGTTAACCTATGTTGGGCAAAGAGGATACTAGCTCATAGATCAGAATAACACCACGGGTATTACGTTGCCTCTATTACTATGATAATAACGGATCTAGAATAATGACATGAGACAGTAATTTGCTTTGTGAGTTATGGTACCACATATAGAGTAGTTACGTTTGTTAGAAAAACTATTTATATACATTTATGCAATTTGTTTCTGATATTACTCCAAATCTTATTAACTAGAGTCTGTTACAACAATATCCAAAATAAAGAATTATATATTGAGTTAGCTATCAAATTTTAGTTGTAGTGAATAAGCCCAAGATAGCTCATGTTTAATCGCAACGCATCTCATATCCATGGACTTATAATGGTATAGCTACAAAATGCAAAGTTAAAACTAAATCAAAAGTGTAATCATTTACAAAGCTGTACTAAATAGACTCAGGATATATGACATACATTAATAAAAGCTTTCTTATGTGAATCCTATATAATAGTAGTAGTAATGGTGTATATAGGGCCAACAATTCAGCCAACACCACTTCAATTCGAAGGTGTTGCATAGTGTTCGACCTTATTATGGAGCCTGAGATAAGGAAGTTCACACATATGTCTGCTACCATATGCAATTATTAGATATGTTATGTTTTCACTCAAATTATATATCCAAAGAATCTTTAGTGTTGTGTTCACATTTTATTATTAAAACAGAGTGGGATAGATATCGTACAAAACGTATCACCAGCCTTAGTTCTAAAGCATAGTACTCTTATGGATATCATACTATACGCTCTATAGGAAGGAATTATAACCATCTTGTTCATTAACCCCTTAATGACCACAATGTACCCTGTATGTCACTGGTCATTAAGGGGTTTTTCAGGACATAATAGCACAAGTCTAGCAAGAACACACTATTAATGCCCTCCCTCCAGCAGGCTTTGTGGAATATATCAGTCTCAACGCTGGTGGCAAGACTGCGCTATAAAACAATCAATTCCCAAAAAAGGGCCAACGACATACAGGGTACGTCGCTGGTCCTTAAGGGGTTAATACCCACTGGGGCTAAAGTATTTAGCCAGAATATCCAGCGGCACTCTTCTTGTAGCAGCATATTTTCTACATTTCCTGCTCTGATCCCAGGTTTAATTACTTGTAATACTGATATCTTCAGTTCTGGTTTTGTACTATGATTTCTTAAGTAGTGTTTCGCTACTGGGGTTAGATTCTTGCCTTTCTCTTGGTCTTTAAGGCAGTTTTTGATACTACTGATATGCTCACCCAGTCGTATATGTAGCTCCCTAGTAGTAATTCCAATATATCTTTTGCCACATTTGCATATCAGACAGTACACAACATTTTTGGTTTTGCAATTTGCAAATCCCAGCATCCGTTTTATGCTTCCTGTTCGTGTCTTATATTCTCTTTCATTAGAGATGTATTGACAAAAACTGCATGTGCCACATGCATATGTTCCGCATATATATTTGTTTGTTTTCCTTTTTGTAAAGTGGCTTTTGACCAACAAGCTACCTATCGTTGGAGCTCTTCTCCAGCTTGTCTTTATTCTCTCACCTACATATGGTGATAAATCTTTATCAGATTTCAGAATT
This sequence comes from Bombina bombina, assembly GCF_027579735.1. Classification (NCBI taxonomy): domain Eukaryota; kingdom Metazoa; phylum Chordata; class Amphibia; order Anura; family Bombinatoridae; genus Bombina; species Bombina bombina. Next base: position 158,630,998 of record NC_069502.1, read on the forward strand.
CCACTATGTCTATTCAAAATATTTGTGATTTTGTCATGATTGTTATTATAGGTAGTTACAAATCTGACTTCCTTTTCAGCAGTTTGTGTCTTCTTTTTAGGAATCAAAAGTGTTTCCCTTGGTGTTCTTTTCGCTCTCTGATAAGCTTTGCGTATTATTTTGCGACTGTATCCTCTATCCTTCAGTCGTAGTTTCAGTTCTCTTGCTCTCTCATTAAAGACTTTGAAGTCCGTACAATTTCTCCTTATTCTGAGGAATTCTCCCATAGGGATAGCGTTTTTAGTTCCTCTAGTATGGCAACTATCGTATTGGAGAATTGAGTTAGTTGCTGTTTCCTTCCTAAAGAGATCAGTTTTTATGTAATTATTCTCATCTCTGTAAATATTGATGTCCAGAAATTCTACTTTGTTTCTGTTTATGTGGTATGTCAGTTTCAGGTTGATGTCATTCTGATTAAGTTTGGTAATAAATTCTTTAAACATCTCTTCACTACCCGTCCATATTATGAAGAGATCATCTATGTATCGACACCACATATTTATATGATCAGTGTATTCAGACATGCTGTCAGTGAAAACATATTCACTCTCCCACCACCCTAAATAGATGTTGGCATAGGTGGGGACGCAGGATGACCCCATGGCGGTGCCCTGGATTTGTAAGTAGAAATTATCATTAAACACAAAGTAGTTGTGCGTTAGTACAAATTGCAATAGTTTGATCACAAACGTATTTCTCTCAGATCTGTCGTTGGATTGCATACTTAGGAAGAATTCAACCGCTTTCAACCCGAATTCATGTTTAATAGAAGTATAGAGCGATTCAACATCACAGGTGACTAAGAAAGAATCTTGATCAAGTATTAGATCATTTATTTTGCTCAATACATCCATAGTGTCCCTTGTATAGGACGGTAGTGCCCATACTATCTCTCTTAGATATAAATCCAAGAATTTGCTCCCTTGTTCGCATAGGCTGTTTATGCTAGAAACTATAGGTCTACCTGGTGGTGATTCCTTATTTTTGTGGATTTTTGGTAAAAAGTAGATAGTAGCAATCCTTGGATTTTTAACTTGTAGGAACGAGTGTTCCTTAACACTAATTAGATTGTCTGCCTTTGCCTCATTAATCAGTTTAAGATAGTCATTCAAGAACTGGGATGTTGGATTGGAAAAAAGGTGCCTATAGCATTTACGATCTTTTAGTTGTCTATTGGCTTCAACAATGTATTTATCTTTCCCCCAAATTACAATGTTGCCTCCTTTGTCCGACGGTTTGATGATTACATCATCCCATGAACTAATTTCTTTTAATGCCTCCTCTTCTTTTTTAGTGATGTTTCTTACTTTTGTGTCTGGTAATTCTAAGAAGTCATTCATGACCATTCTAAAAAAAACCTCAATTTGTGGTACTTTTGAGGTTGGTGGCATATATTGAGATTTAAGTCTAATTTGTTTGTCAAGAAACTTATCATTTACACTTGTTTCAGTTCCTTCATTCTCATTTAATAATTCAATCAGATTGTCTAGTGTTTGGAGATCAGAAGTCACGTTGTCATCATGGGTACTGTACATTTTCTTTAATACTAATTTTCTACAGTAAAGATGTAGATCCTTAATTAAATCAAATTTGTCCAAGGGCGGGGGGGGGTGGAGAGAAAGATAAACCTCTAGATAGAACAAGGGTTTGTGTTTCTGTAATCGTTTTTGTGTTAGGTTGATGACTTGTAATTTGTTACCATCCCCATTCACCACCTCGGGCGCTTCCCCCAATCCTCTCTTCTCCTGTACCCTTTGTCTGATCTGTACCCCCACCGTGCTTGATCTCGTAGGGTCCTGTTTTCTTTTTTTGCCCCTTCTGGTGGGTCTCTCGTATCTTTGTCTAGATGTGTCATATCCCTTCCTAAAAAACTACTCGTACTTGGTCTGTTAGTGTTACTTTCAGAATCATTGTCCTCCACCGCCGACGACTCACAATCTGATTGGTGTGTCGTCTTAGGTGGGGGCAGACTATTGGGTGGTCTTCGTCTAGGTTGCTTGTCATCCCATGTGAATATCCTTCCTTTTTCAAAGTCTATCATGTCTCTCTTCATCTTAGAGCACTTAGTCTGTATTATCTCTTTCTCTCTCTTATCTAGCTCCTCTCTCATTTCTTTGTATGATTGTTTAAATTTATCTAATGTTTAAAATTTTTGTAATTTTACATTATATTCACTGATTTCTTTGTCCAACTCTGACATGACTTCAGTTTCATAGTCGGATAAAATCGCAACCAAAATTTCGGAGCAGTTGATCAGTGCCTGCTCCCATCTGTCCTTATAACTATCAATGTGAAAGGAGAAGGTGGGAAAAAGGCGTACTCTAAGACCTCTGGGTCTGAAACAAGTGTAAATGATAAGTTTCTTGACAAACAAATTAGACTTAAATCTCAATATATGCCACCAACCTCAAAAGTACCACAAATTGAGTTTTTTTTTAGAATGGTCATGAATGACTTCTTAGAATTACCAGACACAAAAGTAAGAAACATCACTAAAAAAGAAGAGGAGGCATTAAAAGAAATTAGTTCATGGGATGATGTAATCATCAAACCGTCGGACAAAGGAGGCAACATTGTAATTTGGGGGAAAGATAAATACATTGTTGAAGCCAATAGACAACTAAAAGATCGTAAATGCTATAGGCACCTTTTTTCCAATCCAACATCCCAGTTCTTGAATGACTATCTTAAACTGATTAATGAGGCAAAGGCAGACAATCTAATTAGTGTTAAGGAACACTCGTTCCTACAAGTTAAAAATCCAAGGATTGCTACTATCTACTTTTTACCAAAAATCCACAAAAATAAGGAATCACCACCAGGTAGACCTATTGTTTCTAGCATAAACAGCCTATGCGAACAAGGGAGCAAATTCTTGGATTTATATCTAAGAGAGATAGTATGGGCACTACCGTCCTATACAAGGGACACTATGGATGTATTGAGCAAAATAAATGATCTAATACTTGATCAAGATTCTTTCTTAGTCACCTGTGATGTTGAATCGCTCTATACTTCTATTAAACATGAATTCGGGTTGAAAGCGGTTGAATTCTTCCTAAGTATGCAATCCAACGACAGATCTGAGAGAAATAAGTTTGTGATCAAACTATTGCAATTTGTACTAATGCACAACTACTTTGTGTTTAATGATAATTTCTACTTACAAATCCAGGGCACCACCATGGGGTCATCCTGCGCCCCCACCTATGCCAACATCTATTTAGGGTGGTGGGAGAGTGAATATGTTTTCACTGACAGCATGTCTGAATACACTGATCATATAAATATGTGGTGTCGATACATAGATGATCTCTTCATAATATGGACGGGTAGTGAAGAGATGTTTAAAGAATTTATTACCAAACTTAATCAGAATGACATCAACCTGAAACTGACATACCACATAAACAGAAACAAAGTAGAATTTCTGGACATCAATATTTACAGAGATGAGAATAATTACATAAAAACTGATCTCTTTAGGAAGGAAACAGCAACTAACTCAATTCTCCAATACGATAGTTGCCATACTAGAGGAACTAAAAACGCTATCCCTATGGGAGAATTCCTCAGAATAAGGAGAAATTGTACGGACTTCAAAGTCTTTAATGAGAGAGCAAGAGAACTGAAACTACGACTGAAGGATAGAGGATACAGTCGCAAAATAATACGCAAAGCTTATCAGAGAGCGAAAAGAACACCAAGGGAAACACTTTTGATTCCTAAAAAGAAGACACAAACTGCTGAAAAGGAAGTCAGATTTGTAACTACCTATAATAACAATCATGACAAAATCACAAATATTTTGAATAGACATAGTGGAATTATGAAATCTGATAAAGATTTATCACCATATGTAGGTGAGAGAATAAAGACAAGCTGGAGAAGAGCTCCAACGATAGGTAGCTTGTTGGTCAAAAGCCACTTTACAAAAAGTAAAACGAACAAATATATATGCGGAACATATGCATGTGGCACATGCAGTTTTTGTCAATACATCTCTAATGAAAGAGAATATAAGACACGAACAGGAAGCATAAAACGGATGCTGGGATTTGCAAATTGCAAAACCAAAAATGTTGTGTACTGTCTGCTATGCAAATGTGGCAAAAGATATATTGGAATTACTACTAGGGAGCTACGTATACGACTGGGTGAGCATATCAGTAGTATCAAAAACTGCCTTAAAGACCAAGAGAAAGGCAAGAATCTAACCCCAGTAGCGAAACACTACTTAAGAAATCATAGTACAAAACCAGAACTGAAGATATCAGTATTACAAGTAATTGATCCTGGGATCAGAGCAGGAAATGTAGAAAATATGCTGCTACAAGCAGAGTGCTGCTGGATATTCTGGCTAAATACTTTAGCCCCAGTGGGTATTAATGAACAAGATGGTTATAATTCCCTCCTATAGAGCGTATAGTATGATATCCATAAGAGTACTATGCTTTAGAACTAAGGCTGGTGATACGTTTTGTACGATATCTATCCCACTCTGTTTTAATAATAAAATGTGAACACAACACTAAAGATTCTTTGGATATATAATTTGAGTGAAAACATAACATATCTAATAATTGCATATGGTAGCAGACATATGTGTGAACTTCCTTATCTCAGGCTCCATAATAAGGTCGAACACTATGCAACACCTTCGAATTGAAGTGGTGTTGGCTGAATTGTTGGCCCTATATACACCATTACTACTACTATTATATAGGATTCACATAAGAAAGCTTTTATTAATGTATGTCATATATCCTGAGTCTATTTAGTACAGCTTTGTAAATGATTATACTTTTGATTTAAATTTAACTTTGCATTTTGTAGCTATACCATTATAAGTCCATGGATATGAGATGCGTTGCGATTAAACATGAGCTATCTTGGGCTTATTCACTACAACTAAAATTTGATAGCTAACTCAATATATAATTCTTTATTTTGGATATTGTTGTAACAGACTCTAGTTAATAAGATTTGGAGTAATATCAGAAACAAATTGCATAAATGTATATAAATAGTTTCTCTAACAAACGTAACTACTCTATATGTGGTACCATAACTCACAAAGCAAATTACTGTCTCATGTCATTATTCTAGATCCGTTATTATCATAGTAATAGAGGCAACGTAATACCCGTGGTGTTATTCTGATCTATGAGCTAGTATCCTCTTTGCCCAACATAGGTTAACAGAACATTAATGGCGTGATTGGAACCAAGTTACAATGCCCGATTGCTATGGTAACATGGTGACTAATACATACAAAAGAATGTGAATAATCTATATCTCTAAATACTATTTGCTGTAGCTGGTGTCTAGTTGCGTGATGAATCACGCCCATCTACATCAGCATCATGTCATGTGACAGACTTCTACCCTATCGGGTAGATGACAAGTGATTGGCCAGCCATTAAAGGGTGTGTATGATTACTCACCCGTGATTGGCTCTGAGCGGTATTTAACCGCTCGAGTGGAGGCAGGATGGGTTAGCCTTTGAGAAAGCCACGGAGGTGGCGAAATGCGCATCAGGCGCTCCATTTGAATGCTGACAGTAGTATAGTGTGTGTGTGTGCTTATTTGGGAAACACTTAGACGCATTGTCATATACTTATTATGAAGTATCCCCTTTATTTCATTAGCCCTTTACTTGGCTAATGTGTCTGACTTCACTCTGGTCACCAGTATTTCTTAAGCAATATGATATATAGTATGGGAATCTGACAAGGTGTAGTACCGCTCCAGTATTGCACTAGCTAGATAATTTGTGCGAGGTCAATCCTCTTTTTAGATTAGTTTTATGTGCAATCGGTGAGCATATTGTGGTACACCCCTGCCAGATATACCCTCCATGCACACACTTCTTGTGGGAATAATTGTTTATAGCAACATATACATGCTAGCGGTATAGCTTATACACTCACACCTTTCAATTGTTATTGGGTCTTATCTTGATTCATAATTCAGGTATACTTCTTTATAGTTCAATCCTAGTGTGTAACTATATACAGAGTGTGTGATGTTAATTCAAGCTCACATTGGCTGAGCTCTGTACTTAGCATCGTAATTTGTGGAAGTGTATCTTCCCTTTTTGTATTGAATTGGCATTGTTGCTAATGCTAAGCACTCAATAGTGCTTGAGATTGTTAGTTACCCACTTGACATACTTTGTATGGCCATTGTTTGGCACTGCAGCATTCATCTTTTTAATTGATTTTAATACACAATACACGGAGTGAATGTTTATCACCTATATATTTTTTATTCAATAATAATAAAAGTTATGTTTTATTTATAAATAACCCAGTCCTACACATCTACTCACATTATGAATTAATTTCTATTAGCTTATCTTGAGTGCTCAGGTATATCCATTTCTTCTTCTTATATTTCTATGTTAATACAGGATATTGAGCACCCCCCTCCTTTACTACTTTGACGAAGGAAAGACGATTTTCCTCCCTATAGATAGGACTTAATTATGTTGGGGAACGTATAAGTACTACAAATACAGTAATATTCCTCTTCCTTAATTTCTTAAACTATTCATATCTATCCGCTGTTTAGGACAGCATTCTGAGGAACAACTTAACTAACAAAAGTACTTACCTAGGGAGGTAAGTAACTGGCCAAGTCACTAAGATACATAACAAAAATGACGCACAGTCTGTCACAAGACTTTAAAAATAGACAAGATCAGAGACTGAGAGATATAGACAAAACTTTTGCTCTGGCATGTGATACTGAAACTACCCCTGACACAATAATAGATAATTGGGAAGATGGTCTAAAATCCCTGAATTACTTGATTAAAAAACACACGCGCTCTTTTTGGAATAAGAGCGCGTATGATAAATACCTGGCGAAACATATCATACCCAGAGGTCTTAGAGTACGCCTTTTTCCCACCTTCTCCTTTCACATTGATAGTTATAAGGACAGATGGGAGCAGGCACTGATCAACTGCTCCGAAATTTTGGTTGCAATTTTATCCGACTATGAAACTGAAGTCATGTCAGAGTTGGACAAAGAAATCAGTGAATATAATGTAAAATTACAAAAATTTGAAACATTAGATAAATTTAAACAATCATACAAAGAAATGAGAGAGGAGCTAGATAAGAGAGAGAAAGAGATAATACAGACTAAGTGCTCTAAGATGAAGAGAGACATGATAGACTTTGAAAAAGGAAGGATATTCACATGGGATGACAAGCAACCTAGACGAAGACCACCCAATAGTCTGCCCCCACCTAAGACGACACACCATTCAGATTGTGAGTCGTCGGCGGTGGAGGACAGTGATTCTGAAAGTAACACTAACAGACCAAGTACGAGTAGTTTTTTAGGAAGGGATATGACACATCTAGACAAAGATACGAGAGACCCACCAGAAGGGGCAAAAAAAGAAAACAGGACCCTACGAGATCGAGCACGGTGGGGGTACAGATCAGACAATGGGTACAGGAGAAGAGAGGATTGGGGGAAGCGCCCGAGGTGGTGAATGGGGATGGTAACAAATTACAAGTCATCAACCTAACACAAAAAACGATTACAGAAACACAAACCCTTGTTCTATCTAGAGGTTTATCTTTCTCTCCATCCCCCCCCTTGGACAAATTTGATTTAATTAAGGATCTACATCTTTACTGTAGAAAATTAGTATTAAAGAAAATGTACAGTACCCATGATGACAACATGACTTCTGATCTCCAAACACTAGACATTCTGATAGAATTATTAAATGAGAATGAAGGAACTGAAACAAGTGTAAATGATAAGTTTCTTGACAAACAAATTAGACTTAAATCTCAATATATGCCACCAACCTCAAAAGTACCACAAATTGAGTTTTTTTTTAGAATGGTCATGAATGACTTCTTAGAATTACCAGACACAAAAGTAAGAAACATCACTAAAAAAGAAGAGGAGGCATTAAAAGAAATTAGTTCATGGGATGATGTAATCATCAAACCGTCGGACAAAGGAGGCAACATTGTAATTTGGGGGAAAGATAAATACATTGTTGAAGCCAATAGACAACTAAAAGATCGTAAATGCTATAGGCACCTTTTTTCCAATCCAACATCCCAGTTCTTGAATGACTATCTTAAACTGATTAATGAGGCAAAGGCAGACAATCTAATTAGTGTTAAGGAACACTCGTTCCTACAAGTTAAAAATCCAAGGATTGCTACTATCTACTTTTTACCAAAAATCCACAAAAATAAGGAATCACCACCAGGTAGACCTATTGTTTCTAGCATAAACAGCCTATGCAAACAAGGGAGCAAATTCTTGGATTTATATCTAAGAGAGATAGTATGGGCACTACCGTCCTATACAAGGGACACTATGGATGTATTGAGAAAAATAAATGATCTAATACTTGATCAAGATTCTTTCTTAGTCACCTGTGATGTTGAATCGCTATATACTTCTATTAAACATGAATTCGGGTTGAAAGCGGTTGAATTCTTCCTAAGTATGCAATCCAACGACAGATCTGAGAGAAATAAGTTTGTGATCAAACTATTGCAATTTGTACTTACGCACAACTACTTTGTGTTTAATGATAATTTCTACTTACAAATCCAGGGCACCGCCATGGGGTCATCCTGCGCCCCCACCTATGCCAACATCTATTTAGGGTGGTGGGAGAGTGAATATGTTTTCACTGACAGCATGTCTGAATACACTGGTCATATAAATATGTGGTGTCGATACATAGATGATCTCTTCATAATATGGACGGGTAGTGAAGAGATGTTTAAAGAATTTATTACCAAACTTAATCAGAATGACATCCACCTGAAACTGACATACCACATAAACAGAAACAAAGTAGAATTTCTGGACATCAATATTTACAGAGATGAGAATAATTACATAAAAACTGATCTCTTTAGGAAGGAAACAGCAACTAACTCAATTCTCCAATACGATAGTTGCCATACTAGAGGAACTAAAAACGCTATCCCTACGGGAGAATTCCTCAGAATAAGGAGAAATTGTACGGACTTCAAAGTCTTTAATGAGAGAGCAAGAGAACTGAAACTACGACTGAAGGATAGAGGATACAGTCGCAAAATAATACGCAAAGCTTATCAGAGAGCGAAAAGAACACCAAGGGAAACACTTTTGATTCCTAAAAAGAAGACACAAACTGCTGAAAAGGAAGTCAGATTTGTAACTACCTATAATAACAATCATGACAAAATCACAAATATTTTGAATAGACATAGTGGAATTCTGAAATCTGATAAAGATTTATCACCATATGTAGGTGAGAGAATAAAGACAAGCTGGAGAAGAGCTCCAACGATAGGTAGCTTGTTGGTCAAAAGCCACTTTACAAAAAGGAAAACAAACAAATATATATGCGGAACATATGCATGTGGCACATGCAGTTTTTGTCAATACATCTCTAATGAAAGAGAATATAAGACACGAACAGGAAGCATAAAACGGATGCTGGGATTTGCAAATTGCAAAACCAAAAATGTTGTGTACTGTCTGCTATGCAAATGTGGCAAAATATATATTGGAATTACTACTAGGGAGCTACGTATACGACTGGGTGAGCATATCAGTAGTATCAAAAACTGCCTTAAAGACCAAGAGAAAGGCAAGAATCTAACCCCAGTAGCGAAACACTACTTAAGAAATCATAGTACAAAACCAGAACTGAAGATATCAGTATTACAAGTAATTAAACCTGGGATCAGAGCAGGAAATGTAGAAAATATGCTGCTACAAGCAGAGTGCCGCTGGATATTCTGGCTAAATACTTTAGCCCCAGTGGGTATTAATGAACAAAATGGTTATAATTCCTTCCTATAGAGCGTATAGTATGATATCCATAAGAGTACTATGCTTTAGAACTAAGGCTGGTGATACGTTTTGTACGATATCTATCCCACTCTGTTTTAATAATAAAATGTGAACACAACACTAAAGATTCTTTGGATATATAATTTGAGTGAAAACATAACATATCTAATAATTGCATATGGTAGCAGACATATGTGTGAACTTCCTTATCTCAGGCTCCATAATAAGGTCGAACACTATGCAACACCTTCGAATTGAAGTGGTGTTGGCTGAATTGTTGGCCCTATATACACCATTACTACTACTATTATATAGGATTCACATAAGAAAGCTTTTATTAATGTATGTCATATATCCTGAGTCTATTTAGTACAGCTTTGTAAATGATTATACTTTTGATTTAGTTTTAACTTTGCATTTTGTAGCTATACCATTCAGAATCAAGTTCAAGCCGATTGGCTGATTGGATCAGCCAATCGGATTGAACTTGATTCTGATTGGCTGATTCCATCAGCCAATCAGAATATTCCTACCTTAATTCCGATTGGCTGATAGAATCCTATCAGCCAATCGGAATTCGAGGGACGCCATCTTGGATGACGTCATTTAAAGGAACCGTCATTCGTCGTTCAGTCGTCGGCCAGGATCAATGTTCCACGTCGGAGGTCTTCAGGATCCTGCCGCTCCGCTCCGCATGGATGACCATAGAAGATCCTGCTTGGATGAAGACTTCAATCGGATGGAAGACCTCTTCTGCCCCGCTTGGATGAAGACTTCAGCCGGATCATGGACCTCTTCAGCCCCCCGCTTGGGCTTGGATCAGGACATCGGAGGAGCTCTTCTGGATCGATCGGTGAACCTGGTATGGTGAAGATAAGGTAGGAAGATCTTCAGGGGCTTAGTGTTAGGTTTATTTAAGGGGGGTTTGGGTTAGATTAGGGGTATGTGGGTGGTGGGTTGTAATGTTGGGGGGGGTATTGAATGTTTTTTTTTACAGGCAAAAGAGCTGAACTTCTTGGGGCATGCCCCGCAAAGGGCCCTGTTCAGGGCTGGTAAGGTAAAAGAGCTTTGAACTTTAGTAATTTAGAATAGGGCATTTTTTTATTTTGGGGGGCTTTGTTATTTTTTTAGGGGGCTTAGAGTAGGTGTAATTAGTTTAAAATTGTTGTAATATTTTTCTTATGTTTGTAAATATTTTTTTATTTTTTGTAACTTAGTTCTTTTTTATTTTTTGTACTTTAGATAGTTTATTTTATTGTAGTTATTTGTAGGTATTGTATTTAATTTATTTATTGATAGTGTAGTGTTAGGTTTAATTGTAGATAATTATAGGTATTTTATTTAATTAATTTATTGATAGTGTAGTGGTAGGTTTAATTGTAAATTAGGTTAGGATTTATTTTACAGGTAAATTTGTAATTATTTTAACTATTTTAGCTATTAAATAGTTCTTAACTATTAAATAGCTATTGTACCTGGTTAAAATAATTACAAAGTTGCCTGTAAAATAAATATTAATCCTAAAATAGCTACAATGTAATTATTATTTATATTGTAGCTATATTAGGATTTATTTTACAGGTAAGTATTTATCTTTAAATAGGAATAATTTATTTAATAAGAGTTAATTAATTTCGTTAGATTTAAATTATATTTAACTTAGGGGGGTGTTAATGTTAGGGTTAGACTTAGCTTTAGGGGTTAATACATTTATTAGAATAGCGGTGAGCTCCGGTCGGCAGATTAGGGGTTAATAATTGAAGTTAGGTGTCGGCGATGTTAGGGAGGGCAGATTAGGGGTTAATACTATTTATTATAGGGTTAGTGAGGCGGATTAGGGGTTAATAACTTTATTATAGTAGCGCTCAGGTCTGCTCGGCAGATTAGGGGTTAATAAGTGTAGGCAGGTGGAGGCGACGTTGAGGGGGGCAGATTAGGGGTTAATAAATATAATATAGGGGTCGGCGGTGTTAGGGGCAGCAGATTAGGGGTACATAAGTATAACGTAGGTGGCGGCGCTTTGCGGTCGGCAGATTAGGGGTTAATAAGTGTAGGTAGCTGGCGGCGACGTTGTGGGGGGCAGGTTAGGGGTTAATAAATATAATACAGGGGTCGGCGGTGTTAGGGGCAGCAGATTAGGGGTACATAGGGATAACTTAGCTGGCGGCGCTTTGCGGTCGGCAGATTAGGGGTTAAAAAAAAAGTGGCGGCGATGTGGGGGGACCTCGTTTTAGGGGTACATAGGTAGTTTATGGGTGTTAGTGTACTTTAGAGCACAGTAGTTAAGAGCTTTATAAACCGGCGTTAGCCCAGAAAGCTCTTAACTACTGACTTTTTTCCTGCGGCTGGAGTTTTGTCGTTAGATGTCTAACGCTCACTTCAGATACGACTCTAAATACCGGAGTTAGAAAGATCCCATTGAAAAGATAGGATACGCAATTTACATAAGGGGATCTGCGGTATGGAAAAGTCGCGGCTGAAAAGTGAGCGTTAGACCCTTTTTTGAGTGACTCCAAATACCGGAGTTAGCCTAAAACCAGCGTTAGGAGCCTCTAACGCTGGTTTTCACGGCTAACGCCAAACTAGGCCTTAGTGTTTATTTTTTTTGTAATGTTAGGTTTTAGTGTAAGGCAGGTTAGGTTTTATTTCACAGGTAAGTTTGTATTTATTTTAACTAGGTAGTTAGTAAATAGTTAATAACTATTTACTATCTAGTCAACCTAGTTTAAATAAATACAAACTTACCTGTGAAATAAAAATAAAACCTAAGCTAGCTACAGTATAACTATTAGTTATATTGTAGCTAGCTTAGGTTTTATTTTACAGGTAAATCAGTATTTAGTTTCAAATAGGAATTATTTAGTTAATATTAATAATTGTAACTTTAGTTTAGCTCTATTTTAATTATGTTAAAGTTAGGGGGTGTTAGGCTTAGGGATACGTTAGGGTTAGGGTTAGATTTAGGGGTTAATAACTTTAGTATAGTGGCGGTGACATCGGGAGCTGCAGATTAGGGGTTAATAGTTTTATGTAGGTGGTGGCGATGTTGGGGGTGGCAGATTAGGGGTAATAACTGTTGTAGGTGGCGACGATATTGGGGCGGCAGATTAGGGGTTAATAACTGCATGTAGGTGGGGGCGATATCGGGGACGGCAGATTAGCGGTTAATAACTGTATGTAGGTGTCGGCAATGTTGGGGGCAGCAGATTAGGGGTGTTTAGACTCAGGGTTTATGTTAGGGTGTTAGGTTTAAACAAAACTTTTTATTTCCCCATAGACATCAATGGGGCTGCGTTACAGAGCTTTTCATTCTGCAATCGCAGGTGTTAGGCTTTTTTTTTGCATGAGCATGTCAAAGCACCGCTTGATTTCGGTGCGTTAGGAAGGTCAACGCAACCATTTCGCCCCCACAAGCCTGCTTTTTTAAAACTTGAAACAGCAGCGCTATAGGGAGGTGAAATAACGCTGCTTTTGTGGCGGTCGTTAAAATCCCTATAGCGCTTAAAACTCGTAATCTAGCTGAGTGTTATTAATTGCAAGCCTCTTTTACATCAGATCAGTTAAATATAGTGCAATAATATACAGGGAGTGCAGAATTATTAGGCAAGTTGTATTTTTGAGGATTAATTTTATTATTGAACAATAACCATGTTCTCAATGAACCCAAAAAACTCATTAATATCAAAGCTGAATAGTTTTGGAAGTAGTTTTTAGTTTGTTTTTAGTTATAGCTATTTTAGGGGGATATCTGTGTGTGCAGGTGACTATTACTGTGCATAATTATTAGGCAACTTAACAAAAAACAAATATATACCCATTTCAATTATTTATTTTTACCAGTGAAACCAATATAACATCTCAACATTCACAAATATACATTTCTGACATTCAAAAACAAAACAAAAACAAATCAGTGACCAATATAGCCACCTTTCTTTGCAAGGACACTCAAAAGCCTGCCATCCATGGATTCTGTCAGTGTTTTGATCTGTTCACCATCAACATTGCGTGCAGCAGCAACCACAGCCTCCCAGACACTGTTCAGAGAGGTGTACTGTTTTCCCTCCTTGTAAATCTCACATTTGATGATGGACCACAGGTTCTCAATGGGGTTCAGATCAGGTGAACAAGGAGGCCATGTCATTAGATTTTCTTCTTTTATACCCTTTCTTGCCAGCCACGCTGTGGAGTACTTGGACGCGTGTGATGGAGCATTGTCCTGCATGAAAATCATGTTTTTCTTGAAGGATGCAGACTTCTTCCTGTACCACTGCTTGAAGAAGGTGTCTTCCAGAAACTGGCAGTAGGACTGGGAGTTGAGCTTGACTCCATCCTCAACCCGAAAAGGCCCCACAAGCTCATCTTTGATGATACCAGCCCAAACCAGTACTCCACCTCCACCTTGCTGGCGTCTGAGTCGGACTGGAGCTCTCTGCCCTTTACCAATCCAGCCACGGGCCCATCCATCTGGCCCAGCAAGACTCACTCTCATTTCATCAGTCCATAAAACCTTAGAAAAATCAGTCTTGAGATATTTCTTGGCCCAGTCTTGACGTTTCAGCTTGTGTGTCTTGTTCAGTGGTGGTCGTCTTTCAGCCTTTCTTACCTTGGCCATGTCTGTGAGTATTGCACACCTTGTGCTTTTGGGCACTCCAGTGATGTTGCAGCTCTGAAATATGGCCAAACTGGTGGCAAGTGGCATCTTGGCAGCTGCACGCTTGACTTTTCTCAGTTCATGGGCAGTTATTTTGCGCCTTGGTTTTTCCACATGCTTCTTGCGACCCTGTTGACTATTTTGAATGAAACGCTTGATTGTTCGATGATCACGCTTCAGAAGCTTTGCAATTTTAAGAGTGCTGCATCCCTCTGCAAGATATCTCACTATTTTTTACTTTTCTGAGCTTGTCAAGTCCTTCTTTTGACCTATTTTGCCAAAGGAAAGGAAGTTGCCTAATAATTATGCACACCTGATATAGGGTGTTGATGTCATTAGACCACACCCCTTCTCATTACAGAGATGCACATCACCTAATATGCTTAATTGGTAGTAGGCTTTCTAGCCTATACCGCTTGGAGTAAGACAACATGAATAAAGAGGATGATGTGGTCAAAATACTCATTTGCCTAATAATTCTGCACACAGTGTAGTAATCTAGTTTCCTCAAAAGTCATTCTAATAATATATTGTTGATGTTTCCTCGCTGCTTGCCAAAAATGCTTGAAAGGAAATTTTAAAGCTAAAATAATGTAAAATAAATTATGTACAATGCAGAAATTAATATCTTAGCTACTGTCCTGCCTTGTAAGGTAATATAGTATAACTTAAAGGGCCATACAATAATAAAAAAAACATAATATATATTTTTAAACTGTAATGAAATGGCACCATTCCTGTCTGAAGGTGCAAAAAGAAAAACATTGTGGGCCAGATTACAAGTGGAGCGCTATTTAACATCCCCGCTCGAGCGTTAATACTGCTAGAAGTATCACAAGTTGAAAGTAAAAAGTTATTGCTCGCACAATAATCCGATGCATGTAAAAAGCCGAACTTAGAATATTGTGCACACGATAATCTATTTCCCCATAGAAGTCAATGGAGCAAAAAAAGTGGGGGGAAAAATCGCACACTACTAGCGCACAAACCCGATCACATATCGGGTTTGTTTTTTCATGTTTTGTTTTTTCATGTTTTCATCTACTTACTGCATAGGGCTCCAATGCACTTATATATATATGTCTATATACTGTATATATACATATGTATGTATGTTTGTATGTGTATATATGTCTGTAAATACATATATACACATATAAATACATATGTATACATATTTAGACATATATACATATATATCCATCTTTAGACATGCATATACAGTATATGTATCTCTATGGTAAAGCCAGGGATAGGCACGGACCAAGACTGTGGCGGACATTTTCCAAAGTACAGACCTTAGTGAAGGTCACTTTGCTGTCAAATGGGCTGTTTGTTGGTTGCCCCTGGTCTAGTTCCACAAGTACAAATTAGTCATCTAATCAAACAAGTTTAAAATAACATTTATATAAAGACTGCTTGTGGTATACTAGTATAAAAATTTTTTCAAAATTCTAACCTTTCTTTTTTTTTTTTGTATTGAGAGTCTGCAACTCCTAACCAAACTCACCCACCTTGATGTTAATCGCATGATCATCATGGTTGGTTACCTATTTGGTTAGGTAAGGTTTATCAGAGTAGGCGGCAGTCTTCTACACCAGCACCATGCTGCCGCACAAATCAAGGAATCAGGATGGGTCACAGGTGGTTGAAACAGGCTGCACTGCAGGCAGCTTGCTTCTTCCCTCTCTCTCACTCACTTTCCCACTACTAGGTGGGGTTCCGTGGGTGCAGCCTCAACCACGCAAAACGTGGTGCCCCCTGCGTCAAGAAGGAGTCAGGACCAACATTCATCTGTCCTACTCCTCCCTGCCCCCTGCAAAACAGGTGACGGACACTGCAAGGGCCAGTCACGGACACCAGTGTCCATGAACGGACACCTTGCCTATCCCTGGGTAAAGCGCTTTGCCTGCCTTTTTTTTTTTTAACACCTGAGATCTTTCAGCCCTTATAACTTTTTTGTACAATATTTTTTTTAATAATTTGTATTAGGTGGTGTTATTATGAGTGTAACTGTACTTTGTAATATATTTTTGATGTGTTTTGTGACACTTTTTTGAGCTCTGAGGATGCCGTTATCCCGATGAGCGTTAACTTGAAATGCACTCAAGCTATTGCGCTTACTTTCAACTTGTAATATGAGCAGAAAACCTGCCGTGCACAAACACCCGCAACATACCCATTATCGCTCACATGTAGCTGCTAGCACCCCACTCTTAATCTGGCCCTTAAAAATTAAACGTTTATGCTTACATGTGCTAAAAAAATCTGTGTCCTTTTATTCTTTCTACCATACACTCACAAAATCATATTTTTGTCCGCCACACAACTGGCCATTAATTTTCAGAATTAACTGATTGCTGCGCATATTTATGTTTCTGAAGCATGCTCCCGCGTGCCTGCACAGTGGTAGCAATAGTGCAGTGGTTTTCAGTTTCAGTGGTTTTTGAGGCGGGCATTCCCAATGGGGTGCTAAAGCATTAAAAATGAAAATAAAACCCAATATTATTCTTTCATGATTCAGGTAGAGCATGCAATTTTAAACAAATATCTAATTTTCTCCTATGATCAATTTTTCTTCGTTCTCTTGGTATCTTTATTTGAAAAAGCAAGAATGTAAGCTTAGGAGCCGGCACATTTTTGGTTCACTCCAATCAGCAAGTGCTACCCAGGTGCCAGAACCCTGGATCAGATGCAAATCCCCCAAATTAGTACTACCTTGCTGCCTGCATTGTGTAGTGTTTGCTAACTACAGGGTGTGGTTCACTAATTAACTGTTTACTGCTGGGCTGCTCACAAAATCTGGCCTTAGAGAGAATACTACCCACCACCTAAGACTTTGAAAACCTCTGCAATAGTCGAAGCAATACATGAGAAGAGCTGGCTTGCAATGAATTGTGGCAGGTACAGTTACATATGTAACAACTGAAAATGTGCTTTTTAAACAACATATTTTTCAGTGATGAAAATGCATCCTATTATCGTGAATGAACTGACGTAGACTAGAAATAGTTAATGTTTATCATGCACTGTACATACTCGTTTTTTTCCCTTTTCTTATTTGCCTCTATCATCTTTATCAAATATTCTGCTTATTTTATAGCTATATACTGGGATAAAAGTTTGGTGATTATTTTTTTTTTGGAGGGTTGAGTAAGCGATCCTCCTTTTGTATAACTGTAATTCAATGACATTACATGCGTTGAGTCAGCTTTGAGGCCAACATCAAAAACAATGGAGCTCTCTGAAGACCTGTATATCCTGCAAAGCCAGCAATCAGACCTATATGACGTGCTCAGCAAGTATACACAGGAACAAATGTAACATACATTTTGCTATTGTTTAATGGGTTACAAGTTTTTACTTGACTCGGAAAGAACAGTTAAAAATATATTATTTTTTAAGTCTTCATATGGTTGTATCATTCTATTAACATAGTTTTAGAGAAAAGTTAAGATGTATTCGAAGAAAGAAAGAGGGACAAACTGAATTGCCTGCATTCACTGGATTAAAAATATCCAATGAGTATGGATATTATTTTTCACTGTACATTTATTATGTTATCACTTTGATTGCTGATTAAAGAATAGAGTGTTGATTCTTTGTGTGTGATTAATCAGTTGAAGCAGTGTGAAGTCTTTGGGCTTCATGTACTAAGCAGTGTAAGCACATGCAAGCCCACTTCCCGCAATGTAAGGAGGAGTGGTCATCAGACTGGCGCTTCTTACACTCTTTGCTACCTATAAGGTGGCGGATTGAAATCACCCTGAACACACCATTCTGTTGCGCAATTAGTCACGGGAGAGAAGGGGGTGGCATTACACACTCAATCAAGTCTGTAATGGTACAAACGGGCAGCGGATGCACAGGGTCCCCTGCCTGTTACAAATGTTCAGCTCTTAGTACATGGGGCCTGTTGTGTAGTGTGTGTGTAGTCTAACTTCTATTTTCATGCTATAGGGCATAGATGTTTCTACTCACTATAGGCAACAGCACAATACAGATAAATATATGGGACTACAATTCCCACAAATCTCTGCTGACCAATCACTTTCTTGAAGTGGTACTCAATTTTAAAATACAAAAAATGTGTTAAATGTCCAGTCCCAATATTTGATATAAATTCTTCATACTAAAGTGTCTAGTTAACAAACTAGATAGAGATAAATTAGAGATAAATTAGTTTGTACCCAGCGCCTACCACCAAGACAGAAAGAGAGATAGACAGACAGAATTTCCTGTATCCCCTGGATTTACTAAATAAAATCCATTAAGTGTTGATATTATCTTACACTGTACAGTTAAGTTGTCACCCTGGTCTTTATAAAAAAAAAAAAGTGTAGATCATTTGTCCGTGTGTGTGTATTGAATAGAAACAATGTATAGTTTGTGTGTAGGGTGTTTTTGTGCAGTGTGTTTGTATGTAGTGTGTGTGTAGTATGACTTACATTTGCATGCTACAGGACATGGCTGCATAGACTCACTAGTACCTACAACACCATATAGATCAATATATGGGACTACAATTCCAACAAATCTCTTCTGCTTAATAACTTTCTAGAAGTGGTACTTATAATTTCTTAAATGTCCAGTCCCAATAAATAATATCCATACTTAACACTTAAAGGGACAGTACAGTCATATTTAAACATTCATGATTTAGACAGAGCATACAATTTTAAACAACTTTTCAATTTATTTCTATTATTTAATTTGATTTCTTCTCTTGTTATCCTTTGCTGAAAGGTATAACTAGGAAAGATCAGGAGCAGCACAAAACCTAGGTTCTAGCTGCTGATTGGTGGCTGCATATATATATACCGATTGTCATTGGCTCACCCATGTGTTCAGTAAGAAACCAGTAGTGCATTGCTGCTCCTTCAACAAATGATACCAAGAGAATGAAGCAAATGTTAAAATAGAAGTAAACTTCCATGGAAGGTTTGAAACGTACAGTAATAGATACAGCTCAAGCTCCACATTACTGACGTCAACAGCTTTATACATTTATATAAAGCAAAACTTAGCAAAACAGCTGTAAAGAATGGCACTCTCCAGGCTTGGATGAAGAACAATCATCTTTAATGTGACATTTCCGGAATACAATTTCCTCTGTCTTTTTTGTCTGAGGAAGGGGAAGAAAATTGTCCCCTAAGAAGTGAAAGTGCCATCCCTCATTTGTTATATATACTTAATATAACTATATATATATATATATATATATATATATATATATATAAACAAATTAGCTATTTTAATAATATAATATCTTATAAAACAATATAATATAAAATATAATTTGATGGAGAAGATTAATATCAGAATATCCATGCTTTTTAACATTTAGGTTAGATTACGAGTGGAGTTCTAACAGTTACGCACAAGCGATAAGGGGTTTATTGCAGCTGTTTGCGCATGCCAGGTTTTTTGCTTATATTACAAGTTGAAAGTAAGTGCGATCGCTTGAGCGCAATTGCCCTTTGGGTTCACGTGACTTCAGAGCTCTGGTTAACTGTTTTGCAAAACAAAAAGTCTCATAAAACACATCAAAAATATAATACAAACTACAGTTACACCCATAATAACACCATTTAATATAAAATATTCCAAAAAATATTGCACAAAAATGTATAAGGGCTCAAACATATGAGGTCTAAGGTGTTAGAAAAAAACCTAACGCCGGGTTTAGTTTTCAGAAGGAATGGTTGTAAATCGAAACCGTTGTAAATTGAAAAGACAATGGGAAGTGAGGGAGTTAGGTTCCAGGCCCCTCTCAAAATTGTCATAAGTAACACCTAATACATTATTTTTAAAGCTTTGAAATGAAGACTTTAAATGCTAAACAGCATTATAAACCTAATAAAATAATCACACAACACAGAATATATAATTAAACTAAGTTAAATGAGCAAAAACATTTGCTAAACAGCATTATAAACCTAATAAAATAATCACACAACATAGACTTTACTTGCATTTTTCTGCAAACAGTTCTTTCTATGCATTCCTATCTGGACTGATTTATAGACAGGAAGATCTTGTTCCTTTGAAATCTGCTCAATAGCTCAGGTTTGGTTAAACTGATTAATTTCAGCTTGCTTGGCTTGCATATCTTTGCTGCAACACATGCGGACAGTTCCACCTACAGGCTATTTTAATCAATGCACTGATTCTCAATGCTTTTCAATAGCAGTCACATGCTGAAAAAAAAGGTTGTTATTCTGAAACGATGCAAATTGAACCATTGTAAACTGAGGGCCACATATATATCTGTTGTCATTATGTATCTGTTGTCATTATGATTTAAAAAGAGTAAACACAGTTGATTGATAATAAATGGCTTCAGCCAAACACTAACCATGAGTGAAAGAAAAGTTTTTGTGTTATCATTCATATTCTCAGAAAAATGGCCAAGAAATCATAAATTCTGCCAGGGTATGTAAACATATGAGCACAACTGTATATATATCATATATATCATTGGAGACTTTTGAAGTTAAGTAGATGAAAACATCCCTATGTTCTGAACATAGCAGAATATGTTCTATGTAGTTATAAATATATATAAATATAAATATATATATATATATATATATATATATATATATATATATATATATATATATATATATATATATATATATATATACAGGAAGTGCAGAATTATTAGGCAAGTTGTATTTTTGAGGATTAATTTTATTATTGAACAACAACCATGTTCTCAATGAACCCAAAAAACTCATTAATATCAAAGCTGAATAGTTTTGGAAGTGGTTTTTAGTTTGTTTTTAGTTATAGCTATTTTAGGGGGATATCTGTGTGTGCAGGTGACTATTACTGTGCATAATTATTAGGCAACTTAACAAAAAACAAATATATACCCATTTCAATTATTTATTTTTACCAGTGAAACCAATATAACATCTCAACATTCACAAATATACATTTCTGACATTCAAAAACAAAACAAAAACAAATCAGTGACCAATATAGCCACCTTTCTTTGCAAGGACACTCAAAAGCCTGCCATCCATGGATTCTGTCAGTGTTTTGATCTGTTCACCATCAACATTGCGTGCAGCAGCAACCACAGCCTCCCAGACACTGTTCAGAGAGGTGTACTGTTTTCCCTCCTTGTAAATCTCACATTTGATGATGGACCACAGGTTCTCAATGGGGTTTAGATCAGGTGAACAAGGAGGCCATGTCATTAGATTTTCTTCTTTTATACCCTTTCTTGCCAGCCACGCTGTGGAGTACTTGGACGCATGTGATGGAGCATTGTCCTGCATGAAAATCATGTTTTTCTTGAAGGATGCAGACTTCTTCCTGTACCACTGCTTGAAGAAGGTGTCTTCCAGAAACTGGCAGTAGGACTGGGAGTTGAGCTTGACTCCATCCTCAACCCGAAAAGGCCCCACAAGCTCATCTTTGATGATACCAGCCCAAACCAGTACTCCACCTCCACCTTGCTGGTGTCTGAGTCGGACTGGAGCTCTCTGCCCTTTACCAATCCAGCCACGGGCCCATCCATCTGGCCCATCAAGACTCACTCTCATTTCATCAGTCCATAAAACCTTAGAAAAATCAGTCTTGAGATATTTCTTGGCCTAGTCTTGACGTTTCAGCTTGTGTGTCTTGTTCAGTGGTGGTCGTCTTTCAGCCTTTCTTACCTTGGCCATGTCTCTGAGTATTGCACACCTTGTGCTTTTGGGCACTCCAGTGATGTTGCAGCTCTGAAATATGGCCAAACTGGTGGCAAGTGTCATCTTGGCAGCTGCACGCTTGACTTTTCTCAGTTCATGGGCAGTTATTTTGCGCCTTGGTTTTTCCACACGCTTCTTGCGACCCTGTTGACTATTTTGAATGAAACGCTTGATTGTTTGATGATCACGCTTCAGAAGCTTTGAAATTTTAAGAGTGCTGCATCCCTCTGCAAGATAGCTCACTATTTTTGACTTTTCTGAGCCTGTCAAGTCCTTCTTTTGACCCATTTTGCCAAAGGAAAGGAAGTTGCCTAATAATTATGCACACCTGATATAGGGTGTTGATGTCATTAGACCACACCCCTTCTCATTACAGAGATGCAAATCACCTAATATGCTTAATTGGTAGTAGGCTTTCGAGCCTATACAGCTTGGAGTAAGACAACATGCATAAAGAGGATGATGTGGTCAAAATACTCATTTGCCTAATAATTCTGCACTCCCTGTATATAGATAGATAGATAGATAGATAGATAGATAGATAGATAGATATACTGTATATTGTACCAAAATACCATTGGGTATATATAGAAAGATGTATTTAAGATTAAATAGAATATATTATGCTATGTGACGAACATTGGAATGTGAAATATTTATATTTTCATGTCAGGTTAGCACACTTGAGAATATGTGATTGGGTTTACGTGCGAGTAGTGTTTTTTTTTTTTATTGCGTGCTTGATATTGTGATTGAAAACAGTTTACTGTTTGCGCAATCCAATGCGCAAAAAGCTTACTTCAACGCATGAGTGGGAGTGTGAAATAATGCTACACTTTTAATCTAGCCCTTAAATGGAAACATAAACTTCTGCAACACAACCTTCTGCAGTGATAAAAAAATAAATCACAAATATTTCTCCGATCCAGCTTTATTCTTTTGATAAAGGAAACCTTCAAGTCATGAAGCAGTCACAATCCTGTTTAAATCTCAAGATCAAGCATTTTAGGTCTTTTATCATTTGTCTTTGTTGATGCAGTTCTTTCAAAGAATCCTGGTTTCACCAAGTCAGCTGACAAGAAACTGAGAAACACAAATGAAAAGAGAAAGCAGAAATACCACAACTCGAGGAGGCTCACTTTAATACAAATACACAAACAGACATGACAATAAATGTTTACTGTATAAAAGCTTGTCAGGATTCTGTAGTAAAACGACCTCTGTATGAGTAGTCATTTCTTTGTTTCTAGTGGGAGGGATTGTTGTTCCTCCTGAAATTGGGAATAAAAATGTAGTTTTACTGCAGCATTTTGGTACATGACAAGCTTTTATCTAGTGTCTTTTGTTATTTTTGCTTGCATGTTTTTATTGAATTATCATCATTGAGTTGACCTCTGAAGCTCCTTGCAAAGCATCTGAGAAGAAATGCTATTTTAATAGATCACTTAGGGGTTTTTAGGAGAATTCTGTAAATGTCTCATAATGAACAAGAGGAAATGTTATCAACATTTTGGACCCCTACACTTATTATTTTAATACCAGTATACATAAAAACCGGCTCTAACACTCTACTTCATCTTCCCTCTCCACTGTTGTAATCCCCAACATATTAACCCCCTCCTTACCCTCTTACCCACATTATTAACTCATTAAGCACACCATCATCATTACATTCATATAATTTACCCCAGCCCCATCATTAATAGTTTAACTTAAAACTCCCTTGTAAGAATATATTTTCGACCTGCCTCAATCTTGTGTCTATTCAGCCATTCTAAACTAACACTGACCTTTAGTATGCTATAAAACTAAGTCTCCTGATCTGTTACAGGGAAACCTCTATATCTCATAACTTTGTGTAGCTCAGCATTTACATTGTTAAACATGCTCCCACCACATATCTTAGCTCAGGCAGATGTATGGTTGTCTCTGTCTCAAGGTTGTAGCCTTACAGCTTTGTCTCTTATTAAACACAAGCAATACTATGTCTAAAACTTGTAACTATCCACTAATTTCTGTATGTTGCAATAAGGGGGTCATGCATGAAGACCCTCTGGGGCATATTTATTAAGTTCCATATGGAGCTTGATGCCCCTTGTTTCAGGCGAGCCTTCAGGATCGCCGGAAACAGAAGTTATGAAGCAGCAGTCTAAAGACCGCTGCTTCATAACTTGTCAGCCTGCTCTGAGGCCGCGGACAGAAATCAACCCGATTGAATACTATCAGGTTGATTGACACCCCCTGCTAGCGGCCAATTGGCCACAAATCTACAGGGGGGGGCACATTGATTAATATGCCCCTCTGTGTCAATTAATCATGTATGTGATGTATACTATATAACCGTAGAGCACTGTTATAATAAACAGAGCAGACTTAGACAGTATTCTGTGTGAGTCTCTGATTTTGCTCTCCAAGGCCTTGTATAGTGAAATACTCAGTTCCGTGAAGTGCTGTTTGGATGAAGATGTCTACCGGTCCGGATGTCCTCTTCTGCCCGGATAGGATGAAGACTTTTGCCGCTCCGGATGTCCTCTTTTGGTCCATCGGTGCCCGGCTGGGTGAACACGACTCAAGGTAGGGAGATCTTCAGGGGGGTAGTGTTAGGTTTATTTAAGGGGGGTTTGGGCTAGAGTAGGGGTATGTGGGTGGTGGGTTGTAATGTTGGGGGGTGGTATTGTGTTTTTTTTAACAGGCAAAAGAGCTGATTTCTTTGGGGCATGCCCCGCAAAAAGCCCTTTTAAGGGCTGGTAATAGAGCTGTTAACTTTTTTAATTTAGATTAGGGTAGGGAATTTTTTTTATTTTGGGGGGCTTTGTTATTTTATTAGGGGGCTTAGAGTAGGTGTAATTAGCTTAAAATTCTTGAATTTTTTTTTATTTTTTGTAATTTAGTGTTTGTTTTTTTTGTAATTTAGTTTAGTTTATTTAATTGTAGGTAATTGTAGGTACTTGTAGTTAATTGATTTAATTTATTTATTGATAGTGTAGTGTTAGGTTTAATTGCAACTTAGGCTAGGATTTATTTTACAGGTAATTTTGTAATTATTTTAACTAGGTAGCTATTAAATAGTAAATAACTATTTAATAGCTATTGTACCTAGTTTAACCCCTTAACGACCAACGACGTATGGGGTACGTCCTGCAAAAAAATGCAGTTAATGACCAAGGACGTACCCCGTACGTCGTTGGTCTTTGAAAGCAGTGGAAGCAATCCTGATCACTTCCAACTGCTTTCATGTTATAGCAGTGATGCCTCGATATTGAGGCATCCTGCTATAACATTATTTAGCCGTCCGATGCAGAGAGAGCCACCCTGTGGCCCTCTCTGCATCGGCCATCAATGGCCATGTTCGCTGGTGGGTGGGAGCTGATCCAGGGAGGCGGGTGGGCGGCCATCGGTGGGGAAGGGGGGCGGGATCGAGTGTGTGCGCGTGTGCGTGCACGTGAGCGCGTGCGCGCGTGCACGGGAGCGGCTGCGCGCGGGCGGGTGGGAACACTACACTATGGAACAACTGTAAGGTGGTACTCGGTGGGAGAGAGGGTGGGAACATTACACATTTTAACGATCTGGATGGGTGGGAGGTTGGGGGTTGAGGGGGGCAGCTACACTACAGAAAATAGTATTTTTAAAATAATAAAATAATAAAATTTTATAAAAAACATATTTAATTTCAAACTGGGTACTGGCAGACAGCTGCCAGTACCCAATATGGTGCATAATAAGGCAGAGAGGGGGATTAGAGAGCTGTTTGACAGGATCAGGGAGGTTGGGGACTAAAGGGGGATCCTACAGAGCAGAATTATTATTATTATTTTTTTTTTAAATCCCCAAAAAACTCTTATTTTAGTACTGGCAGACTTACTGCCAGTACTTAATATGGCGGGGGCAATTGTGAGGTGGGGGAGGGAAGAGAGCTGTTTGGGAGGGATCAGGGGGTGTGATGTGTCATGTGGGAGGTTGATACCTACACTAAAGCTAAAATTGACCCTGCAAGCTCCCTACAAGCTCCCTAATTAACCCCTTCACTGCTGGGCATAATACATGTGTGGTGCGCAACGGAATTTAGCGGCCTTCTAAATACTAAAAAGTAACGCCAAAGCCATATATGTCTGCTATTTCTGAACAAAGGGGATCCAAGAGAAGCATTTACAACAATTTGTGCCATAATTGCACAAGCTGTTTATAAATAATTTCAGTGAGAAACCTAAAGTTTGTTAAAAAATCTGTGAAAAAGTGAACTTTTTTTTTATTTGATCACATTTGGCGGTGAAATGGTGGCATGAAATATACCAAAATGGGCCTAGATCAATACTTTGGGTTGTCTACTACATTATACTAAAGCTAAAATTATCCCTACAAGCTCCCTACAAGCTCCCTAATTAACCCCTTCAATGCTGGGCATTATACACGTGTGGTGCGCAACGGCATTTAGCTGCCTTTTAATTACCAAAAAGCAAAGCCATATATGTCTGCTATTTCTGAACAAAGGGGATCCCAGAGAAGCTTTTACAACCATTTATGCCATAATTGCACAAGCTGTTTGTAAATAATTTCAGTGAGAAACCTAAAATTGTGAAAAATGTAACGCTTTATTTTTATTTGTTCGCATTTGGCGGTGAAATGGTGGCATGAAATATACCAAAATGGGCCTAGATCAATACTTTGGGTTTTCTACTACATTATACTAAAACTAAAATTAACCCTACAAGCCCCCTACAAGCTTCCTAATTAACCCCTTCAATGCTGGGCATAATACACGTGTGGTGCGCAGTGGCATTTAGCGGCCTTCTAAATACCAAAAAGCAATGCCAAAGCCATATATGTCTGCTATTTCTGAACAAAGGGGATCCCAGACCAGAGAAGCATTTACATCCATTTATGCCATAATTGCACAAGTTGTTTGTAAATAATTTCAGTGAGAAACCTAAAGTTTGTGAAACAATTTGTGAAAAAGTGAACAATTTTTTTTATTTGATCGCATTTGGTAGTGAAATGGTGGCATGAAATATACCAAAATGGGCCTAGATCAATACTTTGGGATGTCTTCTAAAAAAAAATATATACATGTCAAGGGATATTCAGGTATTCCTAAGATATCAGTGTCCCAATGTAACTAGCGCTAATTTTGAAAAAAAGTGGTTTGGAAATAGCAAAGTGCTACTTGTATTTATTTCCCTATAACTTGCAAAAAAAGCAAAGAACATGTAAACATTGGGTATTTCTAAACTCAGGACAAAATTTAGAAACTATTTAGCATGGGTGTTTTTTGGTGGTTGTAGATGTGTAACAGATTTTGGGGTTCAAAGTTAGAAAAAGTGTGTTTTTTATAGTAAATTATAAGATATGATGAAAATAATGGTATCTTTAGAAAGTCCATTTAATGGCGAGAAAAACGGTATATAATATGTGTGGGTACAGTAAATGAGTAAGAGGAAAATTACAGCTAAACACAAACACTGCAGAAATGTAAAAATAGCCTTGGTCCCAAACGGACTGAAAATGGAAAAGTGCTGTGGTCCTTAAGGGGTTAAATAAATACAAAGTTGCCTGTAAAATAAATATAAATCCTAAAATAGCTACAATATAATTATTCGTTATATTGTAGCTATATTAGGGTTTATTTTACAGGGAAGTATTTAGCTTTAAATTGGAAGACTTTAGTTAATAATATTTAATTTATTTCGTTAGATTAAAATTATATTTAATTTAGGGGGGTGTTAGGGTTAGACTTAGCTTTAGGGGTTAATACATTTATTGGAGTAGCGGTGAGGTCCGGTCGGCAGATTTGGGGTTAATAAGTGTAGGTAAGGTAGCGGCGACCTTGGGGGGGGCAGATTAGGGGTTAATAAATATAATATAGGGGTCGGCGATGTTAGGGGCAGCAGATTAGGGGTACATAGGTTGTGTACGGAGCGGCAGAGTAGGGGTTAATAATATAAGGCAGGTGTCAGCGATAGCGGGGGCGGCAGATTAGGGGTTAATAAGTGTAAGGTTAGGGGTGTTTAGACTCGGGGTACATGTTAGGGTGTTAGGTGCAGACTTAGAAACTGTTTCCCCATAGGAAACAATGGGGCTGCGTTGGGAGCTGAACGCTGCTTTTTTGCAGGTGTTAGGTTTTTTTTTCATCCCAAACTGCCCCATTGTTTCCTATGGGGGAATCGTGCACTAGCACGTTTTAGCTGCTTACCACTACCGTAAGCACCGCTGGTATTGAGGGTTGAAGTGGCGGTACATTAGGCTCAACGCACCCTTTTTTGGAGCCTAACGCAGCCCTTCAGACAACTCTAAATACCAGCGTTGTCTTAAGGGTGCGTTGGGAAAAAAAGCGGCATTAGCTACGCGGGTCTTTACCGACAAAACTCTAAATCTAGGCGACTATGTTTAAACGGAAATAGGGTTGTTGTTTTTTTTATTTACCTATGGAAAATATTTATATATATTTTGACATAAACAGAGTTTCAGAGGATGTCAGTTTCAACTAGCTATTTATTCACAGAATTCAGAAATTATTGTTAAAGTACACCAACAAAATATATACAGTATATATACAAAGACTGTGGGGCCTAGTTATCAAGCCGTCAACCTCAAATACGCTGGAATTCCGCAGCGTATTTGTGGCGAGGCTGATTCGCCTTAGTTATCAAAGGCTAGAGACCGGCAAAAGTAGAATTTTGTGACGTAAACTTCGATCCGCCGGACTCAGTCTGACACAGATCGATTCTTACGTCACTCCAGATGTTCCGCACACAAGTTCGGCACAATCTGACTACTTTTGCTAGTTATCAAAAAATTAGCAGGTACGCTCGGCACTTTTCCGGCCCAGCGTACCTGGTTTTCAATCCGCCGCCCTGGAGGCGGCGGATCCCATAGGAATCAATGGGAGTCTGACCATAGCGAAAGTACAAGTTCGCTGCTGCCAGACATCTCATTGATTCCTCTGGGAGATGTCTGCACCTAACACCCTAACATGTACCCCGAGTCTAAACACCACTAATCTGTCCCCCCTACACCGCCGCAACTAAATAAAGTTATTACCCCCTAAACCGCCGCTCCCGGAGCCCACCGCAAGCTACTCTATACATATTAACCCCTAAACCGCCGCTCCCTGACCTCGCTGCAACTATAATAAATGTATTAACCTCTAAACCGCCGCTCCCGGAGCCCACCACCACCTACATTATACCTAGTAACCCCTATCCTGCCCCCCCTATACCGCCACCCTCTATAATAAAGTTATTAACCCCTATCCTGCCGATCCCGCACCTCGCCGCAACTAAATAAATAGTTTAACCCCTAAACCGCCGCTCCCGGACCCTGCCGCAACTTATATTAAATTTATTAACCCCTAATCTGCCCCCCTACACTGTCGCCACCTATAATACATTTATTAACCCCTATCCTGCCCCCCACTACACCGCCACCACTGTAATAAATTTATTAACCCCTAAACCTAAGTCTAACACTAACCCTAACACCCCCCTAACTTAAATATTAATTAAATAAATCTAAATAATATTTCTATTATTAACTAAATTAATCCTATTTAAAACGAAATACTTACCTTTAAATAAACCCTAATATAGCTACAATATAAATAATAATTATATTGTAGCTATCTTATGATTTATTTTTATTTTACAGGCATCTTTCAATTTATTTTATCTAGGTACAATAGCTATTAAATAGTTATTAACTATTTAATAGCTTACCTAGCTAAAATAAAAAGAAATTTACCTGTAAAATAAAAACTAACCTAAGTTACTATTACACCTAACACTACACTATACTTTAATAAATTATTCCTATTTAAAACTAAATACTGTAAAATAAACCCTAAGATAGCTACAATGTAATTAATAATTACATTGTAGCTATTTTAGGAATTATATTTATTTTACAAGGTAACTGTATTTATTATAGCTAGTTATTAACTATTTAATAACTACCTAGCTAAAAGAAATACAAAATTACCTGTAAAATAAATCCTAACCTAAGTTACAATAAATTAAATAAATTAACTACAAGTAACTACAATTAAATACAATTACATAAACTAACTAAAGTACAAAAATAAAAAGCTATGTTACAAAAAATAAAAAAAATAGCTTACAAACATTTAAAAAATATTACAACAATTTTAAGCTACTTACACCTAATCTAAGCCCCCTAATAAAATAACAAACCCCCCAAAATAAAAATATGCCCTACCCTATTCTAAATTAAAAAAGTTCAAAGCTCTTTTACCTTACCAGCCCTTAAAAGGGCCTTTTGTGGGGCATGCCCCAAAGAATTCAGCTCTTTTGCCTGTAAAAGAAAAATACAAACCCCCCCCAACATTAAAACCCACCACCCACATACCCCTAATCTAACCCAAACCCCCCTTAAAATAACCTAACACTAATCCACTGAAGATCATCCTACGTTGAGTCGTCTTCACTCAGCCGAGCAGCGATGGAACCGAAGAGGAGACCCGGAGCGGCAGAAGTTATCCTCCAAGGGGTGCTGAAGAAATCTTCCATCCGATGAAGTGACCTTCCAGTCGGCGCTGAAGAAGTCTTCCATCTGGGTGATGTCATCTTCCAAGAGGCGCTGAAGAAGTCTTCTATCCAGGCGATGTCATCTTCCAAGTGGGGTCTTCAAGCTTCATCCCGCCGACGCAGAACATCCTTCTTTACCGATGGACTACCGACGAATTAAGGCTCCTTTAAGGGATGTTATCCAAGATGGCGTCCCTTCAGTTCTGATTGGCTGATAGGATTCTATCAGCCAATCGGAATTAAGGTAGGAAAAATCTGATTGGCTGATTGAATCAGCCAATCAGATTCAAGTTCAATCCGATTAGCTGATCCAATCAGCCAATCAGATTGAGCTTGCATTCTATTGGCATTCTTGGTTTTAACTTGACAACCAACACTGTACGGGGTTCTAACATGTCTGAGATAGATCTACATTGTGTGGTAATGGAAGATTTCTTCAGTGCCGCTTGGAGGATCACTTCATCGGATGGAAGATTTCTTCAGCGCCCCTTGGAGGATAACTTCTGCCGCTCCGGGTCTCCTCTTCGGTTCCATCGCTGCTCGGCTGAGTGAAGACGACTCAAGGTAGGATGATCTTCAGGGGATTAGTGTTAGGTTATTTTAAGGGGGGTTTGGGTTAGATTAGGGGTATGTGGGTGGTGGGTTTTAATGTTGGGGGGGGTTGTATTTTTCTTTTACAGGCAAAAGAGCTGAATTCTTTGGGGCATGCCCCACAAAAGGCACTTTTAAGGGCTGGTAAGGTAAAAGAGCTTTGAACTTTTTTAATTTAGAATAGGGTAGGGCATTTTTTTTATTTTGGGGGGCTTTGTTATTTTATTAGGGGGGCTTAGATTAGGTGTAAGTAGCTTAAAATTGTTGTAATATTTTTAAAATGTTTGTAACTTATTTTTTTTTTTTTGTAACTTAGCTTTTTTATTTTTTGTACTTTAGTTAGTTTATGTAATTGTATTTAATTGTAGTTCTTTGTATTTCATTTATTTAATTAATGTAATGATAGTGTAGCGTTAGGTTTAATTTTAACTTAGGTCAGGATTTATTTTACAGGTAATTTTGTATTTCTTTTAGCTAGGTAGTTATTAAATAGTTAATAACTATTTAATAACTATTCTAACTAGCTAAAATAAATACAAAGTTACCTGTAAAATAAATATAAATCCCAAGATAGCTACAATGTAATTATTAATTACATTGTAGCTATCTTAGGGTTTATTTTACAGGTAAGTATTTAGTTTTAAATAGGATTAATTTAGTTCATAATAGAAATATTATTTAGATTGATTTAATTAATATTTAAGTTAGGAGGGTGTTAGGGTTAGTGTAAGACTTAGGTTTAGGGGTTAATAATTTTATTACAGTGGTGGCGGTGTAGTGGGGGGCAGGATAGGGGTTAATAAATTTATTATAGGTGGCAACGGTGTAGGGGGGGGGCAGGATAGGGGTTAATAAATGTAATATAGGTTACGGCGGGGTCAGGGAGCGGCGGTTTAGGGGTTAAACTATTTATTTAGTTGCAGCGAGGTTCGGGATCAGCAGGATAGGGGTTAATAACTTTATTATAGAGGGCGACGGTATAGGGTGGGCAGGATAGGGGTTACTAGGTATAATGTAGGTGGCAGCGGTGTCCGGGAGTGGCGGTTTAGGGGTTAATACATTTATAAGAGTTGCGGCGGGGTCTAGGAGCGGCGGTTTAGGGGTTAATACATTTATAAGAGTTGCGGCGGGGTCTAGGAGTGGCGGTTTAGGGGTTAGTAACTTTATTTAGTTGCGGGAGGCGCCGGGGGCGCTGGTATAGGGGGTAGAACAGTGTAGTTTAGGGTGGGTGCTTAGTGACAGGCTAGCAAGAAAGCTGTAAAAAAGCCGAAGAGCAGCGAGATCGGATTAGTGAAAACTCTCACAGTCCGCTGCTCATCGCCCCGTACTTGGTGCGTGGCTTTTTGACTGCTTTTTTGATAACTTAGGCAAATTTTTGCAGGTCCGCAGCGGCGATGTGAGGCGAGCTTAGGCGGGGGTATTGGGCCGGCAAAGGCAGGAAAAGTAGACACGTTGATAACTACCCCCCTGATTTTCCCATTCCACAAAAATCTGTCGCTTTCTAACTGTAGGGAAAAAAATCATAGCATTTTTTTCAACTAAGACCATGGTATTTTTGATGCCACTATTTGGCTGCCAAATACATATCATAATATCATATTAAAAAAAAAAAAAGTTAATTGTTTTACAATTTTTGTGTTTCTCACTGAAATTATTTACACTCAACAACCGCATAAGACAAATGGTTATAAAAGCTTCTCTGAGATGGTTTTGTCATTGTTTTTGGTAATTTAAACACTACTGATTGCAGCTCCCTCACCACACTTATAAAAATCCCAGCATTGAAGGGGTTAATCAGTTAGCTGTTAAGGGTAATATTTGCTTTAGTGTAGGGATTCCCATCTCACCTGAAACTTCTCACCTTCTGATCCCTATCTGACCCCTCCCAAACAGCCATGTTCCCCCCACACACACTAGAAAGCACCATGATAGATATTGGCAGACACTCTGTCAGTATACAGTTTAGGGCTTTTTGTTCTTTAATATTTAAGTAGTTTATTTTTATCTTCTGTAGTGTAGGATTGCTTCCTCACCCTCCCACCTCCCTGAACCCCCCAAACAGCTCTCTAACCCTCCTTCTCTCAGTTAGTCTGACAGTAACAAAGTAGTTTATTATAGTTTTTTATTCTCTTCTATAGGGTTCTCCCTCACGCTATACACCCAAGCGATCTTTTTATTTATATATATATATATATTTGTAGCTACATTTTTTCTTTTGCATAGAGCCCCATCCCTGCTTTTCCTTTCGAAACCCTTTTTTTTGCCCTAGTGTATGGAGCGCCACCCCTCCCTCCCCCCCTCATCCACTGGGCCACCCACCCCCATCCATTCTTCCCTCCCATACCTCCCCCCGGAACCAATGGATGATTGCTACAGACAGTGACACAGACAGTGACACTGTCTGTAACAATCTAGCAATCTGGCTTCATATGGTAAGGACGTACGTTCAGTGCTACATTACTATATGGAGGCAAATGCCTGCAAACCCACAAGCAGCAAGTCTTGGTTTTAACTTGACAACCAACACTGTACGGGGTTCTAACATGTCTGAGATAGATCTACATTGTGTGGTAATCTGGGCCTTGCACCGCATGATGTAGATCTACATCGGATTGGGCAAAGAGATTAATTATCACTACTTCCAAAGGATATTTTGGCAGACCAAGCAAGGCTTAATAAATCCAGATCATTGGTCAGTATCTCAAGATATCTGCACAAAAATAGTTACAGAAATATTTAAAGGGACTTTAAACACCTAGATTGTAATATAAAATGTTTAGGGCTAGATTACAAGTAGAGCGCTAACAGTTACGTGAAAGCGATAAGGGGTATACCGTGGGTGTTTTCCTGTGTCAGGTTTTTCACTTGTATTGCAAGTTGAAAGTAATCGTGATCGGTTGAGCGCAATTGCAGTTAATGCTCATCGTGTAAGCGCGACCTCAGAGCTCTGTTTCGCAAAAAAAAAAAGTGTCATGAATTACATTAAAAATACTTTACAAAGTACAGTTACACTCATAATAACACTATATAATGAAAATTATTTAAAAAAATATTGCACAAAAATAAGTTATGAGGTCTCAGGTGTTAGAAAAATAAGGCAGGTAAAGGGCTTTAACATAAACATACATACATATACATGTCTAAATATGTATATATATATATATATATATATATATATATATATATATATAGTAGCCAAAATGAAGTGCACTCTCAGGTCTTTCACAGCAAAAGTTACTTTATTGATGTAACGTTTTCGGAGGACTTGCCTCCTTCATCAGCATAGTGAATTAAACACAAAACACAAAATAAATAGTGTCATACTTACAATTAACATTCAAAACCATTCCCCTTTCCCATGGCGCCAAACTGCCGATATTGGAACGCATACTGCGTTCCACCGGTGATAAGAACCGGAAGTGGTGTGCAACATCACTTCCGGAAGACAAAAATTGCTAATAATCTTGACGATATTAATACAATGAATTGTGTGGAGTGAAACAAAAATTTCAAAGCGTGTCCACAGGGTGTTACCTAATAACAACATGTGTGAGTGCAGATACTATTAATCTGAAAAATCAGAGCCTATAGAAGGACAGGAGGCAGTGAAAGCACATCTAGTGAATAACCCCCTATACGAGGGACCGCCTATTGAATTCTTACTGGCATTGATCAATTTCTGTCTTAGTAAGAATTATTTAAGATTCAAGGACAAATTTTTTCTGCAAATAGCAGGTACAGCCATGGGGTCATCCATGGCCCCCTCATATGCGAACCTATTCATGTCCCACTTTGAGAATCTGTACCTATGGGGTAAATGTGACTCATTTATCATTTTCTACCGTAGGTTCATAGATGATATTTTTTTGATCTGGAGAGGGGGCATGGATGAACTCCATGGCTGGTTTGATCTGTTTAACAACACACCAACCACGGTTCGGTTCAAAATGTGTGCTGATTTACACTCCATCAATTTTCTTGATCTTAAGGTGTATAAAACGGCACAGGGACTGGGGTGCACACTATTTAGCAAACCTACAGACAGGAATTCCCTGTTGAGATCAGATAGTTGTCATCCCCCAGCACTCCTGAAGGGTATATTAAAATCACAATTAATCAGGACAGTGAGGAACAACTCTGATCCTATGAAGGGAGCCTCCCAGTTGTTGGAAATGGGTGCAAAATTTGCTGAGAGAGGGTATAAGTCACAAGACATCAAACAGATGATGGAAGAGGTATCACAGTATACACAAACACAACTGTTAACAAAAAAACAGAGACAAACCACAGATGAAAAACTCATAATGGCTACCACATTTTCTCCCAGTACTAGAAAAGTGGGATCGATTCTAAGAACACATTGGCCGATTGTGGCATCTGACCCAAAGCTACCCTTTAGTAACCACCTTACACCTATGGTGGGATACAGGAGGGGCACAAACCTGCGGGACCTACTGGTCAAAACAGACCCAAGGGCAAGCTACAGATCCATGACATATACTAACATCAAGGGATCGTACAGATTTTTTGGGTGCACCACCTGTAATGGTCTTTTGAACACGAAGATATTCCATCACCCACACACCAATCGACAATTCAATATTCGTCACTCTATTACCTGTACAACAACTTTTGTCGTATATCTGTTGGTGTGTCCTTGTTCTCGCTTTTATGTCGGCAAGACGACGGGCACCCTCAGAGAAAGAATGGCAAATCATCATCATGCTATCCGGGCAGCTTTGAAGTCTGGAGATTCAGACCAACCTGTGGTCAGGCATTGTGCACAACATAAACATCCGGTGGCATCAATAAGATACACACTCATCGATCATGTCCCCCCTCTGGACAGGGGTGGGGACAGGGGCAAGATACTCCTACAGCGGGAAGCACAGTGGATGTACCGATTGGGCACGGTACACCCGGGTAGACTTAATACAACTCCCAATTTCAAAGCCTTATTGTAATGTGGCATTAAGGTGTGACACATTCTAAGGGTACGGTACCTAGACTACTATGACTCTGTGAGTTCTGGGCTCGACTGATCCCGTTATGGGGGGTGGACTTGCTCAGATACACTCACAGCACCAGGTATGGGGGACTTTGGCACTTCCAGTTCCTGAGTGGAAGTCAGGTAGTGGTGCCTTGGAGTTACCATGTACTGCTAAACACACATAGCCATTCCATCATTACTAGGCTCACTGAATTGGTTAAACATCCATGTAGCATACAACGAATGCCCTATAAAACCATATGGAGTGTATCAAATCCAGCAAAGATGTAAAGATCATGTAAAGAAGTAAAGATACGATGTTGTTCCTAGAACAGTTACAAGAGGCAGTAGAGTGATACAATATGGAAAAAATATGTGAAATAATATCCTGAAGAAATATGGGAGTAATACAAAACCACAGTCGGGTCTGTGACAAGAAGGACATGATACATCCTGGGAATTATAGAGCCATACCATCACCCAGAGGGACTTTTGCATTGAATGCAGGAACCATAATTTATGTTTATTTTAATTTGTATTTCCTTTTTTTGTGATCCTTATTGAAGTAGCAATATTCAATAAGGGGTTAAGTGTGGAATATGTGGTAACATTGTTTTTAGCAAACTAAGGTTCATGGAATGAATGACCTAGTTACAGCTAGCTAGTCAACTATAACTGGGGGGATTCTATCATTGGGTTGCCTATTGATATAACTAGGAGTTTACAAAGCCTAGGGTTCTTACATATAATTTATAATTATGTGATTAGGGATCTCCTACCCTTAATATACCCAATATACATTATCACCCTGGAAAGTGGGTATACATTGCAATCCTGAGGAATATGTCCGCATTATGTAGGTGTAATCTAGCAATCTTTAAAGGTATTCCTCACCCAAAAGAAGTAGGGATGATATTTTAATGCAGCAGTGTATAACTTTAAATTTTCAGCTTAAATTTAAAACTACACGCTACTAAAGTAAGCAATGTATTTTATTATTTTTTTTATTTTCTTAAACACATATGTGTATGATTAAATATTGCACTGTTCAAAATTCATAGGTTACTACACGAATTTATGACAAACAGCTGAACTTTGAATAAGTCTTTTCAGTCTGCGAGTGGGGCACGATTTGTGTATATA
The DNA here is from genome assembly GCF_027579735.1 of Bombina bombina. Taxonomy (NCBI): domain Eukaryota; kingdom Metazoa; phylum Chordata; class Amphibia; order Anura; family Bombinatoridae; genus Bombina; species Bombina bombina. The sequence goes on from NC_069502.1 coordinate 158,668,501, forward strand.
GGTTGCCATGGCAACGCGCAACCAGTTGTGGAATAACACTTATTTGCGGCACAGGCTCAGATTTTTCAGATTAATAGTATCTGCACTCACACATGTTGTTATTAGGTAACACCCTGTGGACACGCTTTGAAATTTTTGTTTCACTCCACACAATTCATTGTATTAATATCGTCAAGATTATTAGCAATTTTTGTCTTCCGGAAGTGATGTTGCACACCACTTCCGGTTCTTATCACCGGTGGAACGCAGTATGCGTTCCAATATCGGCAGTTTGGCGCCAAGGGAAAGGGGAATGGTTTTGAATGTTAATTGTAAGTATGACACTATTTATTTTGTGTTTTGTGTTTAATTCACTATGCTGATGAAGGAGGCAAGTCCTCCGAAAACGTTACATCAATAAAGTAACTTTTGCTGTGAAAGACCTGAGAGTGCACTTCATTTTGGCTACTATTTGTTGTTTTAAGTTGCACCCAGGCAGTTTTCCACTTGTGGGTAAGATCTGGAATTTTGGATATCTATATATATATATATATATATATATATATATATATATATATATATATGTGTGTGTGTGTACAGGTGTATTTATGTATTTTTATGTGTATATGCAGTATGTGTTTACAGACATTTATTCACATATAAATACTTACATACATCTGTATACATATATAGAAATATATATAGAGAGAGAGTTTTGGAGCCCTTTGTAGTTAAAGGGATACTAACCACAAATTATTTCTTTCATGATTCAGATAGAGCATGCAATTTTAAGCAACTTTCTTATTTACTCCTATTATCAATTTTTCTTTGTTCTCATGTTATCTTGATTTGAAAAAGCAGTGATTAAAGGTTAGGAGCCGGCCCATTTTTAGTTCAGCACCTTGGTTGCACTTTCTGATTGGTTTGCTACATTTAGCCACAAATCAGCTAGTGCTACGCAGGTGCTGAACCAAAAAATGGTCTGGCTCTAAAGCTTAGAGTACTGCTTTTTCAAATCAAGATAACATGATAACAGAGAAAAATTGATAATAGGAGTAAATTAGAAAGGTGCTTAAAATCTCATGCTCTATCGGAATTATGAAAGAAAAAAATTGGGTTTAGTATCCCTTTAAGTAGATAATTTTTGTGTAATATTCATATTTAATAAAGTGTTATACTGTGTATTTACTGTAAATATTTCACATTCCAATATTCTGCACATAGCAGAATATATTCTAAGTATTTTTAAATAGATATTACTATATGTATCTTTATATACCTATACCTATATATAGTCATGTATATATATAGGTTTAAATATATATTTGTGCAAAAAACATCAGCTATATATAGAAATATCTATTTATGAATACATAGAACATATTCTTGTATGTAAAGAACATTGTAATGTGCAATATTCATATTTTCATGTTGGTTTAGTGCACTTGAGAATATGCAATCGGGTTTGTGCACAATTAGGGTGTTTTTTCTTCATTTTTTTTGCTCCATTGAATTCTATGGGGGAATAGGTTATTGTGGTCATTATATTCGAAGTTTGGCTTTTTAAGCTAGTGGGGTTAGTGCAAGCAATAACATTTTACTTTCAACTTGTAATACGAGTGCAACCCGACACACGCAAAAAGCTTACTTCTAGTGCAGTTCACATTCAGGGGGAGCATTACATCTGGCCCTAATGTGTAGTAACAACTTTGCAATATATATATATATATATATATATATATATATATATATATATATACACATATGCATTTATTTAAAATATTTCACATTTTTAAAGGCCATGTTTACCCTTTATTCCTGGTAGGTGAAGCTGAAACATTCAATGATATCTTATGGAAAGCCAAAAGTAGTTACTGGTCTCGTGAACTGAAGGCAACTTTATCATTTCTTCTTGTGTAGTTATTTGGCAAATGCAAAATGAAAATCCAGCTTCTATATAACCTGCCAGATGTTTTTTTGTTTGTTTGTTTGTTTGTTTTTTAGTAGCCATTTTAACAGCTCTTGGCCTGCTGAAAATGATTACACCACCAATTTAAATTTATACTTTTTGATTCAAACAGTTTTGGAGACAACCGCATTAAATTGTTAAATTGATCATTTCCATTAGTGATCACTTAGATCCATAAATACACTGATTTCACATTTGCTTGAGAATCTAAAATCTCCTATTAATGGGACATTACATTTAGATATCTCTTCTACCTTCACCCCCATACTCACACACATTTTCAACCTTTCCCTCAACATTGGTAAATTTCCTCATCTCTAAAACATGCACTGGTCACACCTATCCTCAAAAAACCTTCCCTCGATCCAACCTCTCCATCCAACTGCCATCCTATTTCCCTACTTCCTCTTGCCCCAAAGATCCTTGAAAAGCTAGTATATACATGTCTAAACAATTTCCTTGCACTAAACTCTCTTCTTGACCCACTGCAATCTGGATTTCGTCCCCATCACTTCACAGAGACAGCAATTGTCAAGGTTACCAATGACCTACTTACAGCAAAATTCAAAGGCCACTTCTCTCTGCTTATCCTCTTTGATCTGTCTGCAGCCTTTGACACTGATGAACACCCTCTTTTGCTCCAAACCCTCCAATCCTTCAGCATCTGTGACACAGCTCTCTTTTGGTTCTCTTCCTAGCTATCTAAACGTACTTTTAGTGTAGCTTTCTCCGGAGCATCCTTTGCCCTGTTACCACTGTCTGTTGGGGTACCTCAAGGTTCTGTCCTCGTTCCCCTTATCTTTTCAATCTATACGTCATCATTAGGTTGCTTAATAAACTACCACGTGTTTCAATATCATTTGTATGCCAATGACACCCAAATCTACCTCTCTGCACCAGACCTACCTCCTTCCTTACTAACCCGTATCACTAACTGTCTTTCTCATATCTCATCTTGGATATCCTCTCAATACCTTAAGCTAAATCTCTCCAAAACTGAAATCCTTATTTTTTCCCCTTCTTCCAAAATCTCCACCCCCCAATTTTCTATAACTGTTGATAATTCCATCATTACCCCTACCCCACATGCCCGATGTCTTTGGGTCACACTTGACTCAGACCTTTCCTTAACTCCTCACATTCACACCTTGGCTAAAGCGTGCCGCTTCCACCTTAAAAAACATCTCTAAAATTAGACATTTCCTTACACAAGACACAACTAAGATTTTAATCCACTCTATCATACTTTCCCATCTCGACTACTGCAACTCCATCCTCTCTGGTCTACCATTGCTGCTGCCTAGCTCCTTTACAATCCATAATGAATGCCTCTGTCAGGCTCATCTTCCTTACACGTCGCTCTTCATCTGCTGCACCTCTCTGCCAATACCTTCACTGGCTTCCTCTTTCCTCCAGGATTAAACATATAATCCAAACACTGACATATAAAGCCCTCAACTGCACTGCTTCCCCCTACATTTCAGACCTTGTCACCAGATACTCTCCCTCCCGTTCCCTTTGCTCTGCTCACAATCTCCTACTCTCCTCCTCTCTTGTTACTTCCTCACATTCCCGTTTACAGGACTTCTCTAGACTGGCCCGCATCTTGTGGAACTCCCTGCCTCACGCCACAAGACTCTCCCCTAGTTTTAACAGCTTCAAGCACTCCCTAAAGACTCTACTATTCAGGGATGTATACAACCAACACTAACCTTTCCTAACTCCATTGCTTTCCCCTTGAACCCCTTAGAATGTAAGCCTATGAGCCCAGCTGTTTGTAGATCGCCTTCACAAGAGCCGACTACCCTATAAATGTTATCCTGTATAACAATTATGTTATAATCTAAAAAAAAAACACCACAAACCCCCCCCCAAAAAAAAAAAACAACTAACACTAACCCCCAAAAATGTACTCACCATTCCTGAAGTCCGGTCATCCATCTTCTTCGTCCGGTCATCCATCTTCTTCCAGGTGGAGCAAAGTCTTCATCCAGGCAGGTACATCTTCATCCATCGCAGGGCCATCTTCTATCTTCTTCCTGGAGGTGCGGAGCAGTCTTCCGGCTACAGTCTTCAGAGACTTGGAGGTCCTCTTCATGCGATCGTCCGCTGTGCACTGAAGATTGAATTTAAGGTACCCCTTTTTTTATATTGCATTCCTATTGGCTGAGAAACCTAAAGTTAGTGAAAAAGGGAACAATTTTTTTTTTTATTTGATTGCATTTGACGGTGAAATGGTGGCATGAAATATACCAAAATGGGCCTAGATCAATACTTTGGGTTGTCTACTACACTACACTAAAGCTAAACGTAACCCTACAAGCTACCTAATTAACCCCATCACTGCTGGGCATAAAACAAGTGTGGTGCGCAGTGGCATTTAGCGGCCTCCTAATTACCAAAAAGTAATGCCAAAGCCATATATGTCTGCTATCTCTGAACAAAAGGGATCTCAGAGAGGCATTTACAACCATTTATGCCATAATTGCACAAGCTGTTTGTAAATAATTTTAGTGAGACACCACAACCCCTCCAAAAAGACCTAACACTAACCCCAAAAAATTTACTCACCTTTCCTGAAGTCCAGACATCCATCTTCTTCCAGGCGGAGCAAAGTCTTCATCCAGGCGGATACATCTTCATCCATCGCAGGGCCATCTTCTATCTTCTTCCTGGAGGTGCGGAGCAGTCTTCCGGATACAGTCTTCGGCGACTTGGAGGTCCTCTTCATGCGATCGTCCACTGCACACTGAAGATTGAATTTAAGGTACCCCTTTTATATTAAGGTACTTTGCATTCTTATTGGCTGAAATTTTCAAATCAGCCAATAGGATGAGAGCTACTGAAATCCTATTGGTTGGTCAAATACATTTTTTGTAATATTAGGATTTTTTAATTTTTGGTTTATTTTATTTTTTTAAGATAGTTATGTTATGTTTATTTATAGTTTAACTGCCACATTCACATTAATTACTGAAAATGTATGGGAGGGAGAGGGAGAGGGAATTAATATTGGGCAAGGGATCTGGGAGGGGGAGGGAGGGTATTGAGGGGGGGCAGCTACACTTCAGAATTTTTTTTATACAGCTGCCAGAACAAAAGATGGTGGCAAATAGGTAGACTGGGGAGGGTTAGAAAGCTGTATGGGGGGATCATGGAGGTTGGGGGCTAAGGGGGGGATCCAACACTACAGAATCAATATAAAAAAATACTGCCAGTACTTAAGATGGCAGTGACAATTGTGAGGTGGGGGAGGGAAGAGAGCTGTTTGAGGGGGTTCAGGGAGGGATCATAGGATGGGATGTGTCAGGTGGGAGGCTGATCTCTACACTAAAGCTAACCCTTCAAGCTACCTATTCAACCCCTTAACTGCTGGGCATCATACAAGTGTGGTGCGCAGCAGCATTTAGCGGCCTTCTAATTACCAAAAAGCAACGCCAAAGCCATATATGTCTGCTTTTTCTGAACATATTGGATCTCAGAGAAGCATATGCAACCATTTGTGCCATAATTGCACAAGCTGTTTGTAAATAATTTCAGTGAGAAACCTAAAGTTAGTGAAAAGTGAACGATTCTTTTTTATTTGATCACATTTGACGGTGAAATGGTGGCATGAAATATACCAAAATGGGCCTAGATCAATACTTTCAGTTGTCTACTACACATACGCTAAAGCTAAAATTAACTCTACAAGCTACCTAATTAACCCCATCACTGCTGGGCATAATACAAGTGTGGTACGCAGTGGCATTTAGCAGCCTCCTAATTACCAAAAAGTAATGCCAAAGCCATATATGTCTGCTATTTCTAAACTAAAGGGATCCCAGAGAGGCATTTACAACAATGTGTGCCATAATTGCACAAGCTGTTTGTAAATAATTTCAGTGAGAAGCCTAAAGTTTGTGAAAAAGTTAGTAAAAAAGTGAACAATCTGTTTTATTTGATCGCATTTGGTGGTGAAATGGAGGCATGAAATATACCAAAATGGGTATTCTAATGTAACTATCGCTAATTTAAAAAAAAATAAAAAAAAATGGAAATAGCAAAGTGCTACTTGTACTTATTGCCCTATACCACACAAAAAAAAAACAAAGAGCATGTAAACATTGGGTATTTCTAAATGCAGGACAAAATTTAGAAACTATTTAGCATTGGTGTTTTTTGATGGTTGTAGATGTGTAACAGAAAAAGTGTTTTTTTCCCATTTTTTAAGCATATTTTTTAAAACAATTGTATAGTAAATTATAAGATATGATGAAAATAATTGTATCTTTAGAAAGTCCATTTAATGGCGAGAAAAACAGTATATAATATGTGTGTGTACAGTATTATTATTATTATTATTATTATTACTAGGTATTTGTAGAGCGCCAACAGATTCCGCAGCGCTGTAAACATAGTCGGTATACAGGATAGCTTTTGTAGGGATCAAGTGAGCAGAGGGCCCTGCCAAGAGTTTCACTGTTGTAGTCGGCTCTTATGAAGGTGATCTGCAAACATCTGGGCTCATAGGCTTACATTATAAGGGGTTCAAAGGGAAAGCAATGGAGTTAGGAAAGGTTAGTGTTGGTTGTAAGCATCCCTGAATAGTAGAGTTTTTAGGGAGCACTTGAATCTGTTAAACTAGGGGAGAGTCTTGTGGAGCGAGGCAGGGAGTTCCACAAGATGGGGGCCAGTCTGGAGAAGTCCTGTAAATGGGAATGTGAGGAAGTAACAAGTGAGGAGGAGAGGAGGAGATCCTGAGCTGATCGAAGGGGACTAAATTAATCCTATTTAAAACTAAATACTTACCTATCAAATAAACCCTAATATAGCTACAATATAACTAATAATTACATTGTAGCTATTTTAGGATTTATATTTATTTTACAGGCAACTTTGTATTTATTTTAACTAGGTACAATAGCTATTGAATAGTTAATAACTATTTAATAGCTACCTAGTAAAAATAAGTACAAAATTACCTGTAAAATAAATCCTAACCTAAGTTACAAATACACCTAACAATACACTATCATTAAATTAATTAAAAAATTACCTACAATTAGCTAAATTAAAATACAATAAAATAAACTATTCTATAATACAAAAAACACTAAATTACAAAAAATAAAAAAGAATTACAAGAAGTTTAAACTAATTACACCTAATCTAAGCCCCCTAATAAAATAAAAAAATCCCCCAAATAAAAAAATGCCCTACCCTATTATAAACTACCAAAGTAATCAGCTCCATTACCAGCCCTTAAAAGGGCTTTTGCGGGGCATCCCCATATTATGTAACATCATCAGCGGTCTTAATTGCCTACCTCCTTTCCATCTTTGCTTTCAAATAATCAGTTCCCCAGATGTATCCAATGTCTAACCAATTCTTTCATCAAATGTTGCAATTAAAAATATTCAAACTATAGAGCCTGATGATCTGACTAGATCAGTGTAGTTCTTATAAACAATAGCCAATATTAAGATTTCTACTCTCATTAGACCCAAGGTCTAGGATGAGTGTCCAACAATCCTTTGAGAACATTAGCTAGAGAATGGATTAGGGAGGATGGGGAGAAAATAAAAGGTAATGTTTAAGCTTATCCCTTTTGTGATTGTCATTTTTCACAATATTTGAAACCTTTAAGGCATACAAGTTATGGACAAGAACTTAAACAAGGCCTTTATTTCTTTTTATTCAGGTGAATTAGAATTTTGAAAATGAAATATGGTCAAACAAACTGGCAATTTAGTATTCTGTAACATTGTGTGATTCAACCAAATTGGGAAGCAATACAGTATTTTGGGAAAACATGCTTTGGAACTCTAAAAGGAGGAATTATGACAACCCAATTAATTAGCAGGTAGAGTGGTTCATTAGAATTGAAACTAAAGTTTAATTCCTTCTCAATCTGCTTGTGAAAAGCACCAAATATGAGATTCTATTTTCTGAAATAAAATTTATAATGGTATTCAGTTATTTGATTTAGCGCTGCGGAATCTTTTGGCGCTCTATAAATAACCGATAATAATAATAAAATAATAATATTTGATTTAAAATACTTAATTGATTATTTATGATCTTTATTACCATTATCTGGGAAAACTGCATGTCAACTTGAATTTTAATATCTGTGGAGTGAGTTGAGAAACCTTTTAATATATTTCCATGTAGATATTTGTATGGATTTAACATCTTTTATATTGTATAGCAATTTCGAGAACTTTGCACATTTCTCTCTTAAGCTTCTGGGTGTATAATCTGTTACCATGATGCTATACAAAACTAATGTGCCTACTGGCTGCTTTATGAACTCTACAGTAAAATATTTGCTTAAGTGTATGTAATTATTGCTAAACTGTTATGATTTCCTTCTCCTTTAACTGGTTTCATAAATGCATGATATTTATAGTAACATCTTGGTGGGAAATGCATTTATTTAGTGATTCTAGTCTCAGTAGTTTACAATAAGTTTAAATCAAAGTTTATGAGCATTTCTCTGCTGTGTCTGCTTCATGATGATAAGTCCTAAAGAGTTTCCCACAAAGTAAAACCATCAACCATTTTTATTAATATTAAAAACCTAATTTAAAGATGTCCCTTAATCTTGTTTATCTATTAATGAATTATGAACTGTATATGAAATATATATGTTGAAGTTTGATACAGCACCTATTTCATTTTCAGCAAGACATCCGTTTTTCAAATTGTATGTTACCAATTAGAGTCCTATGGTTTTATTCATGTAAATACACAGATAAGCGAATCCAGTAACAGCACTGTTCTTCCAATGTAAAATATTCCTTTATAGGGACAATATAAGGATCAGATAAATGCAGCATTGTTTCAGGCCTGCTAAGCTCTTATTTATGCAAGAATAAGGGCTGAGCAGGCCCAAAACATTGCTGCTTTTAATTTGATCATTATGTTGCCTCAATAAATGAATATTTTATATTAGTAGAACAGTGTTGTTACTGGATTTTTTAAATAGATAGATAGATAGTTAGATAGATAGATAGATAGATAGATAGATGTTCTCTAGGCAAGCAAGGTGTTTGCAGCATTTGGTCACAGGGAGGAACATATATCATATAAATGGACTAAACATTTTTGGCAGCTTTAAGAGGGAAAGAGAAAGTCTCCTCTATGGATATATATTATTTCATATTTTCAGTATTCCTGACTCCTGCACTACTGAACTGAAAACAAAAGGCTTTAGTAATATTGCATTAAGATTCGTGAATAGCTGACATGTTTTCAGCTAAATTCTGGATAGTTAAACATTCCTTCCTATTACAGTGGGTTTGTTAAACACCACCTTTAGTATTCTATACTAATATATCAAATAATGACATCTTTAAGTTGTCATTACTTTTCTTTTAAGGTGATGAGCTCTGTCCATACCTTCCTTAAATTGTATATGTCCCAGAATTTCTACCAGAATCTGTTATTTGGATGATGTAATGCAAGACCTCTCCTCTTGTTCTGTCAGCGTTGATCTTAACTGAGTAAGGCCTAGTTTCCATTGTGATAGTAAAATATCTTTATTGACTTTAATGGAGATAAATGTTTTCATCACTAGTTTCCACAATTTACTACCTCAATGGAAACTAGGACTAAATTGTGGCTCCTTTCCATTGAGGTAGTACAGTTTGGAAACTGGTGAAAAAAACCTTAATCTCCATTAAAGTCTATGGATATTTTTTATGTTACCATCAGTTTCCAAACTTTACTGCCTCAATGGAAACTAGGACATAGTAACCAGGGCTTAGGGATTATGACAGCAGATTTAAAAAATGTATCACAAAATCTTCATGTTTGTGCTCTATCATATCTGAACTCTCCAATTGCCATAATATATTGTCATAGTTCTGCTGAAGACCTTTTAAACACTTCTGTCAATAATTTGTGATGTTCTGGAAGCAATTCTTTAGATTTCTCAACAATACTACCATGTTAAGATGCAAGAATATTGCATAGGGTAGCAAGTGGATCTCTGCTGCAGGAACATCCTTTCTCAACTGAGAGCTTGAATTTTGCTGCTGCCTATTGCTTACATAACTCTTCTGTTGCCAATACTGCAGTATTGACATTTTCAGTATAGCTTTTAAAAAGGAAAAACAGCTATTGCAAATGACAAAATAAAGGTAAAGGTACTATCAGAATTTTTTTTAATACAATCTAACATGTAAAAAATATCATTGGGGACAAATTGAAGAAAATAATGGTTTAATGTCCCATTAACTCTGTGACACCCCTCTCCAAATTCCTCATTGACGATAATTAAAGTGCACATGTGTATGCATGCATGTGTGTGTTTATATGTGTGTCTGTATATATGTATATTTTCTTTATATCTAATAAAATATTGTACATTTTCGACAGTTATGTAGTAATCTAAAAGCTAGAAAAAACTATATTGGTTCTTAGAAATGCAATTATTGTAAATAATACCATTTTATTTATCTTAATCAGAGAAATTTTTGTTTTGTTTCTAGAATAAAGCATGTTGATAAGCTAATAAAACATTCTTTTAAAATACATTTTGAAATCTGTTCACAGTGAAATCATTTTACGGATCCTGATGTCCAATTATTTGGCTATAATTACCAAGTGTCCAGAGCATTAACTGCATTGTTCATTTCACTTGAGAAGTGATCATTACTATTATAAACTATCAGCATTAAAAAGAAATTAAAATTATCCTGAGTGTACTCCTTCATTCTCCTATTTAAAAAAGTATGAGGGTTTTTAATTATGCAAAACTGCCAAATGTTACCTAAAAAGACAACCATTTAAATACTTATTCTGAAAACCTTTGATTTTTTTTTTTTAGCATTAAAGTACACTTTACATTAAACTCTGCTTATTTTTTAATATTATTTATAAACATTTCCAAAGAATATTATGATGTTAAATATTTAATTAAGAAATCCTGCTGTCTTCTTAAATATATAGAGTAAATAACATTATCAAGTAGAAATATTGGTCTAGAATACCAGTGGAGTGCTATTGATTACATTTAACCAACACATCTGAACACAAACAAAACTTTTTTAACACTCCCTTAACTGTTAATGAAAACCTCAGAAGAGTATTAGTGTTCTTATTACACTTATATTACAAGTGGTAAGTTAATTGTAGCCAAGGGAAATCCAAAATACTGCTTTACTTTGAAGAGCTTTTGGAGACAGGAAGTAAACTATTATATTCATTGCATAACAAAACATGTAAAAAAAAACTATGGAAATAAAGTTGTTAAGTTATATTTAGACTTAATATTTTAAAATGAAGATTTTTTAATGGAAAAAGTATATGACAAGGGGTGGGGCATGGAAGGAGTCAAAGGTGTACGGTATGTGCATGTGTGTGTATATTAATATTAATGTATATTTACAGATATACAAAGCAGAATAGAGTGAGACTCCAATGGAATGCAGCTCAACAACGACCCACCTCTTGAGGATAACACAGCTGTTGTTTCACCAGTCGCAAAATGAAAGGCAAAGAGAAGGACAAAATTCAAAAGTGGGACAAGAGCAAGCAATTATGGCAACAATCCAATTTAACTTCAGCACTAGCAAAAATTAAAAGTTCAAATATTTATTGAAGTACATTAAAACTTACAATTCACTGGACACAAAAAGAGGAGTGTATGTATGATGGAACACAGCCTACGTCATCTGAAGCGTTTTACGTTGTTGTGGCGCTTTCTCAAAGACAGTGTCATATACAGATATATATACATGCGTGTGGGTTTCTATGTATGTACTGTATGTGTGAAGTGTTTTATACTTAACTATTATTAAAATAGTACATGAAGAACTCCACTACTTTAGGGATTTCTTGTCCTCCATTGGCATAATGCGCAAGTGATATCAAACATTAATTTTACTGCGCTCCCATAGACGTCTATTTTGTCAAGGATTTAGTGCACCCGTCTTATCTGACATGCGGATGTTAATGTACACTATTGCTTGAATGATAAAAAATAACTGCTGACTTGTAATATGAGCAGAAAAATTAAAAACCATATTGATTGCGCTCAAGGGATGTTAATGTTTGACAGATCTAATTTTTTTGTGTTAAACTTGTATTCTAGTCAATCATCTGTTCTTAAAGGGCCACTGTAAGTAAATATTTTCTATGCCTGTTGCTAACTAACTACCCCAAATACGCTTTTTATCAATAGCATTTCATTAACATATTTCTACCGTATATCAGAAATCTTGTCTGCAAATTTAATTGTTTTCCAAACCCACTCCGTGGGTATCCTTTGCTCTGTACCAATCCGTTTACAATACCTAGGTTTCAAAATGGCGCTTTAAACACAAAGTTATTGGTTTAAGTATTTTGAACATGCAGTGCTGAAAATAGTGGGCAGGATAACGTGACATCATCGGCGAATAAAAGATATAACTTTTAGAACGTTATGAAACTTCGTTTTGGAGAAAATATAGGTCAGTAGGTTTTAATTAATGTTTATTAACTTTAATATGTTAGTTGTTTAGCTTAAAAATTATAACAGAAAGTAATCCTTTAAGCATAAGTTTATCATTCATATATATACTTCAGCGATAGAAAATTATTGTTTGCCTACAATGTTTCTTCATAACATGAATGCCTCCTACAAACACTAAAATTCAATTATGATGTTGCAAAAACCTTAAATGTCTGTCACATTTCTTCATGCTAAATCCTAGGCATTCAGCCTCCATATAACAATATTTTTTCAGTGTGATTCAAATAAATAAATAAATAAATAAATACATAAATAAATAAATAAAATTCCCCAAGTAAAATATCAGTAGCAACATGTTCAGCAGGATAAGGTTGCTTTGTAAGAGAAAAAGAGAAAGAGGCGCACAGGGCCAAACTCAAGTGAAGTTTTTATAACAAATGAATACACACATAAAAATAACACTTACAAGATTCGCAAGTGATTAGAAGGTATCAAGGTGAGCACTGTGTTTGCACAGCTGCTAGTCCTCCACACCAGGCTGAGATGGAATTCGTCAGGCACGGTATCAGGAACCACTGCACTGTTTGCCATGGGTAGAGAGTCTAGGCAGCTGATCCCCCGATCTGTGGTCAGGCTTCTTCATGAGGCAGTGTAAACAGAGGATGTGTTCAAAATTGCGCCTTTTACATTTAAAGAGGAAATAACCAATCACAATAGGGAGGTGTGTTACATAGCGAATCCTGTGTGTCGGTGTGTCTCTTGCTTCTCCGTGTGCAAGTTATATACAAGCTGTTCATGCACAAGGCTGAAACTATGGAGAGACATATCATAATGGGTTTAACTGTTCAATCTACATATATCTATAATCACAGTCTCTCCTAACTGTAGGCAAAAATAGTAATAATTATACATACACGTGGACTGCTAGTAGATACTTACAAGTAAGTACGTTAACCACTAATGGATACTTATAAACATTTCTTGTTTCGCTGCTAAGTATTTATGAATATTTCCTATACATTATGATAAGGATGAACAATGTTGAATAAAAGCTTGCATATAAATGGAAGCAACCTAATAAAAAAATAAGAAAATGATAAATAGATAGTTAAAATAAAAATTAAAAAATTTACATATGAATGGAAACAACCTAACCTGAAACGCCAAATAAAAATTTAATATTCCATTAATAAAATATCATCAACATTTCATATACACTGTAATATAAAAGATGGCAATTAAAAAGATTATTTTCTTATGAATAAGAATATAAACAACCAGATCTAAAAAACAACCAGATCTAAAACAATGAAATAAATTAATACGCCAGATTAAATTCATACAATAATTGCATAAAAATTATTAAAATATTAAAATATGGGGGGCGGAGCTAACCGCTGATCTGAACAGACGTGTTGGTGAAGAGCTCTGCTCTAAGAAAACGAAATAAAAGCGTTTCAAAGTGCTTAAAATATTGAAATATCAGCTGAAGCCCTAATTTAAGGCTAAGCTAAACTCTCTTCTATATCGAGGAGCTGCTGGTGTCACAGATCCAAAGCCAGAACACTTACTAGCAAACCTACGATCTTTTGCAGTGGTGACTACCTAAGTGCGGCAGCTGAAGACTCAGACAGGAGTGCTAGTTCCCTGGAGGGTCGGGGCTCCGCTCCGGAGAACCTATCTATCGCTTGCCTGCTAATTTCAAGAGAGGCCCAGTTCTGACTGCGGGAGAGGGACGCCGGAGGTGAGGATAATGAGACCTCTCTTTATCTCAGACTACAGTTGCTCCCTGGCTCCTGAGGGTCGGGGCTCCGCTCCGGAGACTCAGAAGCAACTTCCCTCTGCTGCCATCAGCTGTCAGCTTACCTTCTGCCACACCGCTCCGGAGTGTCGGGATCCGCTCCAGAGCGTGTACCCAGCGGCCCAGACATCTGCCGAGGGGAGGAAGTGGGACAGGATACTCTACCTGGCTGCAATCGAGGGATCCTGAAGGTCAGTGCTCCTGTGGGGCATCAGTTAGAGGATAATCATCTGCCTTATTTGTCGGGAGGTAGAGTAGGCTGAGACGATTGGAGTCTAAGACAAAAGCAGCTGGGCCTATCTGTTGCGCAGTTTGTCTGAACCCGCGCCATCTTGGGCCTCAGCTTCCTTATACAGCTCCGCCTCAGTCTGAGCAGTGTGTACTTGGAGGAGCACTGCTATTGCTACCGGATAGTCAACGATCACTAGGTACTCACCTCTAAGGGTGCCTAATAGAGTGATTGGGGTAAAAGCCTTTGGAAACTACTGGTGACACCCTCTGTCCCCAAGAGTTTGAGGAATCAGCAGCACCCACGTGGAGACACAGGTACTGACCCCACAAAAGTTTTGAGCTCATACTTAGCCACCTCGTTAAACACCCTGGAGTGCATCCTCTTTATTTACTAGGCTCTTCAGCTCACCCCCTCCTCTTTACTGGATACCTGCAACTGAAAATAAGATTTAAACATTGAGAGAGCACAATACCTGGAGGTATAGCTCTGTTGAGCCCTAATTATTGGCCTTTGTTTTTCTGCCTTAGAGTGAGTCAAGGACATAAACCCACTAATACCAGGAAGCCCTTCTAAGATAACGGTTTATGATAAGAGCCTTGGTGCCTTTTGCCTTTAACACGTATACCCGCATGGACTGCTCCTATATATAAGTTTACAGTGCTGGGAACTACTGATACTATATTGAGAATCCTAACTGGAACATAATATTTTCATCTACACATCATCTACCCAAAACTGTGAGATTTCGCCCAGACTTCTCACCAGAGACTTAAGTACATTAGGCTGCTGCGTCAGCATCATTGTCCTTGGGTCTGCAACCTGAGGTGTAGTGTCATTTAATATCTGGCACTAACAATATACAGCCTCTCCTACAGGTTTTTATGGTTTCAGCCTGTTATATTTATATTAATCTTGATGTATTTTGGGTACCTCTCCCCCTACTATCAGTATAAGTTACTATTTATGCTAATACTGCTTTATTAATAGAGGGTGCTGATTTGGAACTGTGATTTCTTGTGTTACTGTGCCAGTTTATATTTCCCTGTGACCCTAGCACGGGGTGGAGTGTCTTGCTTTACTTAAAGTGTTCTGCCATAACATAACCTGTACTTCTCCTTTTCAGGACAAAGGGACCCACACTGCTTAGACCCTGGTTTCTCTTGTCTGTCTACTACACATAAGCTGTTTGCGGGTTAAAAGAGAGGTCAAATTCAGCCCCTCGCCCTGTGGGTGGTTTGACAGGAGACACTGACTCTGGTAGTGTACGCTGGTGAACCCATTTGAGTGTTAAACACTTTTGCTCTCACTAAATTTTCCCCTTCGGACTCCACCTTTCCGGCCTGCCCACGCAGGCTGGTTACCTCCACTTTCCTTTTTCCCTTCCAACAGGTCGTACCCCCCCTTCCCTGGGTCCAAGGGGGAATATTCCTTCCAGATTTAACTGAGGTGTCTAATTATAAACTAAAGGTGATTCGCAGTAGGCTCCACTGGGCCCCTGTCTCCACGTGGGTCGGCGTCTTAGGCTAATTACACAGATTTGTAGGGCAGAGTTCTGCCCATAAACGCCGCCATGGGGAGATAGAGGTCATAGGTGGACGTCCGGCCCCACTCAGTCATGAAATACTAAAGTGCATATGTATTTTCCTTTTTCCAATTTGTCAACCTGCTGGGCTCATATATCTCCTTGGCAATTTCTGATCCAGGTTTAACTGTTTAGTGTAGGATATTCTCCTCTCATTTGAAAATGCCTCATAACACTAAGCGACACTTGAAAACACCAGGTCCAGTAAAGAAAACGGTTCGGGACCACTTCACGCAACCAACTAAAGACCGGGATGAAGATTTACTTGAGGATCAGAGTGACTCTGAATCCCTTGGGGATGGTTCCCAACCTGACCTTACGCCTCATGTCAGATCACAACACCTAATTACGGAGGAAACCCTTAAAAAAATGCTGGCAAACCAAACTATCTCCATTATTAAGGAAATTCAGTGCAACCATGCTGAACTCCGCAAGGACATCTCTGAGATCGGGGACAGGTTGGACTCCCTGGAAAGGAAACAGGACGACCTTGCTACCGACCACTCCAACTTGCTGGCATACTCGGAATCTCTGGCAGACCAGATTAGCCAACTAGAATTTAAACTTGCCGATGTGGAGGATAGGGCTTGCAGAAACAACGTAGGATTTAGAGGAATCTCTGAGGATATCCAACATGCAGAGATCCAAACCTTCCTGAAAGACCTCTTTAAAGACCTGCTGGGCCCAACAGATGGACTTAATGATACCATGGAAAGAGCTCATAGAGCCCTACGACCTAGAACTATCTCACAAGAGAAACCGAGAGACGTCATAGTCTGTTTCCATAGCTTCCCATTCAAGGACAGGCTCATGCAGGTGGCCTTTCGGAAACCGCAGATGTCAGAGAAGTTCAAGGACATACAGCTGCTGCCTGACCTATCTGCACACACTCTACAACATCGTAGATACTTCCAGCCGGTCACACAGATCCTCCGTAGGGAAAACATCAAATACAGATGGGGCTACCCTACTAAACTAATAATCACAAAGGACAACAAACCATTCTCGGTGACCTTTCTATCTCAAGGAACCGCTCTCCTGGATCAGTGGGGCCTTATGGCAGTAGACTCCAGGGGTCCCCCCGTGACCCAATCTAAGCTGAGAGTCTCGGCCCCCGAGTGGTCGGTGAAAGAACAAAGACCGAAGAGACAGAAAACACTGCTGCCTTTGGATCCTGCCCAGGTGGAGACTCTGTCCTCATGATAAGCGGCAACTGCTTTTGCCACATCTCAGGAACCTGGCAAGCTACAAAACGCCCACTTCTGCCCACCTATGGTGCCATGCAGTTGGGCAGAGGAACTTGGATGGTATGGCCTGACACTTGTCCCCCCACGGGCCCTTGGGTCATACTCTATGGTTTCATACATGTTAGGTTTATGTGTTTAGACAGTTAATTATGCCTATTGTTCCTTCTTTTGTCAGACCTACATGCTCATCATAATTTACAGGCCTGTTAGGATTAAAATATGCTCACCTCTGCCTTTCATGTCCTCTGTTGCTATTTTCTGAGGAAGTTGCTATTGTCATGGAGTGGGGTAGGTATTGTATTAAAAAACGCAACTACTGAGTGTATGGGACTGCATTCCACCATCTCATGACAGGCCTAGGTGCTTCCTATTTTCTCTACAGCTTAATGCTATATACCTGGCCCCCGTATCCACTTTGCCTAGTGTCCTGCGGACATGACATGGTGAAATGCTCTTATTCTTACTTCCTTTACCCTTTGGGGTTGCACTGATGTAATAATGAGTGGGGCCTGCATCGACTGAAATATATACCTATATACTCATATGCGACTCCATTCTGTTATTTATATTATGCTCATGTGTCTTGACCGTATTGCATTTACTGTTCCTTGTCAGGTTTCTATGTTCTCCTGGATTATTTTGTTTAGGTTATGCGCTTTCCGGGCACACAGGTTGATATTTACTCACTTGCACTTTGGTTTACCTTCCCAAAGCTTATTTATCTAGTTTTCGGAGTGGGGCTGGACTTTCCAGTTCCCCTCTTTATACATTCGCTCTTAGCTCCCCCCCCCACAGGTTAACCCACGCCAGGGTTCCAACTAGGTGGACTATTTCCACCTGTGCTGTCAGTACATTTCCGTGTTATGTGCTAACCATTTCCCTTACTCCCCAGCCCTCACACACCTCTCAATAGGAGGACGGTCTAGGTCTCCCAGATATTTCCCCCGCCCATATAATTCTCTGGGTCGGAGGTAGAGAATGTCCCGCTTACGAATATGCACACACAACTCCAGAGGCTTAAACTCTCCCTACAAGAGGAGCTTACTTTCCCGTATGCTACGTCATCATAATCCTGACCTAGTGTTTCTGCAAGAAACACATTGGCTGTTAGCTTCCCCCAACAGATTCCACTCTCGAACATACACGACAATGGAGTGCTCTTCTTTCACAAAGAAAGCTCGAGGGACTGCTGTCATGATCCACAGGAGGATAGCTTATGAGGAAATCCAGGTACTTAGGGACCCCAAGGCCAGATTCACGATAGTAGTCTGTAAGCTGGATCATGTCACACATACCCTTGTCTCAGTTTATCTACCCAATTCCCAACAGCCTGCTTGTCTCAGGAAAATCATGAGGCTGATTGACCAGCATAAACAAGGCAGAGTCATAATAGCGGGGGACTACAACATGATTTGGGATACTGAACTTGACCGAAAGACACTAAAACCAATTAGGTCCTCCTCCCAACTGACCCTTCTCTCCACACGTATCTGAATTTGGATATTATGACATCTGGCGGTCTCTACACACCACAGATAGGGACTTCACTCATTTCTCCCAGGTACACAAAACCTACTCTAGGTTGGACCATATTTTTTGCTCGGCTGGGACTTTGGATTCAGTGCTCCAATCCAGCATCCCCCTATGCTCATGGTCCGACCATGATCCAGTACTTGCGGACTTACAAATCAGTGACCCTTGTCCCCATAAAAATAGATGGTCTCTTCCGCGCAATATACTAGCAGAAATCCCATTCAGGGAGGAGTTGCGAAGGGATCTTATAGATCTCATCCAACTCGATGACAATGGTCAGATTGCCGATGACACACTCTGGGGAGCGAACAAGGCAGTAACCAAAGGCTACATCATCCGCAAGCAAGCCCGCCTTAGGAAATTAGCTGGACTCTCCCTAGCCCAAGCCCATTGCAGACTTAGACTACTTGAATCTGCTAATAGAGCCAATGTCACGGAAGCTTTGTCCTCCCAGATCTTGGCTGTGCGCTCGCATATTAACTATCTAGAATTGCGGCGTACCCAAGAGAATCTTACAAGACTTAAACAGATATTTTATTATAAAGGCAACAGGTCAGATATATTGTTAGCGAATAAACTGCGCCAGCAGAACAGCACGTCTCGTATACACCAAATTTTCTATAACACCAAGATTCACAAACTCCTCTCACAGATAGGGGACTACTTCTCCAAGCTCTATGATCTTGAGGGTACTGAGAATAGGACCCCCGCCTCCACTCAACAGATTAGAGAATTTCTTGATACTCTAAATCTACCCTCCCTATCGACGGAACAACAGGAGTCTTTGACTAATCCATTTACTCAGTTGGAAGTCAAGCAGGTCATCCAGCTGATGGATTTCCTGCACAGTTCTACAAAACTTACAGCCAAGAACTAGTGCCGCTACTCCTTCGGTTTTTTAACACTGCCAGACAAGGAGGAAGTTTTAAAAGGGAATTTTTGGAGGCTGAGATCATTATGATCCCGAAACCAAACAAGGACCCCTCTCATTGCCCCAACTATAGACCTATTTCGCTTATAAACATGGACATAAAAATCTATTCCAAGCTTATCGCGAATCGAATTTGCAAACTTCTGCCTACCCTGGTCAACCCAGACCAAGTAGGGTTCATATATAATCGTGAGGGTCCACATAACACCAGGCGCCTCATTAACATACAGGGAGTGCAGAATTATTAGGCAAATGAGTATTTTGACAACATCATCCTCTTTATGCATGTTGTCTTACTCCAAGCTGTATAGGCTCGAAAGCCTACTACCAATTAAGCATATTAGGTGATGTGCATCTCTGTAATGAGAAGGGGTGTGGTCTAATGACATCAACACCCTATATCAGGTGTGCATAATTATTCAGCAACTTCCTTACCTTTGGCAAAATGGGTCAAAAGAAGGACTTGACAGGCTCAGAAAAGTCAAAAATAGTGAGATATCTTGCAGAGAGATGCAGCACTCTTAAAATTGCAAAGCTTCTGAAGCGTGATCATCGAACAATCAAGCGTTTCATTCAAAATAGTCAACAGGATCGCAAGAAGCGTGTGGAAAAACCAAGGCGCAAAATAACGGCCCATGAACTGAGAAAAGTCAAGCGTGCAGCTGCCAAGATGTCACTTGTCATCCAGTTTGGCCATATTTCAGAGCAACATCACTGGAGTGCCCAAAAGCACAAGGTGTGCAATACTCAGAGACATGGCCAAGGTAAGAAAGGCTGAAAGACGACCACCACTGAACAAGACACACAAGCTGAAACGTCAAGACTGGGCCAAGAAATATCTCAAGATTTTTCTAAGGTTTTATGGACTGATGAAATGAGAGTGAGTCTTGATGGGCCAGATGGATGGGCCCGTGGCTGGATTGGTAAAGGGCAGAGAGCTCCAGTCCGACTCAGACGCCAGCAAGGTGGAGGTGGAGTACTGGTTTGGGCTGTTATCATCAAAGATGAGCTTGTGGGGCCTTTTCGGGTTGAGGATGGAGTCAAGCTCAACTCCCAGTCCTACTGCCAGTTTCTGGAAGACACCTTCTTCAAGCAGTGGTACAGGAAGAAGTCTGCATCCTTCAAGAAAAACATGATTTTCATGCAGGACAATGCTCCATCACACGCGTCCAAGTACTCCACAGCGTGGCTGGCAAGAAAGGGTATAAAAGAAGAAAATCTAATGACATTACCTCCTTGTTCACCTGATCTGAACCCCATTGAGAACCTGTGGTCCATCATCAAATGTGAGATTTACAAGGAGGGAAAACAGTACACCTCTCTGAACAGTGTCTGGGAGGCTGTGGTTGCTGCTGCACGCAATGTTGATGGTGAACAGATCAAAACACTGACAGAATCCATGGATGGCAGGCTTTTGAGTGTCCTTGCAAAGAAAGGTGGCTATATTGGTCACTGATTTGTTTTTGTTTTGTTTTTGAATGTCAGAAATGTATATTTGTGAATGTTGAGATGTTATATTGGTTTCACTGGTAAAAATAAATAATTGAAATGGGTATATATGTGTTTTTTGTTAAGTTGCCTAATAATTATGCACAGTAATAGTCACCTGCACACACAGATATCCCCCTAAAATAGCTATAACTAAAAACAAACTAAAAACTACTTCCAAAACTATTCAGCTTTGATATTAATGAGTTTTTTGGGTTCATTGAGAACATGGTTGTTGTTCAATAATAAAATTAATGCTCAAAAATACAACTTGCCTAATAATTCTGCACTCCCTGTAGTTTGCGAATCGACGAGAATGAACAAGCCTTTCTCGGTTATCTCTCTAGATGCCGAGAAGGCCTTTGATAGGGTCAGATGGAGCTACCTCTGGGAGACCCTGGACGTTTTCAAAGTTCCTCCTGACATACATCTCGCGATCCAAGCCCTATATTCCAACCCCACGGCAACAGTTAGGGGGATGGGGTTCCATTCAACTTAATTCCCCATCCGTAATGGCACGAGGCAGGGTTGCCCTCTCTCCCCACTTCTGTTCGCCCTGGCAATTGAGCCACTTGCAGAAACAATACGCACCAACAAAGATCTGGTGGGTATCACACTCTCGGGCTCTAAACATAACATCGCCTTATTTGCTGACGATGTTACGGTGTTCTCAGCGGACCCTCTTTGTACAATCCCTAAACTTCTGGAAGTGCTTGAGTCCTTTGGCTCTCTTTCCTTTTACAAACTTAACGCCCCTAAAACAGAAATTTACTGGTGGGGTTTCCCCCAAAATTACATCCAGGCCCTCTAGAGACAATTCGACTTCAAATGGTCTAGTAAATGTATCACTCACCTTGGAGTTAAAATATCTAATGACCTGAAGCAGATGGTCAAAGATAACTTTTTACCCCTGCTGGCAGACTTGCGTGCGTTAAAAAATGCCTGGGATCACAAGAGCATTTCTTGGATGGGCCGCATAGCCTCTCTCAAGATGTTCAGGTGCCTTCCAATTAGAGTACCCACCCACCTACTGCTGCAATTCCAAAGCGAGTGCACCAAATTTATTTGGCAGAACAAAACCCCTAGGATAGCCCATAAAACACTCCAGTTCCCGGTCCACTTGGGGGGACTGGCCTCCCCATCCATAGTAAAGTATTATGAGGGAGCCATGCTCACGCATATCTCTCAGTGGGGAGTACTACACTCTCAAGACAGGTGGAGGGATATCGAGCAAGCTTCACTGCCCTTCGATATCTATTTAAAAGATCTAATCTGGACCCCGGTCCACAGCCGTAGAATCTTGAACATCCACAATTATGTAGTTGTGGAGTGCTTGGGGGTGTGGGATAAGATCCGGCACCGCAAGCTGATTGCGCCGCATCCCTCCCCGATTACCTCTATTCCAGGCCTTTTTACAGGCCTCCCTGAGACACACCCTAACACATGGGCTAGAATAGGTGTGAAACAAGTTTCGGATCTTTGGTCTGCGACTAGTGGGGACGGCTATTTCACGTTGCCTAGGGACAGTCCTGATGACGATGTCCCACCCTACCTCCACTTCGAGCTTACAAGGATTAAGAGTTTCCTATCTAGCTGGGGCTTTTCCCCCTCCACTTCGCGTCCACCTACCCCATGGGAATCTATGTGGAAGGGTGGGCGTAGACTCCATAAGCCCCTGTCGAGACATTATTGTCTGCTAGAGGGTACGGGGCCCCCAGACCTAGCCCCGCATCTGAGTAAGTGGGACACTATTCTCCACACTAGAATCTCAGCTGGCACCTGACAAGGGTCTCTTGCCCTAACAAAAAAATCTTTGCATTGTGTGACAATGTTTGAAACGCACTATAAAGTCATCTCTCAATGGTACCTGATCCCAGTGCGATTAGCCAGGATGTTCCCGACGTCCTCCCCACAATGCTGGAGGGAATGTGGGGCCCGGGGAAGCATGCTCCACATCTGGTGGGAATGCCCCAGGTTGTCTCATCTGTGGAACCTATGTTTCCACACTCTATCTACCCTCAAGATTCAATTGCCTAAAAGCCCTGCCACAGCACTTCTACACTTAAACTTACATGCCCTTCCCAAACACCAACAGATCTTTTGTGTATACCTCCTGACATCAGTCAAAACTTGTATTGCTAGATGCTGGAAGAAAGCTTCTCCCCCTTGCTGGTCCGATATCCTTAGGAATATGGCCTACTTGCATGTTATGGAAAGGGACATATTTTATAGTCTGGACAAAAGTGACTTGTTTGAGATGGTCTGGGCTGACTGGACGGAAACACATGACACCACATGGCTCCCCCAGGTCAGGGTATAGGAACACATGTATCATCTGCTTCAGACAAATCCTGATAGGTCTTTCCCCCCCCTCCCCACTCATATTGCTGAATCCCCCTCTTCCTTACACCCCCCTCCCACTCTCTTTGATAATTTTTCAGAAATGTACTGACTTCTGTCTCTGATACTTGGATGATTAAGATGTATCCTATCTATTCATTATTTCCTCTTTGATTGTTTGTATTTTACTCTAGCATTTTATGAAACGGTTTGTACTATAATATGCAGGGGACCTGCGAGTCCCCAATTAGTGTAATACCTGTTAAAACAAATAAAAACCTTTGAAGAAAAAAAAATATTAAAATATGACAAACTTTCATATATACAGAAAACCTTTAAGAATTACTAAGTTATTATCTACCTAATTCTATACGCATCTATTTTTTGCTTATACTTCCGAAAGAAATATAATATTGATGAGAAGGTTTTTATTGTTTGTTAAATATGTTAAGTTTAGCGATTCCCAAATCTTCTAATATAGCGCATATAAAATTGTGAGTGTCTACCAACTAATTGTATATATTTTTAATGATATTTTTAATTGATAGAATTATATATGAAGGATGTCTTAAGTTCTATTCTAGGGGTCTCGACTGGATATCTTAAACGTATTTAGTAAAACCTTTAATTGCTAAACTAATGTCCATGACTTAAGAGTTATTTGATTATATTCTTATATTTAAAAATAAATTGGTGAAGAAATGACATGTGTCCCTATGGGGAATTATAGTTTAGACCCTATACCTATATATTATTATGACCTAGAATTGTTTCTTGTTGATTCAGATAACCTAACAAAAGGACATAGAGAGTAGCATAAAAACAATAATAATGAAGATAACAAAAAAAGCTCTAAGGTATTATCCTCTAACCTAAAACATATTTATAAAGGGAAATACAGGTCTTATCCTACTTAAAGCGTATTACGATAATAAATACTAAATAACTGCTCTCTTACTAATATAGCAAATATCTAGATTAACATCAATTCATATCTTTATTATAAAAATATAATTTAGTATTATTTCATCTTCAAAGATAATTATAGAAACATTTATGTCCTAGGGTGATCCTATTATGTATTTTATATTATATATTTTATCTTTTATATTGGATTATCTGGTTTACCTTTTAGTTTGGTCAGATTACATGAATGCTGCTACATCTATGTCTATGTTAAGGCCCAGAGGTTGTAAGGTGTTTAGCTTATAGATCCATTTTGTCTCTAGCTTCCTAAGGGCCAATAGCCTATTTGGTCTTGATGGTGGGATCCAATCTATGATTTGTATTTTAAGAGAACTAGGATTGTTACCATGATGTTCTAAAAAATGTTTAAGTACGCTATGTGTTACCAATTTTTCTTTAATGCTATAGACATGTTCGTTTAATCTACGTCTAGCTTTCCTTTTTGTGCACCCGATGTATGAAAGGCCACACCCACACTCTAATAGATAAACAATATATGTGGAATCACAATTACTCCTAAAAGCAATGTTGTATGTTTCAGTGTATTCACTATTATGGAATGTTGGTGCTTTATTAATATGTTTGCACATATTGCATCTAGATTTCCCACATTTCATAATGCCTTTCCAATCTTTTAGCCAATTGGCTCCCTCACTGACATTCATTTCTTCTATTTTTGTTTTAATCTTACTTGGAGCTAGCAAGTTTTTAAGAATTTTTCCTTTTTAAAATTAAAGGTTTTACTAAATACGTTTAAGATATCCAGTTGAGACCCCTAGCATAGAATTTAAGGCATCCTTCATATATAATTCTATCAATTAAAAATATAATTAAAAATATATACAATTAGTTAGTAGACGCTCACAATTATATATGAGCTATATTAGAAGATTTGGGAATCGCTAAACTTAACATATTTAACAAACAATAAAAACGTTCTCATCAATATTATATTTCTTTTGCAAGTATAAGCAAAAAATAGATGCGTATAGAATTAGGAAGATAATAACTTTAGTAATTCTTAAAGGTTTTCTGTATATATGAAAGTTTGTCATATTTTAATATTTTAATAATTTTTATGCAATTATCGTATGAATTTAATCTGGCGTATGAATTTATTTCATTGTTTCAGATATGGTTGTTTTTTAGATCTGGTTGTTTTTATTCTTATTCATAAGAAAATATTTTTTTTAATTGCCATCTTTTATATTACAGTGTATATGAAATGTTGATGATATTTTATTAATGGAATATGAAACGTTTATTTGCCGTTTCAGGTTAGGTTGTTTCCATTCGTATGTAAATTTTTAAATTTTTATTTTAACTATCTATTTATCATTTTCTTATTTTTTTTTATTAGGTTGCTTCCATTTATATGCAAGTTTTTATTCAACATTGTTCATCCTTATCATAATGTATAGGAAATATTCATAAATACTTAGCAGCGAAACAAGAAATGTTTATAAGTATCTATTAGTGGTTAACTTACTTACCTGTAAGTATCTACTAGCAGTCAACGTGTATGTATAATTATTACTATTTTTGCCTACAGTTAGGAGAGACTGTGATTATAGATATATGCAGATTGAACAGTTAAACCCAGTATGATATGGCTCTCCATAGTTTCAGCCTTGTGCACGAACAGCTTGTATATAACTTGCACACGGAGAAGCAAGAGTCACACCGACATACAGGATTGGATATGTAACACACCTCCCTATTGTGATTGGTTATTTCCTCTTTAAATGTAAAAGGCGCAATTCTGAACACATCCTCTGTTTACACTACCTCATGAAGAAGCCGACCACAGATTGGGGGAAACGCGTTAGGCTATACAGGAGCAAGTGAACGTCCAGGTGCCTAGACTCTCTACCCATGGCAAACAGTGCAGGGGTTCTGGATACCGTGCCTGACAAATTCCATCTCAGCCCGGTAAGGAGGACTAGCAGCTGTGCAAACACAGTGCTCACCTTGATACGTTCTAATCACTTGCAAATCTTGTAAGTGTTATTTTTATGTGTGTATTCATTTGTAATAAAAAACTTCACTTGAGTTTGGCCCTGTGTGCCTCTTTCTCTTTTTCTCTTACATGGTATTACATCTGAGCTGAGGGTTTGGATTACCCAGCTGACTACAGGCAGCACGGACACAGCCATTGATTTATCCCTGGTATTCAAGGGAAATAACAGAAACACATTGGCCTAGATTTAGAGTTTGGCGGTAGCCGTGAAAACCAGCGTTAGAGGCTCCTAACGCTGGTTTTAGGCTACCGCCGGTATTTGGAGTCAGTCATTAAAGGGTCTAACGCTCACTTTACAGCCGCGACTTTTCCATACTGCAGATCCCCTTACGTCAATTGCGTATCCTATCTTTTCAATGGGATCTTTCTAACTCCGGTATTTAGAGTCGTGTCTGAAGTGAGCGTTAGAAATCTAACGACAAAACTCCAGCCGCAGAAAAAAGTCAGTAGTTAAGAGCTTTCTGGGCTAACGCCGGTTTATAAAGCTCTTAACTACTGTGCTCTAAAGTACACTAACACCCATAAACTACCTATGTACCCCTAAACCGAGGCCCCCCCACATCGCCGCCACTCGATTAATTTTTTTTAACCCCTAATCTGCCGACCGCCACCTACGTTATACTTATGTACCCCTAATCTGCTGCCCCTAACACCGCCGACCCCTATATTATATTTATTAACCCCTAATCTGCCCACCTCAACGTCGCCTCCACCTGCCTACACTTATTAACCCCTAATCTGCCGAGCGGACCGCACCGTTACTATAATAAAGTTATTAACCCCTAATCCGCCTCACTCCCGCCTCAATAACTCTTTAATAAATAGTATTAACCCCTAATCTGCCCTCCCTAACATCGCCGACACCTAACTTCAATTATTAACCCCTAATCTGCCGACTGGAGCTCACCGCTATTCTAATAAATGTATTAACCCATAAAGCTAAGTCTGACCCTAACACTCCCCTAAATTAAATATAATTTTAATCTAACAAAATTAATTAACTCTTCTTAAATAAATTATTCCTATTTAAAACTAAATACTTACCTGTAAAATAAATCCTAATATAGCTACAATATAAATTATATTTATATTATAGCTATTTTAGGATTTATATTTATTTTACAGGTAACTTTGTATTTATTTTAACTAGGTACAATAGCTATTAAATAGTTAATAACTATTTAATATCTAAAATAGTTAAAATAATTACAAATTTACCTGTAAAATAAATCCTAACCTAAGTTACAATTAAACCTAACACTACACTATCAATAAATTAATTAAATACAATTCCTACAAATAAATACAATGAAATAAACTAACTAAAGTACAAAAAGTAAAAAAGAACTAAGTTACAAAAAATAAAAAAATATTTACAAACATTAGAAAAATATTACAACAATTTTAAACTAATTACACCTACTCTAAGACCCCTAATAAAATAACAAAGACCCACAAAATAAAAAAATGCCCTACCCTATTCTAAATTAAATAAGTTCAAAGCTCTTTTACCTTACCAGCCCTGAACAGGGCCCTTTGCGGGGCATGCCCCAAGAAGTTCAGCTCTTTTGCCTGTAAAAAAAAACATACAATACCCCCCCCAACATTACAACCCACCACCCACATACCCCTAATCTAACCCAAACCCCCCTTAAATAAACCTAACACTAAGCCCCTGAAGATCTTCCTACCTTGAGTCGTCTTCACCCAGCCGAGCCAAATTCTTCATCCAAGCGGAGCAAGAAGAGGTCCTCCATCCGGTAGAAGTCTTCATTCAAGCGGGGCAAGAAGAGGTCCTCCATCCGGTAGAAGTCTTCATCCAAGCGGGGCAGAAGAGGTCTTCCATCCGATTGAAGTCTTCATCCAAGCGGCATCCATCCGGAGCGGAGCGGCAGCATCCTGAAGACCTCCGACGCGGAACATCCATCCTGGCCGACGACTGAGCGACGAATGACGGTTCCTTTAAATGATGACATCCAAGATGGCATCCCTCGAATTCCGATTGGCTGATAGGATTCTATCAGCCAATCGGAATTAAGGTAGGAATATTCTGATTGGCTGATGGAATCAGCCAATCAGAATCAAGTTCAATCCGATTGGCTGATCCAATCAGCCAATCAGATTGAGCTCGCATTCTATTGGCTGTTCTGCTCAGCCAATAGAATGCAAATCGGAATTAAGGTAGGAATCAGCCAATCGGAATTAAGGTAGGAATATTCTGATTGGCTGATGGAATCAGCCAATCAGAATCAAGTTCAATCCGATTGGCTGATCCAATCAGCCAATCAGATTGAGCTCGCATTCTATTGGCTGATCGGAACAGCCAATAGATTGAGAGCTCAATCTGATTGGCTGATTGAATCAGCCAATCGGATTGAACTTGAATCTGATTGGCTGATTCCATCAGCCAATCAGAATTTTCCTACCTTAATTCCGATTGGCTGATAGAATCCTATCAGCCAATCGGAATTCGAGGGACGCCATCTTGGATGACGTCATTTAAAGGAACCGTCATTCGTCGTTCAGTCGTCGGCCAGGATCAATGTTCCACGTCGGAGGTCTTCAGGATCCTGCCGCTCCGCTCCATTTAAAGGAACCGTCATTCGTCGTTAGTCCGGATGTTCCGCGTCGGAGGTCTGCAAGATGGATCCGGAAGAAAGAAGATTGAAGATGCCGTTGATAGAAGACTTCATCCGGATCATGGACCTCTTCAGCTCCCGCTTGGATGAAGACTTCAGCCGGATCATGGACCTCTTCAGCCCCCCGCTTGGGCTTGGATCAGGACATCGGAGGAGCTCTTCTGGACAGATCGTTGAACCCGGTGAGGTGAAGACAAGGTAGGAAGATCTTCAGGGGCTTAGTGTTAGGTTTATTTAAGGGGGGTTTGGGTTAGATTAGGGGTATGTGGGTGATCAGAACAGCCAATAGAATGCGAGCTCAATCTGATTGGCTGATCGGATCAGCCAATCGGATTGAACTTGATTCTGATTGGCTGACTCCATCAGCCAATCAGAATATTCCTACCTTAATTCCGATTGGCTGATAGAATCCTATCAGCCAATCGGAATTCGAGGGACGCCATCTTGGATGACGTCATTTAAAGGAACCGTCATTCTTCGTTCAGTCGTCTGCCAGGATGGATGTTCCGCGTCGGAGGTCTTCAGGATGCTGCCGCTCCGCTCCGGATGGATGCCGCTTGGATGAAGACTTCAATCGGATGGAAGACCTCTTCTGCCCCGCTTGGATGAAGACTTCTACCGGATGGAGGACCTCTTCTTGCCCCGCTTGGATGAAGACTTCTACCGGATGGAGGACCTCTTCTTGCTCCGCTTGGATGAAGAATTTGGCTCGGCTGGGTGAAGACGACTCAAGGTAGGAAGATCTTCAGGGGCTTAGTGTTAGGTTTATTTAAGGGGGGTTTGGGTTAGATTAGGGGTATGTGGGTGGTGGGTTGTAATGTTGGGGGGGGTATTGAATGTTTTTTTTTACAGGCAAAAGAGCTGAACTTCTTGGGGCATGCCCCGCAAAGGCCCCTTTTCAGGGCTGGTAAGGTAAAAGAGCTTTGAACTTTAGTAATTTAGAATAGGGTAGGGCATTTTTTTTATTTTGGGGGTCTTTGTTATTTTATTAGGGGGCTTAGAGTAGGTGTAATTAGTTTAAAATTGTTGTAATATTTTTCTAATGTTTGTAAATATTTTTTTATTTTTTGTAACTTAGTTCTTTTTTATTTTTTGTACTTTAGTTAGTTTATTTCATTGTATTTATTTGTAGGAATTGTATTTAATTTATTTATTGATAGTGTAGTGTTAGGTTTAATTGTAGATAATTATAGGTATTTTATTTAATTAATTTATTGATAGTGTAGTGTTAGGTTTAATTGTAACTTAGGTTAGGATTTATTTTACAGGTAAATTTGTAATTATTTTAACTATTTTAGCTATTAAATAGTTCTTAACTATTTAATATCTATTGTACCTGGTTAAAATAAATACAAAGTTGCCTGTAAAATAAATATTAATCCTAAAATAGCTACAATATAATTATAATTTATATTGTAGCTATATTAGGGTTTATTTTACATGTAAGTATTTAGCTTTAAATATGAATAATTTATTTAATAGGAGTTAATTAATTTTGTTAGATGTAAATTATATTTAACTTAGGGGGGTGTTAGTGTTAGGGTTAGACTTAGCTTTAGGGGTTAATACATTTATTAGAATAGCGGTGAGCTCTAGTCAGCAGATTAGGGGTTAATGTTTGAAGTTAGGTGTCGGCGATGTTAGGGAGGGCAGATTAGGGGTTAATACTATTTATTATAGGGTTATTGAGGCGGATTAGGGGTTAATAACTTTATTATAATAGCGGTGCGGTCCGGTCGGCAGATTAGGGGTTAATAAATGTAGGCAGGTGGAGGCGACGTTGTGGGGGGCAGATTAGGGGTTAATAAATATAATATAGGGGTCGGCGGTGTTAGGGGCAGCAGATTAGGGGTACATAGGGATAATGTAAGTAGCGGCGGTTTACGGAGCGGCAGATTAGGGGTTAATAATAATATGCAGGGGTCAGCGATAGCGGGGGCGGCAGAATAGGGGTTAATAAGTGTAAGGTTAGGGGTGTTTAGACTCGGGGTACATGTTAGAGTGTTAGGTGCAGACGTAGGAAGTGTTTCCCCATAGACAACAATGGGGCTGCGTTAGGAGCTGAACGCGGCTTTTTTGAAGGTGTTAGGTTTTTTTTCAGCTCAAACAGCCCCATTGTTTCCTATGGGGGAATCGTGCACGAGCACGTTTTTGAAGCTGGCCGCTTCCGTAAGCAACTCTGGTATTGAGAGTTGCAGTGGCGTTAAATATGCTCTGTGCTCCTTTTTTGGAGCCTAACGCAGCCATTCTGTGGACTCTCAATACTAGAGTTATTTTAAAGGTGCGGCCAGAAAAAAGCATGCGTAGCTAACGCACCCCTTTGGCCACAGAACTCTAAATCTAGCCAATTGTTTGGACATTTGTGGGATAACGGACAATTGTTGTGGACTCATTTGTTACCTTAAAGGTATTATTACAGGGGTTGTATTACCCACAAAATACAAGGTACTACTTAACACCATTATTTTATTTCTGTTGAAATTGTTAGATACAATTTGTTTTCAATCTCTCTATAAGCCATATGTACAAATATCACTGTATTTAAATATTGCTGGTCTTTTGAGAATAATTTTAAATAGTACTTAGGATAATTTTAAAATAAACTACAGCATATCCCAAAATCAAAAAGAAAAAAAGAAAAAAGTGCACAAATTCTTAGCAACAAGACCACTCTTAAGTCAGAATTTTTTAGCGCAATTTATTTTGCTTTCTGATATTGAGGATAAGGTTCCTTGTTGTACACATGTACTGCACATCAGTTTAAATTATGGTAGTTTATGGAGGTGTACACAGGTGAAAACTTAAATTCGTATGAATATTTTGGAACGAATATTTGACAAATGTAATTTTCACAATATTAATTTGCAATGTTATTTAGTATTTGTTTCCTTTTAACCCCTTAATGACCGCAGCACTTTTCCATTTTCTGTCCGTTTGGGACCAAGGCTATTTTTACATTTCTGCGGTGTTTGTGTTTAGCTGTAATTTTCCTCTTACTCATTTACTGTACCCACACATATTATATACCATTTTTCTTACCATTAAATGGAATTTCTAAAGATACCATTATTTTCATCATATCTTATTATTTACTATAAAAAATATTATAAAATATGAGGAAAAAATGGAAAAAAACACACTTTTTCTAACTTTGACCCCCAAAATCTGTTACACATCTACAACCACCAAAAAACACCCATGCTAAATAGTTTCTAAATTTTGTCCTGAGTTTAGAAATACCCAATGTTTACATGTTCTTTGCTTTTTTTGCAAGTTATAGGGCCATAAATACAAGTAGCACTTTGCTATTTCAAAACCACTTTTTTTCAAAATTAGCGCTAGTTAAATTGGAACACTAATATCTTTCAGGAATCCCTGAATATCCATTGACATGTATATATTTTTTTTTAGAAGACATCCCAAAGTATTGATCTAGGCCCATTTTGGTATATTTCATGCCACCATTTCACCGCCAAATGCGATCAAATAAAAAAAATTGTTCACTTTTTCACAAATTTTTTCACAAACTTTAGGTTTCTCACTGAAATTATTTACAAACAACTTATGCAATTATAGCATAAATGGTTGTAAATGCTTCTCTGGGATCCCCTTTGTTCAGAAATAGCAGACATATATGGCTTTGGCTTTGCTTTTTGGTAATTAGAAGGCTGCTAAATGCCACTGCGCACAATACGTGTATTATGCCCAGCAGTGAAGGGGTTAATTAGGGAGCATGTAGGGAGCTTCTAGGGTTAATTTTAGCTTTAGTGTAGTGTAGTAGACAACCCCAAGTATTGATCTAGGCCCATTTTGGTATATTTCATGCCACCATTTCACCGCCAAATGCGATCAAATTAAAAAAAACGTTAATTTTTTCACAATTTTAGGTTTCTCACTGAAATTATTTACAAACAGCTTGTGCAATTATGGCACAAATGGTTGTAAATGCTTCTCTGGGATGTCCTTTGTTCAGAAATAGCAGACATATATGACTTTGGCGTTGCTTTTTGGTAATTAGAAAGTCGCTAAATGCTGCTGCGCATCACACATGTATTATGGCTAGCAGTGAAGGGGTTAATTAGGTAGTTTGTAGGGAGCTTGCAGGGTTAATTTTAGCTTTAGTGTAGATATCAGCCTTCCACCTGACACATCCCACCCCCTGATCACTCCCAAACAGCTCCCTTCCCTCCCCCACCCCACAATTGTCCCTGCCATCTTAATTACTGGCAGAAAGTCTGCCAGTACTAAAATAAAAGGTTTTTTTGGGTTTTTTTTAAAAGAAAAAAAAAGCATATTTACATATGCTGTGTTTAGGATCCCCCCTTAGCCCCCAACCTCCCTGATCCCCCCAAAACAGCTCTCTAAGCCTCCCCCTCTGCCTTATTGGGGGCCATCTTGGGTACTGGCAGCTGTCTGCCAGCACCCAGTTTGCACACAAACAAATGTTTATTTTTTATTTTTATTTTTTTTTTTTCTGTAGTGTAGCTTCACCCCCAACCCCCCGACCAACCCCCACAACATAAATTACATCTAAGGTTTTTTTTTTTACATTCATGGTCCCACTTTTATTTTGTTATGGGACACATTTTTCTGTAGTGTAGCGGTTCCCACCCGCTCCCTCCCCGTGCACGCTCCCGCCCCCTCGTGCACGTGCGCGTGCCCGCGCGCGCCCCCGGACTCCCCCGCCCACGATCCCGCCCCCCTCCACATGACCAGGGCCATCGATGGCCGCCACCCACCTCCCACACCGGCTCCCACCCACCAACGATAACGGCCATCGATGTCCGGTGCAGAGAGGGCCACAGAGTGGCTCTCTCTGCATCGGATGGCCGTAGAAGGTTATTGCAGGATGCCTCCATATCGAGGCATCACTGCAATAACCGGAAAGCAGCTGGAAGCAAGCAGGATCGCTTGCAGCTGCTTTCCACACCGAGGACGTGCAGGGTACGTTCTCAGGCGTTAACTGACTTTTTTCTGAGGACGTACCCTGCACGTCCTCGGTCATTAAGGGGTTAAAGTAAACCAATGCTGAATATTTACATTAGTTTTCATTAAATCTTCCTTTACTACAGGTGAAAAAGTTTACCAGTAGTATTACATACTTACCTTTAGTGCACTGGAAAGCCAAGTGCTATAGCATTGGGATCTACCGAGCTAAGTCTCCTATTAGTGCACCCTGGGACTCTGTGAATAAATGTCGGGATTAGCACGTCTCTCCAGCGTGCTAGAGGTAAGAATTTTTAACCCATAAGGTCATTTAAATGAAAAACATTCAACATTTTTTGTGAAAACGAAACTAATATCTGTGTTTGCATTCATAACAAAGCTAATGCACATACTGTAACTAGTAGTTTTTGTCTATATTTCCCTTATTCTCCAAATAACTGCATTGCCTCTTGTACATTTGCCTAAGGCAAATTATTTCTTCCCTTTATTTGGCATTCTACAAACAGAGGTCTATTCCACTGAATGAAAGAGATCTAATAACATAACACCAAAACAAAGAACCCTTTGTAAGATAAGCAATAGACCTAATATTTACACTTTGAGTATACAAAGTTTTTCAGACTTAAATCCAGCAACTTTCCCAATCTTGCTATATACTGTATTTACTAAATGTTGAAAAAATGTATCCATTGTCCTATTATGATACACAAAAATCCTCATCTTCTCTCTTGTTGTCTTAATAATTCCATATTGTCGTATTCTGCTAAGAAATGCTACCTTCATTCACATCTATAATCCATTTTCAAATGTGCAGCTCCTTAATTTTCATTATCACTTTTTCACCATTTTCTTTCTTTAAATCTTTAAATAATTAAATTGCTTCCCCGAGCTTTAATGTCTTCAACAAATCTTTAATGTCCTCAACAAATCTGGTCTCCATTATATTTCAAATCTCATTTCAGAATACAATTCTACCTGACCTCTCTCATGCCCCCCTGGGGAATGTTTTTTTCTATATCTAAGAATGAGTAGTCAACTGATTCACTCATGTGATGCCAGTGACCCACCATTTTTAAAATGATGTGTAGTTTATATATACAAGTAACTCTCTCCTAATTCAAAAGATGCCAGTAATAATTTTAATTCTATTTTTTGTTTTTCAAACCCCCAGAAAAAAGTGAAAAACTATGGTTATTACTATTCTTATACATATATTCTTTATTTTGCTTTTATTTACCCTTATTGTACAGATAGCTATTTCTTTTCAAACATTATCTTTCCTGTCAAGCAAAAAAATCCCAATTTCTATACCTCATTTGTGCATGTGCCAAGCATAAGGAAATCTGAGCTTGCATGTAAACACAGATCATCAATTAACAGAGACACTAATATACTTGTGCTGAATTATTTTTTTTCACTTGAGGCTACTATAGTGGTACATAATATACTTTTGCAAAACACAATGTTACATTTATTTTAACTTTAGCTTATACTTTCACTGCAAGCTGAGAAGGAAATTGGAAACCACACAACAGTATTGTGATCTACTTCTGAGCACTTTTAAAGTTTTACTGGTAGATTGAAAAATTTGTGAGCGGACAGGATTTACATGTTGCAAACCTGTCAGCATCTTATGGCAAATTGTGGGGCGAATTTGTTCCTCAAATTTATTATTGCACTAGTGCAATACTGCCCCCGCTACCCTCATGCAATCAATTGCGTGAGAGTAGGGCTTTTCAATCACCCCGGTCGATTGAATCTGAGGTGATTTTAATCTGCCAACTCCAGTTAGGTGGAGAGGGCTTATGAAGCAGCCGTCTCAAAATGAGTTACCCTGCAACCGATATTTAGAAATGAGTATAGCCCTGACTAATCAACTGGTATACAATTTCTAGTGTGCTTCAATGCATTTTTGGGAACTAATCATGTTATAATGCAATGAAAGTGTGTAAATTAATAGTGATTTGAATTATGTACTTATGAAGAATTATCACCTAAGTAAAGAAAGGAAAGGAAAGAAATAGAGTTGATAAAACAGTAACACATAGGGCCAGATTATGAGTGGAGCACAAACATTTTCACGCAAGCGTTATTGGGTTTTCGATTTAGTTTGTGCACAAGTTAAATTGCACTGGTATTACAAGTTGAAAGTATACAAGATCGCTTGAGCGCAATTGAATTTAACGCTCATTAGGTTTGCGCATTCTCAGAGCTGTGGTTAATTGTTTTGCGAAACAAAAAACTGTCACAAAACACATAAAAAATGCATTACAAAAAACAGTTACACTTTTAATAACACTGTCTAATAAAAATATTACAAAAAAATATTGCACACAAAAGTTATAAAGGCTCAAAGATATGAGATCTCAGGTGTTAGGGAAAATAAAAGGCAAACAAAAAACTTTAACACAGAGATACATACATATATATGTCTAAATATGTATATGTATGGATGTATAAATGTTTCTATATATGTACATATGCATTTATGTATTTATATGTGTATATATCTATTTACAGACATATGCAAATTTAAACTCATAACTACATATGTATTCATATATAGACATATATATATATATATATATATATATATATATATATATATATATATATATATATATATATATATATAAAACACGGAAGGGAACTGCACTCTCATACCGGACCGGGTACACATCCGATGACCCTGCAACATGCTCAGCCCTGGGTGCCACTGGCACTCACAGGAAGCTGTGCTGTCCCCAGAGCCACAAGCAGTTAACCCCAGACAGGTCTGGGTGCAAGAACCATAGGGAAAATTACAAAACAAATTAATACAACACTCAGAGAAAACCCAGCACTCACTTACAAGCTCTCAGCTAAAATTTAAAAGCAAAACTGGAAAGGTTAGTCAACGCATCTGGCCAAATGGGACAAGCTCAGGTACCACGTCAAGGTCCTTTCCAATACCTGAGACCCTAAACAGCCACACAATGCAAGCTTTCAAATCCAAACAAACTGAAAACAAAAAAGGGTGCACAGGAATATGTAATCACCTTAGACATATACAAAACACGGAAGGGAACTGCACTCTCATACCGGACCGGGTAAACATCCTATGACCCTGCAACATGCTCAGCCCTGGGTGCCACTGGCACTCACAGGAAGCTGTGCTGTCCCCAGAGCCACAAGCAGTTAACCCCAGACAGGTCTGGGTGCAAGAACCATAGGGGAAATTACAAAACAAATTAATACAACACACAGAGAAAACCCAGCACTCACTTACAAGCTCTCAGCTAAGATTTAAAAGCAAAACTGGAAAGGTTAGTCACCGCATCTGGCCAAATGGGACAAGCTCAGGTACCACGTCAAGGTCCTTTCCAATACCTGAGACCCTAAACAGCCACACAATGCAAGCTTTCAAATCCAAACAAACTGAAAACAAAAAAAGGGTGCACAGGAATATGTAATCACCCTAGACATATACAAAACACGGAAGGGAACTGCACTCTCATACCGGACCGGGTACACATCCTATGACCCTGCCACATGCTCAGCCCTGGGTGCCACTGGCACTCACAGGCAGCTGTGCTGTCCCCAGAGCCACAAGCAGTTAACCCCAGACAGGTCTGGGTGCAAGAACCATAGGGAAAATTACAAAACAAATTAATACAACACACAGAGAAAACCCAGCACTCACTTACAAGCTCTCAGCTAAGATTTAAAAGCAAAACTGGAAAGGTTAGTCACCGCATCTGGCCAAATGGGACAAGCTCAGGTACCACGTCAAGGTCCTTTCCAATACCTGAGACCCTAAACAGCCACACAATGCAAGCTTTCAAATCCAAACAAACTGAAAACAAAAAAGGGTGCACAGGAATATGTAATCACCCTAGACATATACAAAACACGGAAGGGAACTGCACTCTCATACCAGACCGGGTACACATCCTATGACCCTGCAACATGCTCAGCCCTGGGTGCCACTGGCACTCACAGGAAGCTGTGCTGTCCCCAGAGCCACAAGCAGTTAACCCCAGACAGGTCTGGGTGCAAGAACCATAGGGAAAATTACAAAACAAATTAATAC
Organism: Bombina bombina; assembly: GCF_027579735.1. NCBI lineage: Eukaryota > Metazoa > Chordata > Amphibia > Anura > Bombinatoridae > Bombina > Bombina bombina. The sequence continues at coordinate 158,706,691 of NC_069502.1, forward strand.
AACACACAGAGAAAACCCAGCACTCACTTACAAGCTCTCAGCTAAGATTTAAAAGCAAAACTGGAAAGGTTAGTCACCGCATCTGGCCAAATGGGACAAGCTCAGGTACCACGTCAAGGTCCTTTCCAATACCTGAGACCCTAAACAGCCACACAATGCAAGCTTTCAAATCCAAACAAACTGAAAACAAAAAAAGGGTGCACAGGAATATGTAATCACCCTAGCCATATACAAAACACGGAAGGGAACTGTACTCTCATACCGGACCGGGTACACATCCTATGACCCTGCAACATGCTCAGCCCTGGGTGCCACTGGCACTCACAGGAAGCTGTGCTTTCCCCAGAGCCACAAGCAGTTAACCCCAGACAGGTCTGGGTGCAAGAACCATAGGGAAAATTACAAAACAAATTAATACAACACACAGAGAAAACCCAGCACTCACTTACAAGCTCTCAGCTAAGATTTAAAAGCAAAACTGGAAAGGTTAGTCACCGCATCTGGCCAAATGGGACAAGCTCAGGTACCACGTCAAGGTCCTTTCCAATACCTTAGACCCTAAACAGCCACACAATGCAAGCTTTCAAATCCAAACAAACTGAAAACAAAAAAAGGGTGCACAGGAATATGTAATCACCCTAGACATATACAAAACACGGAAGGGAACTGCACTCTCATACCGGACCGGGTACACATCCTATGACCCTGCAACATGCTCAGCCCTGGGTGCCACTGGCACTCACAGGAAGCTGTGCTGTCCCCAGAGCCACAAGCAGTTAACCCCAGACAGGTCTGGGTGCAAGAACCATAGGGAAAATTACAAAACAAATTAATACAACACACAGAGAAAACCCAGCACTCACTTACAAGCTCTCAGCTAAGATTTAAAAGCAAAACTGGAAAGGTTAGTCACCGCATCTGGCCAAATGGGACAAGCTCAGGTACCACGTCAAGGTCCTTTCCAATACCTATATATATATATATGTTACGGTTGCCTCCAGGCTGGCTGGAGAGTTGGACTGTAGAAAAGGATGCTCCTAGCGCTCACCAAAGGAACATCAGCACCGTAGACACTATAACTGCTGTGTAGCCATCATACGTAATGCAGACTCTATGAACCACCGCTGCTGGGCTGGTATCTCGCCGTCTGCTCTGCGTCCTGGACCTACGACCAGGCTCCAGTAGGTGAACCTCTTCCTTCTTTAGAGCGAAGCAGGATCAGGAACAAGAGCTCTTACAGGAGCTCAGTAGCTAAGGGAGTATATAGAGCATAACAATCCCTGTAGTGAGTATAGCTGTAGCCTACAAACATGAGTCAAATCTGCAAGTTAGAGGGTCAGAATAGGTCTGCTGTGCTGGACACACAGCCTGCTTTTTATTGAGGTTACATGCAAAAAAAGACACTCTCAGGGGGAGGCATAAAATCCCCAATCACACATTTGATGCATTTAGATAGAGAGGCAACGCCCTTTGACAGGCCATAACAGCAGATAACATTACACACAAGAAAACAATGCAGTCCACCTTATCACTACTAGCAGTCTGATTAGACAATGGGAATGTTTTTCACTAAACTTAATTAGAGCTGATACCACCAAACTTGTATTTAGAATGCTTCTTGAAGCTGAACAAAGTTATCTCTTTAGTTCTGACTGAAGGGTCTGTCACATAGCACTTAATGGCACACAATGAAAACCAATGCCTCTGTAACAGTGCTCCCCCTCTGTGGAACACTCTGCCTGTGTGGCACCTGGCTCAGCCAGTCCCATTCACTGAACCAAGTGGGAGAAAGCCAGGGAAAGCTATTTTACAGGTCTGGGGACATAGTCTTAAAGGGGCATTGTTCACCAAAGTCACAATATGTCCCCAGACGGTTCTTAAAGGGCCATACACACCCAATAAAAGTTAATATGTTCTCAGGGGCACAATCTTCCAGGGGCCATAGTCATGAGGAAGGAGGCTGGCAAATAGGCTTCTCCACGATCCATGGAAGCAGGGCAATTTTTCATTTAAAGGGCCAGTTACAAATAGCAGTTTGTAACAATATATATTTATATACTGTATATAAGAGTATTGGAGCCCCTTGCAGTTAAGTAGATGAAAACATATCAAAATAAAAATCACATTTATCCAATATTTATTATTAATAAAGTGTTATACTGTGTATTTAATGTAAATATTTCACATTCCAATGTTCTGCACATAGGGGAATATGTTTGTAAGTATTTTAAACACACATTCCTATATACATCTGTATTTATCTATACCTCTATATAATCATGTATATATATAGGTATAGATATATTGTGCCAAAATACCATCAGATATATGTAGAAATATGTATTTATAAATAAATAGAACATATTTTTCTACATGAAGAACATTGGAATGTGAAATATTCATATTTTCATGTCGGGTTAGCGCACATGAGAATATGCGATCAGATTTGCACGTGATTTGGGTGTTAGATTTTGTTTTTGCGTGTGTTGGGTTAGAGTGAGAGCAATAACTTTTTACTTTCAACTCGCAATATGAGCACAACCCAATGCGTGCAAAAAGCTTACTTCTAGCGCAATTAGCGCTCTAGTGAAAGCACTATATAGCACTCCACTCATAATCTCGCCCATAATCTTTAGGGTTAAAAATGAAGCTTAAATATCAAAGCCACATTTTCATAAAAAGTGAAAAAAAAACTTTATATTTTAAAAGTGATTTGCAGTTCTGGGTAATTGTGCAATCTATACTGAATATGCAGTCATTAAAGTTAGAATTAGTCAATATGAGTTTTTCTCACATAAAATGATCCTTAATAATTGTTTCTGTCTCCAAATTAAAAGTAATTATTCTCTTTTTTAGCATTGTATACATCTGCCCCACCTTGCATGATATCATTAATGCCTGGCTTTTTCTTTATACACACCCAGCACGTTACACAAACATGTTTTCACCTGCCTACAGTCCTGTTAGGATGAAAAACAATTTTCCTTGTACAGCAATTTTAAAATCCTCAACTATTTTTTCTAGTATACTATTCATATCTCACTTATCCTATTTTAATACATTGAATGCATGCAAGACACAAAATTAAACATCATGTACTGCATTTTGAATACCAATTACGGAAGGTAAATTCTTTCTTATGACAATAACAAGAAAATAGCAGTGAACGCTATTTGAGCCATATTTGTATTTTCATAAATAACAATATATGGTTTGCTTCTTTGTAATCACAATTAGTTTGGTTGCCACTGGCTGTTATCAATAAATGTCAACGATAATTACTTGTATGTCCAAATAGCTTCAGGCATGTGAGAGTGATGTCCTAATAAACACAACAAACTTCAATACCATTAATGTAATTCAAGAGAAAGAGCTACAACATTATTAACAAATAATTCAACTACTGGTATATAATATAAGGTATAGGGTCACCTAAATACAGTCCTATAATTAGCATAATAATTGGTGGCCTGACATTTAATGGCAATAATGGTGTGCCATTATCTCCATTTAAATAGTAAAGTACTTGAATCAATCAAGCAACATAAGATACAATGTAGTGATTGCATTTTAAATTGACACTTTAATTAGAATGTACACATTCCTAAACTGATCATAACTCCCCTAAATTGAATAGACATTTTAATTTCTTTTCAAATATAATTATATAATTTTTAAAGAAATAAAAATGCATTCCAAAGTTTACCTTCCCATATATATAACCATATAGCAGCCTTTTATGTGCCTGCAGCATAGTAGCTTATAGCCAGCAAATAAAAGACGCTAGATCTTTGGGAAAGATATTTTCTAAAATAGTCTTTTAATGCTAATTTAAATCTTTCATTTTAATTAACAAAAATAAACTTATTTATCAATCTGTAGTAGTTGTCCAAGACATTTTATTCAATTTTATTCACATTCACATAAAGTGATATATTGTTAAAAAAAAAAAAAGATGTTGCTTTGTACACGAAAAGAAGTAGAGAATTTAACAGATGATGCTCAGAAATGCTTATAGTCTATCTTGTAGAAAGATATAGCTTAGATTGATGCCTTAATGGTCAATAGTTGACACTGTTTTTATTATTAACATGATTGTTATTATTAGTTATAAAAAGCAAAAACATATTGGGCAGAACTATGCAAAGGTCCTTACATTCATGGTGTACATTATAATTCGTACACTAACAATTAAATAAAGATAAGTTATCCTTATAAGGGCACAAATACTACAATAGTTAAAACTACACACAAAAAATCATATAATGTGCTGCAGTATTTTATGGTGCTATATAGATAATAATAATATTTCATGTGTAATTCATGTATTTCTATAAAATATTATCTTTAGTTAGAGTGCCTACCATTAAAGCATGCTGAATTACTTCACGTGTTTTTTCTATTTTATTAGCCAAAAGCCAGGGAGACCAGCACATGAGTCTATTAAATAATTTATCCTACCAAAATAGATTCAATTCAGTTATATGATTCTCTTCATTTACAGAAAAAAAAAACATATTTAGAAGAGATTAAAAGAAAAGGACACATTGAATGCATTTTCTTTTCATCAAATACTCAAAAATAAAGTGAAATTATTTTGCTATGTCCACAAAGTCGCTACAAAGCCATCACTCCAGGAGGTTATAACCTATTCACTGATGCAACAAAATCAATCATAGCCTCGAAAAACAGAGCAAGACTGCTGAGCATATTGCAATCTCATGACTAGGAACTAAAGATTAAACTTACAGATAAATAACTAGAGTCTAAAATGCAATAATTATATATCAGTATACAGGTATATGTGTGGTATATATATATATATATATATATATATGAGAAAAAGATGTGATACCCGCGCTGTATTAGTTCTATTAAGTGACGTATAAATATAAATGTATGTATAAATACATAAATAAATCCCGTATAATATAACGGAAATAAATACAAATATATATGCGTAGTAGCACAAGTCCACAGATTTATTTAGATGTTCAGAAAGGCTGCTGAAAAAGGATTTGTGGAGACTCCCAGCTTGTCTCCACAGCTAAAAAGAAAATCAGGTAAAAAGAGTTTATATTCTGCGCCTTTCTTCTGCGGAGTATAAAGTTGTGGGGCAAAAAACAGCCCCTATAACTAAGCACTTACTTCAGGCAACCTCAATCCGTATGAGGTAAGTGATCACCAAAGTATAGATGTTGTTCCAGGATCAATGTAGGTTGTCATCCGTAAGCTGATTCACTGATGTAGAAGAAACAATATATCCAATGTGCTATGAAAAACCGGGTTGAGTGCAGAATCTTCGCCACCCAGTCAGATGTCTCCAATGATATGTGAAAAGGAAACAGACAAAAGTGCCCAACAATAGTGAAGTACGCCTTTATTAATTAAAACATATACACATATATAAGCCTCAGATGTCAGCCCACTCACACTAAGCGACCTCAATCAATATGAGGTAAGTTAAAAACCAATAATAGGAGAACATCAAGTGGCGAATCAAATAATGCACCAGCCCAGCGAATAAATAAAAATCACTCAGTTGGTACCGTACTGCGTCCCTGACGCGTTTCGAAGTTGCCTTCTTCCTCAGAGGGCTAGAAGTACGGAGATACTTACACATTTAGATCAAGAGTGATTTAAAAACCCGCGGCGTGTGACCACGGACGAAATTTCCGTCCACTGATTGGTTACACTAGCTCGCGGTTCATTGGATTAAACATCCTGATGCGTGATTGGTCTAAACAGGGTCATGTGACCATGTCATGAGACCCGATCGTCTGTACTATTCACACATTTAAGGTGGACCAATACCGCATCATACGAAACATAGCACAATTGGATAATAATAAATATATAGAAAATAAAAAGACCTTAAATGAATAATGTGACCACTCTGTACCATATAAAAAAATAGTAATAGTACCTAAAATATCACCATTATTATTGATATAGACAATATAAAAATTAATACATTGTAAAAACAATAATAATAATAAAAAAAAAAAAAAAAAAAAAAAATGAAAGTTATGATGATGATAATAACCAGTGTAATACATAATAATAAAAAGTGGATCTATAGATACATAAGCTAAAAGCTGTAAAAACATATACATCTCTGCACTTAAAAAATATATATATATATACATATATATAAATACATAATTATATGCACCTACACATATATATATACACACACATACATCCATCAATCCAAATATATACAAACCAATATTAATCAACAGTATTGTACACATTTAAAAACTAGTAATTAGTAATAAATAATAGATCTAAAATATTACTAACATAACTACATAGGGAACAGGATATTTTAAAAAATATATATAAAACTATATCAATTGATGTTAATAAAAAATATTAAAAAATTAAAAAATTGTAAGACAGATATTTTATATTTTATATTAAAAACGCAGCCAGATCAATATCTTTATTGAGACCTTTTGGTATTTTGGTATCCAGGGTATGTATCCAGAAGGTTTCTCGTTTCCTTAAAGTTAACTCTCTATCTTCATTAGGAGCAAATTTAATAAATTCAATAATAGAACCTTTAAGGCATGATGGATCTTGATTATGAAAGGACAGGTAATGTGCAGACAGATTGTGTGACTTTTCCCCATTCTTTATATTCGTAATGTGCTCAAGTAAGCGTTTCTTATAGGGGCGTGTCGTGCGACCCACATATTGTAGGCCACACCCACATTGGAGTAGGTACACGACAAAGTCAGTTCTGCAATTTACAAGTGCATTAATCTCTACTTCTTTGTTATTTGAGCTGGAGATCACCTTTTTAGTCACTTTATTACAAGAATAATGGTGGCTGCATGATACACAATTTGCTCTGTTGCATTTAAAGAAACCAATTGATCTTCTTTCTAACCAATTAGTCTCGGATACAGGTTTCTTTAATTTACTCGGGGCTAAAATTGATTTTAAGTTTTTATTTTTTCTAAAAATCATACTAGGCCCCATACTAGTTATGTCATCAAGTAATTTATCTTTTTTTAGTATGTGCCAATGTTTTTTGAAGATTTTCTTGATGTCTGCAGCTCCCTCATTGTATGTGGTAATCATATTTACTCCAGTCTTTTTTCTCTTAGTCGTAGTGTTCTCAATTTTATTAATCTGTAATCCTTCCTCATAAGTTTGTGTATGGGTATCCCCAAATAGTAAAACATTTCTATCCAGATCCATAGCCTTATTATACGCAATGTCAACTACTTTTTCAGAATATCCTTTGGCACGAAACTTTTCTTTCAATATCATTGATTCCCTTATAAAGTCCTCTATTTTACTACAGTTTCTCCTCAGACGTTGAAACTGGCCATAAGGGATATTATTAATCCAACTTGGATTATGACAGCTCTTTGCGTTTAAATATCCATTGCTGTCTGTCGGTTTTTTGTATAACTTACTCAGGATTTTACCATCCTGATGATAGAGGACAAGATCTAGAAATTCAATCTCGCTACTGTTTATTTTATCTGTAAATTTGAGATTGTATTCATTGTTATTAATATACATCATGAAATTTTTTAGAGAATCATTGTCACCTCTCCAAATAAATAAAATATCGTCAATAAATCTCATCCAAGTGACAATACATTCCGAATAAGGGTTGTTTACCCATATTTGTTGTTCCTCCCAGAATCCCATATAAAGGTTCGCGAAACTGGGGGCAAATTTGGTGCCCATTGCCGTTCCGCTTACCTGTAAGAAAAATTCCTCATTGAAACAAAAGTAATTTCTTTCTAATATAAATTTAATTGATTCCAAAATGAAAGCCTTACGATTGTTGTCAAGTGTAGTTAATGAGTCCAGCCAAAACTCAATTGCCTTTATACCTAGGATATGGGGTATATTGGTATACAAGGCACTAACATCAAGAGAGACCCATTTATAATGTGGTTCCCATTTTATATTAGTAACTTTTTGCAGGGTATGAGGTGTATCCCTTAAATAAGATTTCATGAGAGGAACCAAGGGCTGTAAATAAGTGTCCACATATTCTGAAAGTTTCGTTGTTAATGAACCAATTCCGGACACAATAGGTCTACCCGGTGGACAAGTAGCGTGTTTGTGTATTTTAGGCAGATGATAGAATGTTGCCAATCTTGGATATTTCTGATCCAGAAATTTCCATTCGTTATCATTTAATATTTTGTGGTGTTTGGCTTTATCAAGCAGTGCTCTGTATTCCCTAAGGAATACATCAGTAGGATCTGAATCTATTTTTTTATATATTGTAGTATCATTCAAAAGCTTGTATGCCTCCAACATATATTCAGTTCTATTTTGGACCACAATACTGCCTCCCTTGTCCGCCTCCCTTATAACTATCTCTTTGTCTTGTTTAAGACTCTCAAGAGTTTGTTTGTCTTTTAAAGACAAATTATCATTCTTTATCTTGTAGTCTTGACATAAATTAGTTAATTCTTCTTCTACTAAATTTGCAAAGACTGGGATAAAATTTCCCCTTGAGTGTATCGGGAAAAAGGTAGATGGTGGTTTAAACTCAGTATGAGCCCCATATGATAAACAAATATCCATATTTTGTTCTGACACCCTATTTGAGTTTGTTATATCCAGAGGTATGTTAGCCTCAGATAAACTTTCAAGTGCCAATATGGCTTCTATATCTTGATCATCTAATCCAATTGGATCAGCTTGATCCAGAAGAGCAATTTTATCTTTCTTAGATTTTTCAAAGTGTCTCTTGAGAGTTAACTTTCTAATATACTTATGTAGATCTATGAAAAGACCAAAGGAATTTGGGCCCTTGGTAGGTACAAAGGATAAACCTTTTTTCAGAATATCCAATTCCCTATCTGAAAACACCCTATTTGAGAGATTAAAGATTTTTACACAACCAACATCATTTGTCGTCAATGTGTTATTGATTTTGTTCTTTTTGGATTGTACCTTTCTACCTGCTCAACACCCTCTCTTTCTTCTTCTTCCCATCTTCTTTTTTGTTGTTTTGGGGGGACTCTCCTCCACTGTGGTGATTCTATTGGTGGGTGATTTAAATATTCTTTTTCTTGCCTTATGTTTCTTTGAGGTGTATGATGTGAGTGTTTTCTTTGGTTTCCCCCTAAAAAATGATGATGGGATTGACTAATCTTTCTGCCTTTTTGTTTATTATGTTGTCTAATGGGATAGTAATCATCCGATAAAGGTTCATATTTATTTCCCAATTGGAAACCCTTTCCAACTCTTTCATTTGTGTTACTATTTCGTCTATGATGGGACCCATAGTAACCATTGGTGTATTGGGTTCCTTTTTTGGGAATAGCACCCATATTTGGATGTTGGTAGAAATTCCTGTTGGTTGCTTTTAATTTATTAAAATTATTAGTACCATTCCCTTTTGTGTTTTTAATATAATGCGGATTCCTATATAAATCCTGCACCAAATTACCCTTTGTTTGTAGTTCTTTCTGTTTTTCATTAAATTTGATAAAACTGTTAAAGTCTCTATTTACAGCATAATCAGGAGAATATATGTATTCATCCAACGATTGTTGTTCAAAAACTTCCCCATGTGTTTCAATAATATTATGCCCTGCCTCCTCTGCATTCATATCATTTTCATGTTCCTCATTTTCATTTCTGGCTGAATTCTGATCTTTCTTTACCTGATAATCTCTCAGGAATTTATTCTTTTTCTTATTCTCCACAGTTTTTTCAAAAATATCTATTTTCCGTTTGTTATTAGTATCTAATTCCTTATAATATACATCACCCCTGAACATGTTTAATCGTTCTCTAATATCCTTAATCTGATCAGTTAAAGTATCTACTTTTTTATTTCGATACTTGATTAGGATGTTGATAAAGGTTTGAGAACAGGTTTCAAGAGCCGTTTCCCATTCTGTTAACAGTTCTATTTCTGTGTCTTCAAAAATTGGAGTTTTCTCCAATCTCAAACCTTTAGGGATGATCTGATATTTTTTATATCTCTCAAGGTTATGGCTATCATGCCAGTTAAGTAACTGTTTTTTACTAAGTTTTTCCAGTTTTTCAAACAGTTTCTTTGGGTCAGTTATTGCCAAATTCCCTTCTAATGTAAGTTGTTCCTCTGAGATAGATAAATTTCGATTTTTTGTGGAGGGGTCAAAATAGGCCCCATATTCAAAGGTAGACATAATAGATTAGATTGATATAACAAATAATGGATATAGCCAGAAATGAATCAAAAAATCTCAAAAAATAATACACATAAAAAGAGCTAAAATCATAAATATATATATATACACACACATACATACATATATATATGTATGTATATATATGTTATTGTAACTACACCATGTATACACTAGTAAATAGAGTGGTCACTAGTTTAAACAGTAATAAAAGAAATACACAATAGTTCAATATAGAAAATAAGTAATTAAATAATTAAATTAATAATTAAATTTATACCGCCACAGAATAGAGAACCAATTAAACAGCAGCAGAAAGCAAAGGGAAAATAAAAATATGAGAAAAAGATGTGATACCCGCGCTGTATTAGTTCTATTAAGTGACGTATAAATATAAATGTATGTATAAATACATAAATAAATCCCGTATAATATAACGGAAATAAATACAAATATATATGCGTAGTAGCACAAGTCCACAGATTTATTTAGATGTTCAGAAAGGCTGCTGAAAAAGGATTTGTGGAGACTCCCAGCTTGTCTCCACAGCTAAAAAGAAAATCAGGTAAAAAGAGTTTATATTCTGCGCCTTTCTTCTGCGGAGTATAAAGTTGTGGGGCAAAAAACAGCCCCTATAACTAAGCACTTACTTCAGGCAACCTCAATCCGTATGAGGTAAGTGATCACCAAAGTATAGATGTTGTTCCAGGATCAATGTAGGTTGTCATCCGTAAGCTGATTCACTGATGTAGAAGAAACAATATATCCAATGTGCTATGAAAAACCGGGTTGAGTGCAGAATCTTCGCCACCCAGTCAGATGTCTCCAATGATATGTGAAAAGGAAACAGACAAAAGTGCCCAACAATAGTGAAGTACGCCTTTATTAATTAAAACATATACACATATATAAGCCTCAGATGTCAGCCCACTCACACTAAGCGACCTCAATCAATATGAGGTAAGTTAAAAACCAATAATAGGAGAACATCAAGTGGCGAATCAAATAATGCACCAGCCCAGCGAATAAATAAAAATCACTCAGTTGGTACCGTACTGCGTCCCTGACGCGTTTCGAAGTTGCCTTCTTCCTCAGAGGGCTAGAAGTACGGAGATACTTACACATTTAGATCAAGAGTGATTTAAAAACCCGCGGCGTGTGACCACGGACGAAATTTCCGTCCACTGATTGGTTACACTAGCTCGCGGTTCATTGGATTAAACATCCTGATGCGTGATTGGTCTAAACAGGGTCATGTGACCATGTCATGAGACCCGATCGTCTGTACTATTCACACATTTAAGGTGGACCAATACCGCATCATACGAAACATAGCACAATTGGATAATAATAAATATATAGAAAATAAAAAGACCTTAAATGAATAATGTGACCACTCTGTACCATATAAAAAAATAGTAATAGTACCTAAAATATCACCATTATTATTGATATAGACAATATAAAAATTAATACATTGTAAAAACAATAATAATAATAATAATAAAAAAAATGAAAGTTATGATGATGATAATAACCAGTGTAATACATAATAATAAAAAGTGGATCTATAGATACATAAGCTAAAAGCTGTAAAAACATATACATCTCTGCACTTAAAAAATATATACATATATATAAATACATAATTATATGCACCTACACATATATATATACACACACATACATCCATCAATCCAAATATATACAAACCAATATTAATCAACAGTATTGTACACATTTAAAAACTAGTAATTAGTAATAAATAATAGATCTAAAATATTACTAACATAACTACATAGGGAACAGGATATTTTAAAAAATATATATAAAACTATATCAATTGATGTTAATAAAAAATATTAAAAAATTAAAAAATTGTAAGACAGATATTTTATATTTTATATTAAAAACGCAGCCAGATCAATATCTTTATTGAGACCTTTTGGTATTTTGGTATCCAGGGTATGTATCCAGAAGGTTTCTCGTTTCCTTAAAGTTAACTCTCTATCTTCATTAGGAGCAAATTTAATAAATTCAATAATAGAACCTTTAAGGCATGATGGATCTTGATTATGAAAGGACAGGTAATGTGCAGACAGATTGTGTGACTTTTCCCCATTCTTTATATTCGTAATGTGCTCAAGTAAGCGTTTCTTATAGGGGCGTGTCGTGCGACCCACATATTGTAGGCCACACCCACATTGGAGTAGGTACACGACAAAGTCAGTTCTGCAATTTACAAGTGCATTAATCTCTACTTCTTTGTTATTTGAGCTGGAGATCACCTTTTTAGTCACTTTATTACAAGAATAATGGTGGCTGCATGATACACAATTTGCTCTGTTGCATTTAAAGAAACCAATTGATCTTCTTTCTAACCAATTAGTCTCGGATACAGGTTTCTTTAATTTACTCGGGGCTAAAATTGATTTTAAGTTTTTATTTTTTCTAAAAATCATACTAGGCCCCATACTAGTTATGTCATCAAGTAATTTATCTTTTTTTAGTATGTGCCAATGTTTTTTGAAGATTTTCTTGATGTCTGCAGCTCCCTCATTGTATGTGGTAATCATATTTACTCCAGTCTTTTTTCTCTTAGTCGTAGTGTTCTCAATTTTATTAATCTGTAATCCTTCCTCATAAGTTTGTGTATGGGTATCCCCAAATAGTAAAACATTTCTATCCAGATCCATAGCCTTATTATACGCAATGTCAACTACTTTTTCAGAATATCCTTTGGCACGAAACTTTTCTTTCAATATCATTGATTCCCTTATAAAGTCCTCTATTTTACTACAGTTTCTCCTCAGACGTTGAAACTGGCCATAAGGGATATTATTAATCCAACTTGGATTATGACAGCTCTTTGCGTTTAAATATCCATTGCTGTCTTCCTCTCATGAAATCTTATTTAAGGGATACACCTCATACCCTGCAAAAAGTTACTAATATAAAATGGGAACCACATTATAAATGGGTCTCTCTTGATGTTAGTGCCTTGTATACCAATATACCCCATATCCTAGGTATAAAGGCAATTGAGTTTTGGCTGGACTCATTAACTACACTTGACAACAATCGTAAGGCTTTCATTTTGGAATCAATTAAATTTATATTAGAAAGAAATTACTTTTGTTTCAATGAGGAATTTTTCTTACAGGTAAGCGGAACGGCAATGGGCACCAAATTTGCCCCCAGTTTCGCGAACCTTTATATGGGATTCTGGGAGGAACAACAAATATGGGTAAACAACCCTTATTCGGAATGTATTGTCACTTGGATGAGATTTATTGACGATATTTTACTTATTTGGAGAGGTGACAATGATTCTCTAAAAAATTTCATGATGTATATTAATAACAATGAATACAATCTCAAATTTACAGATAAAATAAACAGTAGCGAGATTGAATTTCTAGATCTTGTCCTCTATCATCAGGATGGTAAAATCCTGAGTAAGTTATACAAAAAACCGACAGACAGCAATGGATATTTAAACGCAAAGAGCTGTCATAATCCAAGTTGGATTAATAATATCCCTTATGGCCAGTTTCAACGTCTGAGGAGAAACTGTAGTAAAATAGAGGACTTTATAAGGGAATCAATGATATTGAAAGAAAAGTTTCGTGCCAAAGGATATTCTGAAAAAGTAGTTGACATTGCGTATAATAAGGCTATGGATCTGGATAGAAATGTTTTACTATTTGGGGATACCCATACACAAACTTATGAGGAAGGATTACAGATTAATAAAATTGAGAACACTACGACTAAGAGAAAAAAGACTGGAGTAAATATGATTACCACATACAATGAGGGAGCTGCAGACATCAAGAAAATCTTCAAAAAACATTGGCACATACTAAAAAAAGATAAATTACTTGATGACATAACTAGTATGGGGCCTAGTATGATTTTTAGAAAAAATAAAAACTTAAAATCAATTTTAGCCCCGAGTAAATTAAAGAAACCTGTATCCGAGACTAATTGGTTAGAAAGAAGATCAATTGGTTTCTTTAAATGCAACAGAGCAAATTGTGTATCATGCAGCCACCATTATTCTTGTAATAAAGTGACTAAAAAGGTGATCTCCAGCTCAAATAACAAAGAAGTAGAGATTAATGCACTTGTAAATTGCAGAACTGACTTTGTCGTGTACCTACTCCAATGTGGGTGTGGCCTACAATATGTGGGTCGCACGACACGCCCCTATAAGAAACGCTTACTTGAGCACATTACGAATATAAAGAATGGGGAAAAGTCACACAATCTGTCTGCACATTACCTGTCCTTTCATAATCAAGATCCATCATGCCTTAAAGGTTCTATTATTGAATTTATTAAATTTGCTCCTAATGAAGATAGAGAGTTAACTTTAAGGAAACGAGAAACCTTCTGGATACATACCCTGGATACCAAAATACCAAAAGGTCTCAATAAAGATATTGATCTGGCTGCGTTTTTAATATAAAATATAAAATATCTGTCTTACAATTTTTTAATTTTTTAATATTTTTTATTAACATCAATTGATATAGTTTTATATATATTTTTTAAAATATCCTGTTCCCTATGTAGTTATGTTAGTAATATTTTAGATCTATTATTTATTACTAATTACTAGTTTTTAAATGTGTACAATACTGTTGATTAATATTGGTTTGTATATATTTGGATTGATGGATGTATGTGTGTGTATATATATATGTGTAGGTGCATATAATTATGTATTTATATATATGTATATATTTTTTAAGTGCAGAGATGTATATGTTTTTACAGCTTTTAGCTTATGTATCTATAGATCCACTTTTTATTATTATGTATTACACTGGTTATTATCATCATCATAACTTTCATTTTTTTTTATTATTATTATTATTATTGTTTTTACAATGTATTAATTTTTATATTGTCTATATCAATAATAATGGTGATATTTTAGGTACTATTACTATTTTTTTATATGGTACAGAGTGGTCACATTATTCATTTAAGGTCTTTTTATTTTCTATATATTTATTATTATCCAATTGTGCTATGTTTCGTATGATGCGGTATTGGTCCACCTTAAATGTGTGAATAGTACAGACGATCGGGTCTCATGACATGGTCACATGACCCTGTTTAGACCAATCACGCATCAGGATGTTTAATCCAATGAACCGCGAGCTAGTGTAACCAATCAGTGGACGGAAATTTCGTCCGTGGTCACACGCCGCGGGTTTTTAAATCACTCTTGATCTAAATGTGTAAGTATCTCCGTACTTCTAGCCCTCTGAGGAAGAAGGCAACTTCGAAACGCGTCAGGGACGCAGTACGGTACCAACTGAGTGATTTTTATTTATTCGCTGGGCTGGTGCATTATTTGATTCGCCACTTGATGTTCTCCTATTATTGGTTTTTAACTTACCTCATATTGATTGAGGTCGCTTAGTGTGAGTGGGCTGACATCTGAGGCTTATATATGTGTATATGTTTTAATTAATAAAGGCGTACTTCACTATTGTTGGGCACTTTTGTCTGTTTCCTTTTCACATATCATTGGAGACATCTGACTGGGTGGCGAAGATTCTGCACTCAACCCGGTTTTTCATAGCACATTGGATATATTGTTTCTTCTACATCAGTGAATCAGCTTACGGATGACAACCTACATTGATCCTGGAACAACATCTATACTTTGGTGATCACTTACCTCATACGGATTGAGGTTGCCTGAAGTAAGTGCTTAGTTATAGGGGCTGTTTTTTGCCCCACAACTTTATACTCCGCAGAAGAAAGGCGCAGAATATAAACTCTTTTTACCTGATTTTCTTTCTAGCTGTGGAGACAAGCTGGGAGTCTCCACAAATCCTTTTTCAGCAGCCTTTCTGAACATCTAAATAAATCTGTGGACTTGTGCTACTACGCATATATATTTGTATTTATTTCCGTTATATTATACGGGATTTATTTATGTATTTATACATACATTTATATTTATACGTCACTTAATAGAACTAATACAGCGCGGGTATCACATCTTTTTCTCATATTTTTATTTTCCCTTTGCTTTCTGCTGCTGTTTAATTGGTTCTCTATTCTGTGGCGGTATAAATTTAATTATTAATTTAATTATTTAATTACTTATTTTCTATATTGAACTATTGTGTATTTCTTTTATTACTGTTTAAACTAGTGACCACTCTATTTACTAGTGTATACATGGTGTAGTTACAATAACATATATATACATACATATATATATGTATGTATGTGTGTGTATATATATATATTTATGATTTTAGCTCTTTTTATGTGTATTATTTTTTGAGATTTTTTGATTCATTTCTGGCTATATCCATTATTTGTTATATCAATCTAATCTATTATGTCTACCTTTGAATATGGGGCCTATTTTGACCCCTCCACAAAAAATCGAAATTTATCTATCTCAGAGGAACAACTTACATTAGAAGGGAATTTGGCAATAACTGACCCAAAGAAACTGTTTGAAAAACTGGAAAAACTTAGTAAAAAACAGTTACTTAACTGGCATGATAGCCATAACCTTGAGAGATATAAAAAATATCAGATCATCCCTAAAGGTTTGAGATTGGAGAAAACTCCAATTTTTGAAGACACAGAAATAGAACTGTTAACAGAATGGGAAACGGCTCTTGAAACCTGTTCTCAAACCTTTATCAACATCCTAATCAAGTATCGAAATAAAAAAGTAGATACTTTAACTGATCAGATTAAGGATATTAGAGAACGATTAAACATGTTCAGGGGTGATGTATATTATAAGGAATTAGATACTAATAACAAACGGAAAATAGATATTTTTGAAAAAACTGTGGAGAATAAGAAAAAGAATAAATTCCTGAGAGATTATCAGGTAAAGAAAGATCAGAATTCAGCCAGAAATGAAAATGAGGAACATGAAAATGATATGAATGCAGAGGAGGCAGGGCATAATATTATTGAAACACATGGGGAAGTTTTTGAACAACAATCGTTGGATGAATACATATATTCTCCTGATTATGCTGTAAATAGAGACTTTAACAGTTTTATCAAATTTAATGAAAAACAGAAAGAACTACAAACAAAGGGTAATTTGGTGCAGGATTTATATAGGAATCCGCATTATATTAAAAACACAAAAGGGAATGGTACTAATAATTTTAATAAATTAAAAGCAACCAACAGGAATTTCTACCAACATCCAAATATGGGTGCTATTCCCAAAAAAGGAACCCAATACACCAATGGTTACTATGGGTCCCATCATAGACGAAATAGTAACACAAATGAAAGAGTTGGAAAGGGTTTCCAATTGGGAAATAAATATGAACCTTTATCGGATGATTACTATCCCATTAGACAACATAATAAACAAAAAGGCAGAAAGATTAGTCAATCCCATCATCATTTTTTAGGGGGAAACCAAAGAAAACACTCACATCATACACCTCAAAGAAACATAAGGCAAGAAAAAGAATATTTAAATCACCCACCAATAGAATCACCACAGTGGAGGAGAGTCCCCCCAAAACAACAAAAAAGAAGATGGGAAGAAGAAGAAAGAGAGGGTGTAGAGCAGGTAGAAAGGTACAATCCAAAAAGAACAAAATCAATAACACATTGACGACAAATGATGTTGGTTGTGTAAAAATCTTTAATCTCTCAAATAGGGTGTTTTCAGATAGGGAATTGGATATTCTGAAAAAAGGTTTATCCTTTGTACCTACCAAGGGCCCAAATTCCTTTGGTCTTTTCATAGATCTACATAAGTATATTAGAAAGTTAACTCTCAAGAGACACTTTGAAAAATCTAAGAAAGATAAAATTGCTCTTCTGGATCAAGCTGATCCAATTGGATTAGATGATCAAGATATAGAAGCCATATTGGCACTTGAAAGTTTATCTGAGGCTAACATACCTCTGGATATAACAAACTCAAATAGGGTGTCAGAACAAAATATGGATATTTGTTTATCATATGGGGCTCATACTGAGTTTAAACCACCATCTACCTTTTTCCCGATACACTCAAGGGGAAATTTTATCCCAGTCTTTGCAAATTTAGTAGAAGAAGAATTAACTAATTTATGTCAAGACTACAAGATAAAGAATGATAATTTGTCTTTAAAAGACAAACAAACTCTTGAGAGTCTTAAACAAGACAAAGAGATAGTTATAAGGGAGGCGGACAAGGGAGGCAGTATTGTGGTCCAAAATAGAACTGAATATATGTTGGAGGCATACAAGCTTTTGAATGATACTACAATATATAAAAAAATAGATTCAGATCCTACTGATGTATGCCTTAGGGAATACAGAGCACTGCTTGATAAAGCCAAACACCACAAAATATTAAATGATAACGAATGGAAATTTCTGGATCAGAAATATCCAAGATTGGCAACATTCTATCATCTGCCTAAAATACACAAACACGCTACTTGTCCACCGGGTAGACCTATTGTGTCCGGAATTGGTTCATTAACAACGAAACTTTCAGAATATGTGGACACTTATTTACAGCCCTTGGTTCCTCTCATGAAATCTTATTTAAGGGATACACCTCATACCCTGCAAAAAGTTACTAATATAAAATGGGAACCACATTATAAATGGGTCTCTCTTGATGTTAGTGCCTTGTATACCAATATACCCCATATCCTAGGTATAAAGGCAATTGAGTTTTGGCTGGACTCATTAACTACACTTGACAACAATCGTAAGGCTTTCATTTTGGAATCAATTAAATTTATATTAGAAAGAAATTACTTTTGTTTCAATGAGGAATTTTTCTTACAGGTAAGCGGAACGGCAATGGGCACCAAATTTGCCCCCAGTTTCGCGAACCTTTATATGGGATTCTGGGAGGAACAACAAATATGGGTAAACAACCCTTATTCGGAATGTATTGTCACTTGGATGAGATTTATTGACGATATTTTACTTATTTGGAGAGGTGACAATGATTCTCTAAAAAATTTCATGATGTATATTAATAACAATGAATACAATCTCAAATTTACAGATAAAATAAACAGTAGCGAGATTGAATTTCTAGATCTTGTCCTCTATCATCAGGATGGTAAAATCCTGAGTAAGTTATACAAAAAACCGACAGACAGCAATGGATATTTAAACGCAAAGAGCTGTCATAATCCAAGTTGGATTAATAATATCCCTTATGGCCAGTTTCAACGTCTGAGGAGAAACTGTAGTAAAATAGAGGACTTTATAAGGGAATCAATGATATTGAAAGAAAAGTTTCGTGCCAAAGGATATTCTGAAAAAGTAGTTGACATTGCGTATAATAAGGCTATGGATCTGGATAGAAATGTTTTACTATTTGGGGATACCCATACACAAACTTATGAGGAAGGATTACAGATTAATAAAATTGAGAACACTACGACTAAGAGAAAAAAGACTGGAGTAAATATGATTACCACATACAATGAGGGAGCTGCAGACATCAAGAAAATCTTCAAAAAACATTGGCACATACTAAAAAAAGATAAATTACTTGATGACATAACTAGTATGGGGCCTAGTATGATTTTTAGAAAAAATAAAAACTTAAAATCAATTTTAGCCCCGAGTAAATTAAAGAAACCTGTATCCAAGACTAATTGGTTAGAAAGAAGATCAATTGGTTTCTTTAAATGCAACAGAGCAAATTGTGTATCATGCAGCCACCATTATTCTTGTAATAAAGTGACTAAAAAGGTGATCTCCAGCTCAAATAACAAAGAAGTAGAGATTAATGCACTTGTAAATTGCAGAACTGACTTTGTCGTGTACCTACTCCAATGTGGGTGTGGCCTACAATATGTGGGTCGCACGACACGCCCCTATAAGAAACGCTTACTTGAGCACATTACGAATATAAAGAATGGGGAAAAGTCACACAATCTGTCTGCACATTACCTGTCCTTTCATAATCAAGATCCATCATGCCTTAAAGGTTCTATTATTGAATTTATTAAATTTGCTCCTAATGAAGATAGAGAGTTAACTTTAAGGAAACGAGAAACCTTCTGGATACATACCCTGGATACCAAAATACCAAAAGGTCTCAATAAAGATATTGATCTGGCTGCGTTTTTAATATAAAATATAAAATATCTGTCTTACAATTTTTTAATTTTTTAATATTTTTTATTAACATCAATTGATATAGTTTTATATATATTTTTTAAAATATCCTGTTCCCTATGTAGTTATGTTAGTAATATTTTAGATCTATTATTTATTACTAATTACTAGTTTTTAAATGTGTACAATACTGTTGATTAATATTGGTTTGTATATATTTGGATTGATGGATGTATGTGTGTGTATATATATATGTGTAGGTGCATATAATTATGTATTTATATATATGTATATATTTTTTAAGTGCAGAGATGTATATGTTTTTACAGCTTTTAGCTTATGTATCTATAGATCCACTTTTTATTATTATGTATTACACTGGTTATTATCATCATCATAACTTTCATTTTTTTTTATTATTATTATTATTATTGTTTTTACAATGTATTAATTTTTATATTGTCTATATCAATAATAATGGTGATATTTTAGGTACTATTACTATTTTTTTATATGGTACAGAGTGGTCACATTATTCATTTAAGGTCTTTTTATTTTCTATATATTTATTATTATCCAATTGTGCTATGTTTCGTATGATGCGGTATTGGTCCACCTTAAATGTGTGAATAGTACAGACGATCGGGTCTCATGACATGGTCACATGACCCTGTTTAGACCAATCACGCATCAGGATGTTTAATCCAATGAACCGCGAGCTAGTGTAACCAATCAGTGGACGGAAATTTCGTCCGTGGTCACACGCCGCGGGTTTTTAAATCACTCTTGATCTAAATGTGTAAGTATCTCCGTACTTCTAGCCCTCTGAGGAAGAAGGCAACTTCGAAACGCGTCAGGGACGCAGTACGGTACCAACTGAGTGATTTTTATTTATTCGCTGGGCTGGTGCATTATTTGATTCGCCACTTGATGTTCTCCTATTATTGGTTTTTAACTTACCTCATATTGATTGAGGTCGCTTAGTGTGAGTGGGCTGACATCTGAGGCTTATATATGTGTATATGTTTTAATTAATAAAGGCGTACTTCACTATTGTTGGGCACTTTTGTCTGTTTCCTTTTCACATATCATTGGAGACATCTGACTGGGTGGCGAAGATTCTGCACTCAACCCGGTTTTTCATAGCACATTGGATATATTGTTTCTTCTACATCAGTGAATCAGCTTACGGATGACAACCTACATTGATCCTGGAACAACATCTATACTTTGGTGATCACTTACCTCATACGGATTGAGGTTGCCTGAAGTAAGTGCTTAGTTATAGGGGCTGTTTTTTGCCCCACAACTTTATACTCCGCAGAAGAAAGGCGCAGAATATAAACTCTTTTTACCTGATATATATATATATATATATATATATAAATATAGGAGGAAAAGGCTGCGGAAGTCCACCTCCACCACCACGGAGATGGGCCCTCGGCGCCTGCAGCATGAATGAAGAGGGCCCAACGTTGGATCAAGAGGAGCTGGATTACCCAACTGTGAGTACCACTTTTAGGGTTATTTTTTTTTATTTTTAAGAGTTTAAGAGGCTTTGTTGTTTTTACTTTTCTTTTGTAGGCTAGTTTTTATTTAAGTTAGATTCTGTAATTTTGGGTTGTTGGGGATTACTTGTAATGCAGATGGGGGTTTGTAATATGTATGTAAATATTTAAACATTGAGGCCCATTTATCAAGCTCTGTATAAACCTTGAGGGCCCGTGTTTCTGGCGAGTCTTCAGACTCACCAGAAACAGCAGTTATGACCAGGCAGATAGGAATCGCCACAATTCAACCCGATCGAGTATGATTGGGTTGATTGACACCTCCGTGCTGGTGGCCCATTGGCCGCAAGTCTGCAGGGGGCGTCGTTGCACCAGCAGCTCTTGTGAGCTGCTGGTGCAATGCTGAATATGGAGAGCGTATTGCTCTCCGCATTCAGTGAGGTCTTGCGGACCTGATCCGCACTGTCAGATCAGGTCCGCAAGACCTTTGATAAATAGGCCTCATTATGTATTCTACATAACAATTGATCACTTTAAATATTGAATATTTATGTGTAAGGCCTTAGCTTTTACAGTTAGTTTTAGGTTACAGCAGATTAGGGGTCAATGTTTAAATATGTTTTGTCATGTACAATGCAAATGTTTTTTAAAGTATTGTAGATATCCTAAAAGGGATCTAATGGTTGCTTAATAATATTTGAAACATAAATATATATATTTTTAAGAAGCGGTGGACTTGGGCTCAATTCCGGAACGGTGCTGAGCCCTACAGCGGTCAACTGCCGCTGTTTTAGTGCATCTCTGTGACACATTATTTAAACTTTGATTATAACTTTAGCGACATAGATTCTTAGTTATAATGGGGAGGTTAACACATAAATATACTGTATATATATATATATATATATAAGCATATACACATTAATAGAGAAAACACAGACCCCATAGACTGCTATGTAAAGGTGCTTTTCAGTGCCATTTTTTTCATAAACCCCACATCCCCTAACTTTAACCCCTTATAACTGCTTTGTACAGTTTAAAAAAAAAAAATGCTCATATTTTTTTATTTTTAAAAAGGAACTATACACTTTTTTTAAAGGGACATTTTTTTAAATTAACCAAAGGTCTGATCTCTGGTTATTTCCTCTTAGTGCAAAAGTGCTACCGCAAGCTCAAACACACACACACACATTCACACTCACACACACATACACTCACACGTATGCGCATACATACGGACACACATTACCCAATGTTTATTCCTGTTATTAAATTGATTTTTCTAAAAAAAAAGTTCAGCCACTATGGCCTCGCATCCATTGAGTCGTAATTCACTTTGCGTGCACTCGCAAGCTGATAAATATGCTGTCGGAAGCAATATCGTTTATCAACTGTTTCCAATGGTGCGTTATACTTCAATATCGGCAGCCGGACTTCGGCTGCCGAAAAGATCTTCGCGTCCCATAGAAAGTAAGCCGTTAATCAATAAATTATACCAGGTTTCCAATGAAAGCGCTAACCGTTAATGCACTGTCGGAGGCTGTCGATACATTGAGAAATATTACACCCAGCTCAACTAGGTGTAAAGGAGCAAAAAGAGCTTTTTGAGGCCTGTTTCTCATTGAAATTGCAAATCCAAAAGAAATGTAAAAATAACATTATATATGCTACATTTATTGGTCCTATGTATTGGATTATTTGCACCCATGTTGTCATAGAAATATCAATATGTATGTACATATAAAAATATATGCAAGCACCACAATTATGGAACGACCTCCCGCACACTTTCAAACCTTCCCCATGCCTAATATCCTTTAAGAGATCCCGCTCTACATATCTCAAAACAGAATGCACCTGTCATTGTTGATTATATATTTCCTACCGGTTCTATGTTAAATTTTTGTGCATATATCGTGTATTATTATTGTTTTTTATTTTATTGTACCCATTGTATCAATGCAATGTTTTGTGGACCCAGGACATACTTGAAAACTATAGAAATCTCAATGTATCTTTCCTGGTAAAATATTATATAAATAAATAAAATATCTACCTATTCAAAATGAAACCTTTGCCCAGGGATGCTATATATAATCTCAATACATATAGAAAAATAATTCAAAGGAAATAAGTTGTTTATCATGAAGATGAGTTTTATTATTACAGATTTACCTTCATTCAAATGTAATTTTCAATGTGAAAATCATATTCATTCAATACAAAACGATGACATATTAAAGTTATAATGTGTCAAAGTACTAATATTTATAAAATATATGTAATATCATGTCTGCTAAAGCAGATAATACATTTTCAATATTTAGACTATTAACCAAAATACATAAGTGCTTAATATTACATACTTCAAGAGATATGAAGTATTGTCTTTAACATGGAGTTATTGAAACAATTTAAAAGTGCATTGTGCGTTGGTCCCAGGGAGAGTCTGTGTCTGTTCATATGATGTCAATTAAAATGTATTAATCACCTCTATATCATGGCAATCACATATATTTTTATTATACATCAGTGTTTAAATATCATAGAGATACATTTATCTAATTATTCTAAATATTGAATAATAATCTTGACAAAAAGGAGTGCATTAGTCATGATAGGTATTAGTCATGATAGGTATATATTTCAGATATTACATTCCACATAGGACTATAAGAATGAATGCAAGGTATTTGGCCATATCAACAGGAAGGAGTATTTACTTTTCAACTCTTCTATAACTGTATAACCCTTATTACCTTCATCTGAAGGAGCAAACAACATATGCTTGTGGAATATAAATCATAACATTTACACATGTCACGTTGACTAATGTTAGATAGCATATACTGTATAAATTTCAGACACGTATCCCCAAGTATTCTTAAATGGCATAATATCCTCAATAAAAGGACACATACATTTATTAACAATGTACACCTGCATATTAATTGACATCATGTGAAATAAAAATGAATAAAGCTGTTAATTTTTAGCAGATAAACAGCTATTAGAATAATATTAAGATATATGTTCAAATTTGGATTAGAAAAATGGATGCATATTTATGAGATGAAAATCGCACTTAATAAAGTGCTTTAGTGCAAAAATTAGATATGATATATCTTGGGTAGAAAAAAAATAATATTAATTAATTCTTGCGGCGGGATTTTGACTTTGGAGGAGAGGTACTTAGGGGGGAAGTGTGGCGTCTTGTGCGACGCCCACCAGCTGAATGTGAGGCTAATAAACGGGATTCAGTGTCCTGCAGGGAGATGACAGAGGATGCAAGCGAGGATGGAGTTTGGGGCCTATCCGAGAGCCTCTCCACTGCCTCTGCCAGGCGGACAAGTGAGGCATTATGGATGTCCAGTTGGCTCTGTATCCTCCTGAAAGCCTGCTGCTGATGGAGCCTGGACAGCCTAAGCTCTCTATGTATGAGCCTCAGTAGATCATCCTGCTGGAACTGTGCCAGACTCTGTTGTAGAGTTGGTGTCTCAGGAACCAATAATTGGCTGGTTCCAGGGGTGTCTCTCCGTATTGGTGACTGGGAGGTTGTCTGTGATGGCACTGTTGGCAATACATTGGTGGGTGCAGTGGGTGGTGGTGTGGATTCCTGTTGTGCCATAGGAGTGGGAGGCATATAGTACAGATTATGCAGATCTGTATTCTGCTGTGGTGGGTGCATCATCTGCTGCTGAGGATGATGATGTTCTGGTGGGTGCATCATCATTTGCTGATGAGGATGATGTTGTGGGGGCTGCATCATCTGCTGCTGAGGAGGATGTTGTGGGGGGTGCATCATCTGCTGCAATGGGTGCAGCTGTGGGGGCTGTGCCATTTGTTGCTGCGAAGTATGCATGAACTGCCAGTGTTGAGGAGGATGAGTCTGCTGGGGTTCAGAACCCAGAACATGAAATGTTGTCTCCGAGGTAGATGGAGAAGGGCCTGATACATCCTCCACCACATATGCCCTAGGCTGCTGCATATCACCTTCTAAGAGGCTGATATAGGAGGTAGTGTTGCCATAGATATCCTCATCCTCCTCAGTGAATGTAGGAACATCCTGCTGTGGTGTTGGTGCAGCTTCATACTCCTCCTGTTCGGAACCTACAAATAAATATACAGTATGTTTACATTATCTATCTAATAGAATATACTACTTTGTAGCATAACAATACAAACTATTATATTCCATATTTATGTGTATATATGTACAAACACACACACACACATACACACACATACATACACACACACACACACATACACACACATACACATACACATACATATACACACACACACACACACACACACATACACACATACACACACACATACACATACACATACAAACACACATACACATACACACATACACACACACATAAACATACACATACACACACACACACATACACACACACACACATACACACATACACACACACATATAGTGTGTTTGGGATAAAATCCAAGCATATATGACCATAACTGATGAATCTTTATAGACTGTGTCTTAAAGGAACATTGTTAAAGGGACACTGTACCCAAATATTTTCTTTTGTGCTTCAGATAGAGCATGCAATTTTAAGCAACTTTCTAATTTACTCCTATTTTCAAATGTTCTTTATTCTCTTGGTATCTTTATTTGAAATGCAAGAATTTAAGTTTAGATGGCGGCCCATTTTTGGTGAACAACCTAGGTTGTCCTTGCTGATTGGAGGATAAATGCATCCACCAATCAAAAACTGCTGTCCTGAGGTCTGAACCTAGAAAAAAGCTTACATGCCTTCTTTTTCATATAAAGATAGCAAGAGAACGAAGAAAAATTGTTGATAGGAGTAAATTAGAAAGTTGCTTAAAATTGCATGCTGTATCTGAATCACAAAAGAAAAAATTTGGGTACAGTGTCCCTTTAAGGACAATGACATGATTTATATGAAATGCTTAATATTCTTGGATATTATATTTTCAATATTCTTGCTTGTTGGAGCAGATATACAATACAGAGTACTTGCTGAACATATTAAATAAAACTATGTAAATTTAGATTCATAGCTAAACACAGATGGGTATTTATGATATACAACATACAGGGAGTGCAGAATTATTAGGCAAATGAGTATTTTGACCACATCATCCTCTTTATGCATGTTGTCTTACTCCAAGCTGTATAGGCTCGAAAGCCTACTACCAATTAAGCATATTAGGTGATGTGCATCTCTGTAATGAGAAGGGGTGTGGTCTAATGACATCAACACCCTATATCAGGTGTGCATAATTATTAGGCAACTTCCTTTCCTTTGGCAAAATGGGTCAAAAGAAGGACTTGACAGGCTTAGAAAAGTCAAAAATAGTGAGATATCTTGCAGAGGGATGCAGCACTCTTAAAATTGCAAAGCTTCTGAAGCGTGATCATCGAACAATCAAGCGTTTCATTCAAAATAGTCAACAGGGTCGCAAGAAGCGTGTGGAAAAACCAAGGCGCAAAACAACTGCCCATGAACTGAGAAAAGTCAAGCGTGCAGCTGCCAAGATGCCACTTGCCACCAGTTTGGCCATATTTCAGAGCTGCAACATCACTGGAGTGCCCAAAAGCACAAGGTGTGCAATACTCAGAGACATGGCCAAGGTAAGAAAGGCTGAAAGACGACCACCACTGAACAAGACACACAAGCTGAAACGTCAAGACTGGGCCAAGAGATATCTCAAGACTGATTTTTCTAAGGTTTTATGGACTGATGAAATGAGAGTGAGTCTTGATGGGCCAGATGGATGGGCCCGTGGCTGGATTGGTAAAGGGCAGAGAGCTCCAGTCCGACTCAGACGCCAGCAAGGTGGAGGTGGAGTACTGGTTTGGGCTGGTATCATCAAAGATGAGCTTGTGGAGCCTTTTCGGGTTGAGGATGGAGTCAAGCTCAACTCCCAGTCCTACTGCCAGTTTCTGGAAGACACCTTCTTCAAGCAGTGGTACAGGAAGAAGTCTGCATCCTTCAAGAAAAACATGATTTTCATGCAGGACAATGCTCCATCACACGCGTCCAAGTACTCCACAGCGTGGCTGGCAAGAAAGGGTATAAAAGAAGAAAATCTTATGACATGGCCTCCTTGTTCACCTGATCTGAACCCCATTGATAACCTGTGGTCCATCATCAAATGTGAGATTTACAAGGAGGGAAAACAGTACACCTCTCTGAACAGTGTCTGGGAGGCTGTGGTTGCTGCTGCACGCAATGTTGATGGTGAACAGATCAAAACACTGACAGAATGCATAGATGGCAGGCTTTTGAGTGTCCTTGCAAAGAAAGGTGGCTATATTGGTCACTGATTTGTTTTTGTTTTGTTTTTGAATGTCAGAAATGTATATTTGTGAATGTTGAGATGTTATATTGGTTTCACTGGTAAAAATAAATAATTGAAATGGGTATATATTTGTTTTTTGTTAAGTTGCCTAATAATTATGCACAGTAATAGTCACCTGCACACACAGATATCCCCCTAAAATAGCTATAACTAAAAACAAACTAAAAACTACTTCCAAAACTATTCAGCTTTGATATTAATGAGTTTTTTGGGTTCATTGAGAACATGGTTGTTGTTCAATAATAAAATTAATCCTCAAAAATACAACTTGCCTAATAATTCTGCACTCCCTGTATATACATCACATATATGGTTATATTTAATATTGAATATTCACCTTCATACACCTCTTCAGGTGGCACAGAGGTGTCCATTGTCCCCTTACATCCATGAACAGCTTCATCAGAGATGACATTGGACAGCATCTCCTCCCATGACCTTAGGTGAATTCTCTTGCTAGGACCACCACCTGTCCCTCGTGCATATTTGGCCTGCTGTGCCAGCTTTGCTTTTGTTTCTCTCCTGCAGTCATGATATCGATGTTTTATACTAGCAGTAGAACGATTACGTCCTAACCAGCTGACTGCCACTCGAATCTCCTTCCACAGCTTATTCCGGACACCCGCCCTCAGGTTAGGGTTCTCCAGCTGAGGTGCCCTATCCAAGTAGGCCTCAACAAGAGCCTCCTTCTCCTCCTCAGAGTACCTCTCCTCTCTTAGCCTGCCCTTCACACCTGAAGGGCCAGCAGACACAGACTCTCCCTCCTATGACTAGGGACCAGCCCTCTCTCCCTCCTCTGTCCCTGCAGGATGTGACAGGCTACCACCATCCCCACTCCCACTTGCCACAGTCTGCCCCACTTTCCCTTTTCTTTTTGTGCCTAGCTGAGGCTGACTCCACCTCACTCCTCCCACCTCCACTCCCCTTCCACCCCTAGTCCTGCCCATACTACTCCCTACTTCCCCCCTCCCTCTATCCACCCCACCCTATCCACTGCCCTCCCCCTAGCCACCCCCCTTCCCAACTCCACTAGGCCTATCCATCCCTTTCTCCTTCCTCCCTAACTCTAACCTAACACTAAAGTCCCTAGCTTACCTAACTACACTAATTCACCTAACTAAACCCTAAATTAAATATCCCCAAAACTAACTACCTAACCTATCTAGACCCTAACTATCTCTATTCTATATCCCTCAAAATAAAAATAAAATGTCGGGGTGAAAATAAACAAAGGGATATAAATGAAAAAAGATTAAAAAAAAGAGGATTATAACAAAATTATAGAAAAATAATAAGGGATGCAAATGAAGAAAGGGGTGGGCTATATAGTCAAATGAAACAAAAAATATGGGATGTAAAAAAAAAGGATGGGCAAAATGTATATATAAAAAAAAGTTATATAGTGGGGAAGGGAAGGGTAGTCAAAGGGGGGATGGGAAGTGGGATAAGGGGGTTAATGAAAGGAGTAATAAAGGAAGATGGGGATATGGGGGGTTAATGAAATTAAAAAAAATGTGAATGTGTTTGTATCAAAGTGTGTGTGTGTGTTTGTGTGTATAAACTAATGTGTGTTAATTAACTAATGTATGGATGTGTGTATGTGTGTTCCTAATATTATATGAGGCCTACAATAAGAATAAATGAAAATAAAATATCAAACTCTCCACTAATTCTCAAACAACTCTCAAAAACCCAAAACTCCTACCAAAGCAACTAGCTCCCGTGTCTTTCTCTCTAGAGGCGATCACAGGTAAAGAGCGCAGGCGCAAACCGTTATTCTTATAGAAAGAGGTCGGGTTACCATGGCAATGCACTTGTTATGGCGCGCTTTTCGACGAATCCGACATCGGTTGGCAACGCAAACTTACGTACGGCCAAAAAGAGCGACTGCGCGCAACATTCTAATCTTTTCAATGGAAACCTGGTACTAAAATGGAGCCGTAAATTTTTTTTAGCTGTCGTCCGTTTTTGGTAGCTTACGGCTCCATTTTTAATGACTCAATGGAAGCGAGGCCTATGTTTTTTTAATATGCTTGATCCATAATTTATACAATTGTTTAATAAATTATGTTATAATTTTTTATATAAACTTTAGGTTTGGGTCTCCTTTAAAAAGAAAAAACCTGCTTTACGTTTTTTTTAGAAAAATACATATGTAGTGAATTTTTAGTCACAAATATCAGTTATTTGAACATGTAACCAACCATTTATTTAAAATAAACACTTTCTTGAGGGGAAAACAAACAAATTAGTTCACATGCTTTTAAAAATGGTTTAAAAAAATACATGAGTTTTGATAACAGGACTCAAAAAAAAAAAATGCAGCCATCCTCCTCTTAGAAACCTTGTAAAAAATGAAATAAAGTTACCTGAGATTGACCAGTGCACATTTTGAATAAATATGTGTGTTATTAGATTCAGTGTTAAAAGAGGATAACAACTTAAGTTTAATTTGAAAAAATTACAAGCAAATTCAGTGGAATTTCTCTAGGCATAGAAAGTATGTCAAAAGGGATCTTGCTAATGTTACATATACACCATGATTTTCAGGAAAGATAATCAATTGATCAGTGGCAAAGCACTGCTTTCACCCAATGTAGGGCTAGATTACGAGTGGAGTCAGGAGTGCTATTTAGCTCTTCCGCTCACACGCTAACTGCGCTAGAAGTAAGCTTTTTGTGCACGTTGAGTTGCGATCTTATTAATGTAATGCTCGTGGGATATTTCCCTATCAGAACAAACGTGGCCAGTAGTCTTCTTATCCTGGCGTCAAATGGAAGGATAAGGACATATCCCAGAACAAAGTGAGTGTAAGAAATGAGATAAGCAGTACTCATGGTAGACAGGATAGTCCTTCATGGCAATAAGATTAAGGAAGAGAATGGTCAGAGACAGGCAGAGGTCAGCAACAAAAGGTAATCCAGCAATTTTAGTAGTTCAGGGCTAAACCAATAGAATTTTCAGGAACAGGCAGAGATCAGCAACAAAAGGTAATCCAGCAGTTTAGCAGTTCAGGGGTAAACCAGTAGAATGGTCAGACAAGCAGCGTTCAGTAATAATAAGGCAATCCAGCAATTCAAGGGTTAAGCAGCATAATGGTCAAACAAGCAGAGTTAGTAACAATAAGGCAATCCAGCAATTCAAGGTTTAAGCAGAAGAGATGGTCAGACAAGCAGAGTTCAGTACTGACAAGGCAATCAAAGTAACAGCAGTTCAGAATAATAGCGTCCAGGGAAGCACAAGACTAACCTATACTTGGGCATTGAAGGTAAGTAACGCAGGTACTTACATAGGTGCAGATTCATGCCAAGAGGACTCACAGACGTCATCACCGCGTGCCCACAGGAACCACCGAGTCCATGGCAATCGCCATAGCAATAGGACGGAGCGCCGAGAGGAGTCAAGGAGCGCCGAGGAGTGGTGTGACACAGCCCACCTCTCAAGGGTTTCCTCCAAGAACCGAGAGCCGGCTTGGAGGGGTGAGCAAGATGAAACTTGGAGAACAGGGAAGGAGCATGTACATCGCAAGCAGGGGCCCAGGAACAATCGGCTACAGATTAAACCTTCCAGTGCACCAGGTAGTGAAGCTGTCTTTGTTTATGCCTGGAGTCCAGGATAATAGCAATTTAATACTCAGGTTCAACATGAACGAAGAGCAGAGGAGGTGGAGGTCTGAGTCGAGTATATCTTTTCATGACGTAGGGCTTGAGGAGTGAGACATGGAAGACTGGATGGACGTGCAGGGCTCTAGGCAATCTACTTTGTAAGTAACAGGAGAAAGTCTTTTGAGGACTTTATAAGGACCAATATACCGAGACCCTAATTTGTGACAAGGTTGACGTAAGCGGATATGTTGGTTAGAGACCCAGACACGATCACCTGAAACAAAGGCATGAGTACTAGCTCGATGATGGCCGGCAAACCTATTGTATCTGGAGACGGTTGAGTGTAACTGAGATCATATTTATTACCAATGGGTAGAGAGGTCAGTAAAGTGACGTTCTGCAGCAGGGACTCCTGTGGACTGAGCGGAGAGAGGAAAAACATGAGGTTGATAACCTGCTGCGGCCTGGAAAGGAGAGCATTGTAGAGAAGAATGCCAATGACTGTTCTTTGCCAGTTCAGCTAGGGGCAACAATTCAGACCAATTGGTATGCTGTGAATTGACATATGTTCTGAGATAGGCTTCCAGATCCTGATTTGTTCTCTCAGTCTGCCCGTTAGCCTGGGGATTATAGCCAGAGGACAAAGAAACTGTGGTTCCAAGCAATTTGCAAAAGCTTCTCTAAAAAGTAGAAACAAATTGAGGTCCTCTGTCAGAGACTTTGTTTACGGGTATACCATGAAGTCGTACCACGTGTAACAGAAATAGACTCGACAATTCTTGGGCTGTAGGTAGCTTAGGTAATGGTACAAAGTGAGTAAGTTTGGAGAATCGATCCACCACAACCTAGATGATGTATGATGGTCAGAAGGAGGGAGGTCAACAAAAAAAAAATCCATGGCTATGTGTGTCCATGGTTGTTTGGGTATGGACAATGGTTGAAGCAGACCATGAGGAAAGGATCGGGGAGTCTTATTAACAGCACAAGTCTGACATACTTGACATACTCCTGAGAATCTGACTTCATGGTAGGCCACCACACATGTTTGGAAAGAAGCTTAAAGGTTCTTGTCAAACCAGGATGACCTGATAGCTTGCTGTCATGAGCCCAGGATAGCACAGGAGTGTGAAGGTTTGGAGGAACATAAAGTATCTCAGGAGTCACAGGGGCTTCAGAAGGTTTTTCTTGACTGGGCACACTGCAGTCTTTGAAGAAGAGAGGTGTTAAGTTGAGCAACCACACAAGAGGGGGAATTATACCTTCGATAGGAGCTTCAGAAGAGTCGTTAGACTGAGGAAACTGATGAGAAAGCGCGTCAGCCATTTTATTCTTGGTCCCAGGAAGGTAAGAGGCTATGAAGTTAAAACGACAAAAGAATAAGGCCCACCTGGCCTGTCGAGGATTGAGTCGATGAGCAGTCTCTAGGTACATCAGGTTCTTGTGATCTGTGAGGATTTGAATGGGGTTGGCAGTACCCTCCAACCAATGTTGCCATTTAGTAAGGGCCATATTAATGGCTAGGAGCTCAGGATTATCCACATTGTAGTTCCTTTCTGCAAGGGTAAATCGTTTAGAGAAAAAGGCTACAAGATGTGACTTAGAGGTAGAAGGGTCCCTCTGAGTCAGGACAGCACCAGCAACTATTTCAGAGACATCAACCTCTAAAGTGAACTGCAGGTCAGGATGACGTAGCACAGGAGCAGTACAAAAGGCCTTCTTTAGATGAGAAAAAGCGTCCACAGCTACTGGAGGCCAACTTGCGATAATAGCTGGAAAACTCCAAGAATCTCTGTAGTTCCTTCAATGTGGTGGGTTGAGGCAATTCTAGAACTGTGGTAAGCTTTGTAGGATCCATGGCAAAAGCTTCTTTTGAGATAACATATCCAAGGAACTGAATCTGGATTTGATCAAAATCGCACTTCTCCAGCTTGGCTACAAGAGAGTTGTTTCTGAGAGGAAGAAGTACCTGTTTCACATGCTGATGATTTTCCTTAAGGGTGGTGGAGAATATGAGGATGTCATCCAAATAGAGAATGACAGTACGATTAAGGAGGTCACGGAAGACATAATTGATGAAAGTTTGAAAGACAGCAGGGGCATTGCATAGCCCAAAAGGCATAACTAAATATTCATAGTGCCCAGATCTCATGTTGAAGGCAGTTTTCCATTCATGTACTGGGAAGATACAAATGAGATTATACGCCCCCCCGAAGATCTAGTTTCGTAAAGTAACAAGCATTTTGTAGTGAATCATATAGTTCAGTAATTAAGGGTATAGGATAACGGTTCTTAATAGTTATATTGTTTATGGCTCTGTATTTAATGCAGGGTCTCAAACCACCATCCTTCTAACTGACAAAAAAGAAACAAGTGCTAAAAGTAAATACACAGAGCGCCTCCTAAAAGGCTAAGACACTAGTAGTGACAAGATTATTTAAATAAAACAATATTGAAATTCTATAGGGGTATATAAAATATTTTATAAGCTACTTGTCACCCTTATAAAATATTTTATATACCCCTATAGAATTTCAATATTTTTTTATTTAAATAATCTTGTCACTACTAGTGTCTTAGCCTTTTAGGAGGCGCTCTGTGTATTTACTTTTATCACTACATTCACCTTTTTGGGGGCGCTGGTACCCACAATACTAGGAGCTACAGACACAAGGTTGAGCGCTGTCAGATTTTAACAAAAAAGAAACAAGTCCCAGCAGGAGAGGAGGAAGGACGAATAAAGCCTTTAGCTAAGTTCTCTTGAATATATTCCTCCATGGCCTTGGTTTCAGCCTTGGAGAGCAGATAAGTCTTTCCTTTAGGAAGTGGAGCTCCAGGAAAGAGGTCAATTTTGCAGTCGTAAGGGCGGTGAGGTGGTAGCACATCAGCTGCTTTCTTTTCAAACACATCCATATATTCAGCATATACAGAGAGAAGAGTACAAAAAGTCTGAAGGTTGGCACTAGGGGTTTGATGCAATGGAGTAACCTTAGCCAGGCAGGAGTGAAAACTGGATTTACCCCAGGAAGCCAACTGTCTCTCAGCTCAGTCAAATTGAGGATTATGTTTGCGCAACCAGGGAAGACCAAGGATAATTGGTTGTGCAGGAGAATGGATGATATTGAATTGTAACTGTTCAGAATGTAAGACTCCCACAGTCATGGTTAGAACTGCTAATTTGAAATGGATTAATCCTGATTCAAGGGGTGTGCCATCCAGAGTGGTTATCTTGAGATATTGCTTTTTCTGCAGAAGCAAACCTGCTTGGATCATGAAATGGCGATCAAGGAAATTACCAGCTGCCCCAGATTCAACAAAGGCCTGTGTGTGAACAGAGTTCTGAAGAAAGGTGAGGGTAATATGTATCAAGATCTGAGAAGAGTGAGGGGAATTGGTAGTGGCCATGCTTAGAGGTACCCCGCCTTTATCCTCTAAGCGTTGTCTTTTCCCGGCCGTATATAAAAGCATAGTCTCAACCTCCTTCTTTTCTGTCTTTCAGATTCAGAGGACTTAAGTGAAGAGAGATCCATAGGTTCCTCCTCAGAGGTAACTGGAGGTGCAGGATAGGTAGAGGGCTGTCTAGTGGCTAGAAGGGTAGGAGGGCGAGAGGGCAGGACTCTGCTTATTCTCACTCTTTCAGCTTGTTGCTCCTGAAAGCAAGAATTCAGAGTAATACACAGTTCTATAAAGTCATCCAGAGTAGATGGAACATCACAATAAGTGAGCTCATGTAAGATCTGAGTATAAACCTAGTGGATCTCAACTGTGGATTAAATGAGTGGAATGTTTGCCTTACAGATAAGATTCAGAGTGAGTTGTACAATGTATCTCCTTGTTTGGCGATAGAAGAATTACTGTTGAATTCGTATTATCCTGATCAGTATTTCTGAGTCAGGAATGGTTGTAGATTGTTAAAGTAGAACAAAAGGTATTGTCTCTTGTAGTGGAGGTATTGAGAACAACCTCTAACGAAGTAATGATTAGAATGTTATCACTTATGTGAGGTTAGCTGAGTCCTTAAGTATATTATCAGAATCTCTTTTGGCAACAATATAGATGCAAGTGATTGGTGATTCAGCAGCATAGAGGTTAACAGAGAAAGCTGAGCCTGTGTTGTCAGTGTCTCCCTGAGAGCACTGTGTGAGAACAGAACTGACAGGCTGCTTGGCTGCTGTGAACTGAGACGCTGTGGCTAGGGAGCGTGTGCAGCGTGAACCAACCTCCGGGTTAAGTGATGCAAGTAAGTAAGAAGATATAACAGTATCTCTGGAATGTCACTCACTATTACCAATGTTAAGCCCCGTGAGTGCGGTAGTTCACTTGAGGTGACACAGTATGTCCATGGATGCAGTGAGAGAGAGGCTGAATCCTCCGGCTGCGGTTACAGATTAGAACTGAGATTGATGAGTGCTCTGGCGGTAAATCATGCTTGTAAGCATCTAAGCTGTTCAAGCTGGAGGTTAGGGTTTAGGTAACACTGAGCTGGAATTAGGAGTAAGGCTTCTTGATAGGAAGAACTATAAGTCCTATGAAGTAGGATTGTAATCCTGAGAGTAGAGGTAGTTTCGGTTGCTGGTCTGGATACCTGCTAGAAACTAGTACAAACAATACTGAAGCAAAGTGAAAGGGCATGTCCAGAGTTTAAATAACCTTGCAAGGTGTGAGCTCAGATAGAATTAAAGGGGCAGGAGAATAATGGATTTAATCCATGACAGCACGTCCTTGATGTGTTCATGTAGCCTTCTCCAGAAGGCCGCCTTGAGAGCACTGCAATTCTAACTGGTCTCATGTGCCAAGGTGCTAAATTTGATGGCTTTTTGTGCCACAGATCGATTACCCTGACGGAGATCCAAAAGAGAGAATTCGGCAGCAGAATCGTGACCAGAGGTCCCAAACACGGAAGAAAGTGCAGAAACGAAGGTATCAGCATCATTCAGGAGTTGAGCGCCTTGTTTCAATAAGGAAGAGAACCAGGCTAGGGCCTTATCCTTCAACAAGGAAACAATAAAGGTGACCTTTGACTGATGGGACTGGAAGGTATGAGGGTCATTGCGGAAATGCATTCTGCACTGGTTAAGAAATATTCTACAGTTGGTAGTATCCAGGGTATGCTACCAGAAGCAGGGGAGGAAGTTGCGGTACTAGCAGCAGGAGCAGACTGTACGGCAACAGGAGCAGTGGTTTTATCAGGAACAAGTGAGGAGAGCATAGCGGTGATAGTCTCTAACTTAGAATCCACACTCTGCAAGTATGTGGCATTTGTCCCTGCAGAGAGGTTGCTCTTGCTACTTCATTTGGGTCCATGGTCCAAGTATAATGTTATGCTCATGGGATATTTCCCTATCAGACCAAACTTGGCCAGTAGTCTTCTTATCCCGGGGTCAAGTAGAAGGATAAGGAAATATCCCAGAACAAAATGCGTGCAAGAAATGAGGTAAGCAGTACTCACGGTAGACAGGATAGTCCTTCACGGCAATAAGATTAATGCAGAGAATGGTCAGAGACAGGCAGAGTTCAGCAACAGAAAGTCAATCCAGCGGGTTAGCAGTTCAGGGGAAAACCAATAGAATGTTCAGGAACAGGCAGAGGTTTAGCAACAAAAGGTAATACAGCAGTTTAGCAGTTCAGGGGTAAACCAGTAGAATGGTAAGACAAGTAGGGTTCAGTAACAATAAGGCAATCCAGCAATTCAAGGGTTAAGCAGCAGAGTGGTCAGACAAACAGAGTTAGTAACAATAAGGCAATCCAGCAATTCAAGGGTTAAGCAGCAGAGTGGTCAGACAAGCAGAGTTCAGTAACAATAAGGCAATTAAGGTAACAGCCGTTCAGAATAATAGCACCCAGGGAAGCACAAGACTAATCTATACTTGGGCACTGAAGGTAAGTAACGCAGGTACTTACATAGGTGCAGATTCGCACCAAGAGGACTCACAGACATTATCAGAGGGAAATGGCGTGCTGCGATGAACAGGAACCACTGCATCCATGGCAATGGCCATAGCAACAGGACGGAGCGGAAAGAGGAGCTGAGGGGCGCTAAGGAGCGGCGTGACAATTACAAGTTGAAAATAAACTATTTTCACTCGTACACAATCTTGATGCACACAAATAGCCAAACAAAGTAAATCAGGCGCGAGATAACGATTTCCGCCATAGGTGGCAATGGAGCAAAAAAAGTAGAAAAAAAACCTAACACCATATTCATGCGCAAACATGATCGCATATTTTCAAGTTTTTTATTTTCAACATAAATTATAAATATTTCACATTCCATTGGTATTTTGGCAAAATATATATCTATACCTATATACATACATAAATATATATCGGTATAGATATATGCATAAAAAGTATATATATATATTATATATATATATATATATATATATATATATATATATATATATATTTATAAATACATAGAACATATTCTGCTATGTACAGAACATTTGAATGTTAAATGTTTGCAATAAATGTATAGTTAAAACCTTAAATATGAATATTGCCTGGATGAAGATGGGCCCACCGGTGATAAAGATTGTGGATCGGAGGCAATGGAAGAGGCAACCAAAGTCTGCCTCCTCTGCCGCAAAGATGGGCCCCCGGCACCTAGTGCCATGGATGAAGATGGGTCCCCGATTGAGCAAGAGGAGCTTGAGTCCCCATCAGATGTGAGTAACACTTTTGGGGTTAGTTAGGGATTTTTTGGAGGTGGATTTTGATTTTTTAGACTAGGCTTTGTTATTTTTAATTTTATTTTGTAGCATAGGTTTTTCAATTTAGATTTTTTTTTGGGGGGGGGTTACTTTAATGAGGGGTTTTGTACCTTTTTTATTTATTTTTTTCTGAAAAAGAACTGAGGGAAATGCCCTCCAAAAGGCCATTTTAAGGGCTATTATAATTTATTTTAGAGTTAGGGTATAGGGTTTATT
The DNA here is from genome assembly GCF_027579735.1 of Bombina bombina. Taxonomy (NCBI): domain Eukaryota; kingdom Metazoa; phylum Chordata; class Amphibia; order Anura; family Bombinatoridae; genus Bombina; species Bombina bombina. Next base: position 158,745,375 of record NC_069502.1, read on the forward strand.
TTTGTGTGTGTAACTTAGTCTAGTTAGTTTAGAGGGGTGTTATGTGTTAGGTAAGTTTGCATTTGGGGTTCATGGCAGCATAGGGGGTTAATAGATAGAACTTGCGGTGGGTTCATGGCGGCATAGTAGGTTAATAGTTAGAACTTGCGGTAGGTTCATGGCGGCATAGGGGGTTAATAGATAGAACTTGCAGTGTGTTCATGGCGGCATAGTAGGTTAATAGTTAGAACTTGCGGTTGGTTCATGGTGGCATAGGTGGTTAATAGAAAGAACTTGCGGAGGGCACCAAAGGGGGTTAATAGATAGAATGTGAGGTGGGTATGTGGGCGATTAGAGGTCAATAGTTAGCAACCTGTGGTGATTATGTGGCGGTTTAGAGGTTAATTGTTAGCAACTTGCGGTGGGTATGTGGCAGTTTAGATTTTTATTAGTTTAGGGGTATTAGGAGTAGCAGTTAGACAGACAGAAGTTATATTCTAGGGATCATTTTCTATACATCGCCAATATTGGGCTTGTTTCCATTGAGCCGTAATTAGGTTTGTGTGCACTCGCAAAGCGATAAATATGCTGTCGGAAGCAATTTCGTTTATCGACTCCTTCCAATTGTGTGTTATACCTCAATATCGGCAGCAAGACTCCGGCTGCCGAAAAAATCTTTGCGTCCCATAGAAAGTAATAGAAGCCATTAATCAATAAATTATACCAGGTTTCCAATGTAAGCGCAAACCGTTAATACCTTGTTGGAGGCTGTCGATACATTGAGAAATATTACACCCAGCTCAACTAGGTGTAAATGAGGAAAAAGGAGCTTTTTGAGGCCTGTTTCTCATTGAAATTTCAAATCCTGCAAACCTTTATGGCTTTCATCCAATAGGAATGCAAGGGATGCCATCTTGGATGACGTCACTTGCATTCAAGTTCCAGTTTACGGCGGCAACTGTATTGAAGAGGAGCTCCACGCCGGATGTTTTTAGGGTGGACCTGCTCCGCGCCGGATGGATGAAGATAGAAGATGACTTCTGGATGAAGACTTTGCCAATTGGATGAAGATGGAAGATTGCGCCCGGATGAAGACTTTTTGCCGCCCGGATGAAGACTTCTTGCTGGCTGGATGGATCCTTCAAGCGGGACTTCAATAACTGTAAGTGGATCGTCGGGGGTTAGTGTTAGGTTTATTTAAGGTTTTTTTGGGTGGGTTTTATTTTTAGATTAGTGTCTGGGTAGGTAAAAGAGCTAATTTTACTTTTAAGGGCAATGCCTATACAAATGCCCTTTTCAGGGCAAAGGGGAGCTTAGGTTATTTTAGATAGGGTTTTTATTTGGGGTGGCTGGGTGGTGGGTTTTACTGTTGGGGGGTGTTTGTATTTTTTTTACAGGAAAAAGAGCTGATTTCTTTGGGTCAATGCCCCACAAAATGCAATTTTAAGGGCCATTGGTAGTTTATTATAGGCTAGGAATTTTTTTATTTTGGGGGCTTTTTTATTTTGATAGGGCTATTAGATTAGGTGTAATTCTTTTTTATTTTTGATCGTATGTTACGTCACAAATGTCAACTTTTGCCGGTCTGTAGGCTTTGATAACTAGGTCGGATCAAGTTTGCAACAATTAGGCTGTGGAATTCCAGCGTATTTGCGGTTGACGCCTTGATAGATATCCCCCATAGTCACAATACATATATAAATTTAATTATACCTAATAATAATCTTTGCTTACATGTATATTTATATGATAATTGTATATATATCTTGGACCTATATAAATAATATAATTATATTTGATTTGTTTGTAAATACAGGGAGTGCAGAATTATTAGGCAAATGAGTATTTTGACCACATCATCCTCTTTATGCATGTTGTCTTACTCCAAGCTGTATAGGCTCGAAAGCCTACTACCAATTAAGCATATTAGGTGATGTGCATCTCTGTAATGAGAAGGGGTGTGGTCTAATGACATCAACACCCTATATCAGGTGTGCATAATTATTAGGCAACTTCCTTTCCTTTGGCAAAATGGGTCAAAAGAAGGACTTGACAGGCTCAGAAAAGTAAAAAATAGTGAGATATCTTGCAGAGGGATGCAGCACTCTTAAAATTGCAAAGCTTCTGAAGCGTGATCATCGAACAATCAAGCGTTTCATTCAAAATAGTCAACAGGGTCGCAAGAAGCGTGTGGAAAAACCAAGGCGCAAAATAACTGCCCATGAACTAAGAAAAGTCAAGCGTGCAGCTGCCAAGATGCTACTTGCCACCAGTTTGGCCATATTTCAGAGCTGCAACATCACTGGAGTGCCCAAAAGCACAAGGTGTGCAATACTCAGAGACATGGCCAAGGTAAGAAAGGCTGAAAGACGACCACCACTGAACAAGACACACAAGCTGAAACGTCAAGACTGGGCCAAGAAATATCTCAAGACTGATTTTTCTAAGGTTTTATGGACTGATGAAATGAGAGTGAGTCTTGATGGGCCAGATGGACGGGCCCGTGGCTGGATTGGTAAAGGGCAGAGAGCTCTAGTCCGACTCAGACGCCAGCAAGGTGGAGGTGGAGTACTGGTTTGGGCTGGTATCATCAAAGATGAGCTTGTGGGGCCTTTTCGGGTTGAGGATGGAGTCAAGCTCAACTCCCAGTCCTACTGCCAGTTTCTGGAAGACACCTTCTTCAAGCAGTGGAACAGGAAGAAGTCTGCATCCTTCAAGAAAAACATGATTTTCATGCAGGACAATGCTCCATCACACGCGTCCAAGTACTCCACAGCGTGGCTGGCAAGAAAGGGTATAAAAGAAGAAAATCTAATGACATGGCCTCCTTGTTCACCTGTTCTGAACCCCATTGAGAACCTGTGGTCCATCATCAAATGTGAGATTTACAAGGAGGGAAAACAGTACACCTCTCTGAACAGTGTCTGGGAGGCTGTGGTTGCTGCTGCACGCAATGTTGATGGTAAACAGATCAAAACACTGACAGAATCCATGGATGGCAGGCTTTTGAGTGTCCTTGCAAAGAAAGGTGGCTATATTGTTCACGGATATGTTTTTATTTTGTTTTTGAATGTCAGAAATGTATATTTGTGAATGTTGAGATGTTATATTGGTTTCACTGGTAAAAATAAATAATTGAAATGGGTATATATTTGTTTTTTGTTAAGTTGCCTAATAATTATGCACAGTAATAGTCACCTGCACACACAGATATCCCCCTAAAATAGCTAAAACTAAAAACAAACTAAAAACTACTTCCAAAAATATTCAGCTTTGATATTAATTAGTTTTTTGGGTTCATTGAGAACATGGTTGTTGTTCAATAATAAAATTAATCCTCAAAAATACAACTTGCCTAATAATTCTGCACTCCCTGTATATATGTTCTAGCAAAATAATGGAATCAAATATTTGTGTTATGTCACTTTAACTTAAAGGGATAGTCTATTCAAAAGTAAAGTTTCACAAATCAGATAGGCATTTAATTCCTATCAACTTACATATGTACTCATAAACAATTTAATTTCGTTCTCTTTCTTATTTTAATCATGAATTTAAGTTTAGGAGGCATTTAACGTTTTGCACCTGGGTAGCACTTGCTGATTGTTGGCTACATTTAGACAACAATCATTAAGCACTCACCATGTGCAGAATCAAAATGGGCATACAACTAAGATTACATTCCTGCTTTACAAAAATACAGATGATAATGAAGTTAAATAGATTATAGGAATACATTGTTTTTCTTTATAACACTATTTTTTATTCAAGTTTCAAGAAAAGTTTTCTTTTTTGTCCATACAAACATATAGGCATTACAGGTCATTTTATATAAACATTTTCCCAAATATATATTGTCCACCAGGAACTAGATATCCTTTAATAGTCCAGGAATTAGTCCTTATAGTTCCTTTGGTTTGACAAACCGGTAAGGCCTCCATTTATAATTCCTCTTAGGTTATCAGAGAGATAAAAGATCATAAAGTTACATCTTCAAATGAATTCAAGTAACCAACTGGTAACAAAGAACAAAAAAACAGGAAAAAACATTCAACAATGTCACTATCATAACATATCTAGTCGCATATTTCTCCAAGGTATTTGCTGTGGAAAATGTATTAAGAGTATGTAATATAGGGAAATGAGGAGAGGAAGGGGGAAGTGGGAGGAGGGTAAGGTGGATTCCGAGGGTGGAAAAGAAAGAGACATAACCAGATACGTCCGTTATATTTGAGTCAGGGCAGATGTGCATCATGATCTACCATCTGCTCATCTATAGTACCCAGGAAGGAGTCCCAGTAAAACCTGATGTCATAAAATCTTGTCAAAATCCCTTTTCTATAATAAACGTATTCTTCGTGTGAAAGATGTGTTGTTGTGTTTTGTATCCAGTCATTTTTGGAGGGGACTACGACAGACTTCCATTTTCTTGCTATCAGATTCCTAGCACTATTAAGTCCTATCAAAAAGAGGTTCCATCTGATATTGCAAAAGTTTGTTGGTCTATAGTTTAAAATCGCAGTCAAAGGGTTTAATATAAAAGATTCTCCTATTATTATTATTATTATTATTTGTGTCCTTCCGGCCGCATCCTCTCCAGCACCTATCATCAGCATTAGAGTATATGTGCCTTAAGTGGTTTGGAGTCAGGTACCAATGCGTCAGTATTTTGTGTTTCATTTCTAAGGTCTTTGGTGAGGCTGAGGATTTGTGAGTGTTGTGAAATATATTTTCCCAATCCTCTTTGGAGATAGGAACTTCCAGTTCCTTCTGCCAGCTTAAGTGTTTGAAGGGAGGTTATTAATTAATGTATCTTTCAGTATTTGCCTGGCTATGGACAGGGTGCCTGACATATGTACCTCCAGCAAGCATAGTTTTTCAAATTTTGTAGGAGATCTCAGCAGATCTGTCTTATATTCGGAATTATGGATCAGATGGCTTAATTGCGCGTGTTTTAACCATGACGAGTAGTTTCCTCCCGCAATCTCCCCCATCTCATTTCTGTGCCTCAATCTACCATTCATTGTTAATTTTATAAATGGTATTGTGTATTCCAGCTTGCCTTGAGTGTTTTTATTAGGTTCAAGCCCTCCCAGAAATTCTGCATTATATGAAATAGGTGAAAGGGGTGAAACCCTGGAAGAAATACCCATTTGTGAATCCCTCATAAGGTCCCAACTTTCAAATATATGTGTATATAGCACAGAGGTTCTAGCTAAGATTGGTCATACGTGGGGTGAAACCCTACATAGTGCCCCTAATGATGTCACTTTTAAAAGATAGGAATCAATTGTAGACCATGCCTTATTTTCCACTTAACCATGCCAATTTAAGACACGCTGGAGAGTTACTGCATTATAATATCTCTCTGTATTCGGGACCCCTATGCCTCCCTTCCCTAGAGGTCTATGCATAGTCACTTTATTTATCCGGGGTTTAACTTTCCCCCAAACAAACGTGTTAATTTCTAATTGTAACTGGGACAAAAATAGCTTAGTCAGATGTATAGGGACCTTTTAAAGAATATATAAAGTGTTGTCATTTTGACGGCTTGGATTCTACCCCACCAAGTTAAGGGTTTTTCCTGCCAGAGTCGGAAGTCATTTTTCAGCTTATTTAGCATGGGAATATAATTATGTTGGAATAACTGATTGGTTTTTGGAGTTAAATCTATGCCCAGGTATCTAATCTTACGATGTTGAAGTTTGTATGGGCATAGATCGTTTAGGTTCTTAAATTGTTCATTATTCATATTAATGTTAATGTTAAGAATTTCGGACTTCTGAGGGTTTATTGAAAAGTTTTAAAGTTTGCCAAATTTTGTAAATTCTGTCATTAAATGTTGTAGGGATTTGACCCGCGAAGTCATTGAAACCAAGACATCGTCAGCGTACAGCGTGAGCTTGTATTCATTTGGTCCTATTCTAATTCCTCGGATATCATTATTCTCTCGTATGTGTGCTGCTAACACCTCAATAGACAGTGTGTAAAGGAGTGTGGACAGGAGGCACCCCTGTCTCGTACCATTGTGAATTTGGAAGTTAGATAAAATGCCATTCACCTTAACTCTCACTGAGGGGTTATTATAGACGCTAAAGATTCTCTCAATCATTTTGTTACCAAAACCATATCTAACTAGGCAGGCCCTAAGGAACCCCCAATCCAAGCGATCAAACGCTTTCTCAGCATCTGTTGATATAAGGATTGTAAGCTCCCCCGTCCTATTCACATGTTCAACTAGATTTAAAGTTTTTATGGTATTATCTCGTGCCTCACATCCCGGGACAAAACCTGATTGATCTACATGTATTAGTTTAGGGAGTACCAAATTTAATCTGTTGGCCAATATTTTCGTGAAGATTTTTATATCCGAATTAAGTAGGGAAATGGGTCTATAATTTTCCACCCTAGTGTTATCTTTCCCTGGTTTTGGAAGAACCGATATATGTGCCTCCAAAATTTGCATAGGCCCTTTTTTATTACTATCTATTGTTTGACACAATGTGGTGTGGTGTGGTGCTAGTATTTGTTTAAACTGTTTATAGTAGGCGTTGGAAAACCATCTGGCCCAGGGCTTTTATGTACTGTAATGGCAGACTATTGATCACATACAGCACCTCTTGCTGAGTGATGGGGTCCTCCAATTGTTTTGCTATTTCAGGTGGGACTGTAGGGAGATCTGTTTCATTCAGATATGTGGTAATTGCTCCCGGGAGATCCGACATTGTTGGGGGGGGATTATATAAATTTTGATAATATATTTTAAAGTTATCAACTATACTAACTGAGTCTTGGGAGTGTTTTCCACTATTAGTTTGTATCTTATGTATATAAGAATTGGTCCGTTTTGTACGTAGCATCCTTGGTACCTGTTTTGTTTGATTCAGCATAGTACAATTTTTTAAAAAAAGAACGCTTTGTCCTGTGCCTCTTTGTACAATATGTGGTTCAGGTTACTTCTAGCTGCTTGTAGTTGTCTGCTAAGGTTATAATCTCAAGGGTTCGTTTTGTGTAGGGATTCAATTGTATGTAGTGTGTTTAAGGCTGCATTGTATGCCGTCATATATTGTTTTTGTAATATGGATTTTTGTTTGATCAATTCTCCTCTAATCACCGCCTTATGCGCTTCCCATATATTAGAGGGAGATGTTTGGTGTGAGGGGTTAAGACTAAAGAATTCCTGTAAGGCTAATCTGATCTTGTTCAAAATTTGATTTTTTTTAAGGAGTGTTTCATCCAATCTCTAGTCATTAGGGGTAAGGTGGCGTTCTATCCCTTTTAGATCGACACTTACCACTGCATGGTCTGACCAACTAGTGTGTTCAATGTCTGAGTTTGTAACCAAGCTGTATGTGAGTTGATCAACAAATATGTAATCGATGCGGGAATAAATTCTGTGTGGATGGGACAAAAAGTAAAATTTTTCTGACTAGGGTGGTTGGTCCTCCACACATCGATTAAGGATAGTTTCCTAAGGTTCACACTAATTTTACGTATAGACGTCAAAGCTATCGAACTATGCCCTGTGGAGCAATCTAATTCCGGTTCCAAAGCAACATTAAAGTTGCCAGACACTATTAGCGCGCCTTTTTGGATTGACAATATTTTGTCAGTTAGTTTCTGGAAAAATTTTGGTTGGCTTTTATTTGGCGCATAAATGTTAACTAATGTGATAAGCCGGTGATGTAAATGGCCTACCAGTATAATCCATCTACCATCTTTGTCCTCGGCTCTATGTTGCAGTTAAAACAGGGTCATTCTACTAAACAATATTCCCACTCCATTTTTCTTTTTTGTATGAGATGCAAATTAACCCATTGGAAATTCCCTATTGTGAAATTGGGGCATCCTGTCCCTAGGAAAATGTGTCTCCTGAATAAAAACAATACTCCCTGACATTTTTTTAAAACATGATAGGGCAACTGACCTCTTAGTGGGTGAGTTTAATCCTTTAGTGTTCTTGGAAATTAATTTAATCTGGTTGTTAGCAATGGTTAATGTTGAGGAAATGAGCTATTAGTCTTTTGTACCTGTCAGATTGATACATACTCATTCTGTGTCTGTCAGTCTGGTAGTTCACTACGATCATGTCCACCCATGGAGGAAGGGAAGGGGATAAAGATAAGATTAGGGAAAGTGAGAAGGGTAAAGCAGCATAATACCAGTAGGATCTCTGTAATAATAAAAGAACAGTATTAAATTTAACAGTAACTTTCATATTAACATTCAAAAACATTTATATACAAAAAGGATATAGCGAGGAATCCCTTTCACTAGGGAAGCTCAGGCTATACAACGGGGGGTTCTCATCACACGGTAGTGTGACTTAACAACCTATGAATATAGGGTATATTAATTGGGCTGAGAGTTAAATCTAGCAGGGATTCATCATATCACAGGATTTTCATTATTTGAACAAGGGCATAATGTTAGTTTCATCTTTAATATCGTAGGTGTCTATACTAATCTAAAAAATAAGTTGAGGGGTAAATATATCAACAATAAGTAAGTAAGTCTTACACCCTTGCCTAACATGGCAGCTGAAATTACTATAACCACAGTGCAAACACTAGGGGCTCATGTAGGATCAGTCCCTTCCAACGGCTGCAAAGGATCTGATGCCTGATTCTTGGTCTTTCTCTTTTTGGTTACTTTATTCCAGCCAGTGTCGCATGACTTTGGTATGTCATCTTCAGTTTCAACATTCTTTTCTCCTTTATCAGATATCTTTGGTATCTTCAGTTTCAAAATGCCCAATTGCGAGCAGAAATAGTCTATGTCCTCCGGTGATTTATAGATTGTTGTTACATTTCCTTTGATCACTTTTAGGCAGAAGGGGAAACCCCATCTCTATGGGATTCCCAAATCTCTCAGATGTAAGGTGAGATATCTAGCCTCCTTCCTTTTAGTTAGAGTCATAGGGCTGAGATCTTTTGAATATTGAAAGAGGACAACCCTCAAATGAGATTGGGTGTTTCTTTCTGGCAGCTGTTAGGATGTTTTCCTTATCTCTGAAACTGGAAAATTTAATAATGACATCACGAGGTGGTGCCTTCTCTTTAGGGACTGGTCTCAATGCCCGGTGATATCTATCCAAGGGAAATTCTATGTCTTCTCCTGCATCCAGGATACTATTAAACAGTCTATTCAAATAGGGGAGAAGTTTTCCTGTTTGCACTGTTTCTGGGATACCTCTCAATCTAATATTCTGGCAGCAACCTCTATTATTGAGGTCTTCCACTTGATCTTGCAATTGTTCTATCAGGTTCTGATGATGGGATGACTGTCTGGCATGCTGGTCTAAATACCTATTGGTTTGTTCTACATCCTCCTCCAGAAGTTCTATCCTGTTGCCCATTTCGTTAACATCCCTTTTAACCTCTGCAAGGTTTTATTTAATTATCTTGCCCACTTGCGTGATTAGTGAAGTAAAATCCTCCTTAGAGGGTAGAGCCTGTAAATCTGCTCTTGTCAGTGGTGCCTGTGTGTCAGTTTCTGATGTTGAATCAGTAGTGTCATTTGTTGTATATTCTGCCTCATTTGTCTCTTCTGTAACAATTTCAGCAGCTTTGAAACAATTATGCAATTTATGTGTTGGAGTGTTTAGAGCTTCTAACGGACTTGTCCGATTTTGTGCGTTTGGATGCAATTCTCAGATTATAATGGGGTTTTCTGGGTGTATATAGTTCTGTGATTGACAATGCAAGATGTAGACTTAATGCAGTTTTCTATGTAATAATGTGTCATGTGATGTCTCTGTTTATTTAAGAACAAGAACACTGCATATTTTTATTATAATGATCCCCTCAGATTGTATGCATCAAATAATGACAGCATCTCCTGTGGTGACAAACCTTTTGTATGTAGGCAAAATTTTTGGCGCCTAAAGTTGTATTTTCTGTTTTTTCTATTTACTCTCACTGTTTAACACTCCATTTTTGGTAGCATGCCTATTATTTGTAACTGACACTGTGACCGCCATTATATTTGTATGTCCCAGATATATGCGGTTAATATTGGTCAAAATATACCCCTTAAGTGTCCATTATGGCGGAATCCGCGCCTTACAATAAGTGAAACCTCCAGTACCTGTTTAATCCAAGTGCTCTGGTAATTCAGAGTGAACAGTGCCCATCGCCATGTGTTTATCAATGACGGAATTGATCACTACCTCTGCAGGCCGTTGTTAGAGTTCTCAATCACTGTGGTGCATAGGGAGTGTGGCGTGATTAGGCCTCTATTGTCAGCACGGTCCTGAATTTGTGCTGTTAGGTGACACGACGGTCATCACGCACTCCCCAGCTATCCTCTGTGAGTCCTATGCTTCACGCACGATTTTTTCAGGCTTTTAGTGAATTTTTCAAACCCGAGTCAGGTCTAAGTGGTTGTCAGTCTCACAGAGCTTCAGCCTCACGCGACCATCTTGGATGCTGGTCGGCTCCGCCCCCCTATAGGAATACATTTTTAAGTCTATTAATACTGCATGCTCTATCTGATTCATTAGAGTTTAATTTTGAATAGACTATCCCTTTAAGAACTATGTCAAATCATCATTTTAAAGAGACATATACAGATATAATATAATCCTTAAAATTAACATAGATTATCAATACATACAATCCCCTGAGATTGCACACTTGAATGGCATTGTTACCTGATATAAAATAATATAGAAAAATAAGTCAAAGGAAATATTTTCTTTATCATGAAGATGAGTTTTATTATTACAGATTTACCCTCATTCATATGTAATTTTCATGGTAAAAATCATTGAACATATTTATTCAATACAAAAATGATGACACATCAAAGTATAATATGGCATAGTACTAATATTTATAAAATATATGTAATATCATGTCTGCTAAAGCAGAGAATACATTTGCAATATTTAGAATATTAACCAAAATACATAAATGTTAAATATTACATACTTCAAGAGATTTGAAGTATTGTCTTTAACATGGAGTTATTGAAACAATTTAAAAGTGCATTGTGCATTGGTCCCAGGGAGAGTCTGTGTCTGTTCATATGATGTCAATTAAAATATATGAATCACCTGTATATCATGGCAATCACATATATGTTGTGCATACATCCGTGCTTAAATATCATAGAGATGCATTTCTCTAATTAGTCTAAATATTTAATAATATTCTTGACAAAAAGGAGTGCATTAGTTATGATAGGTATAGGTTTCTAATATTACATTCCACACATGACTGAAAGCATGAATGCAAGGTATTTGGCCATATCAACAGGAAAGAGTATGTACTTTTCAACTCTTCTTCAACTGGATAACCCTTATTAGCTTCATCTGAAGGAGAAAACAACAAATGCTTGTGGAACAATGTTGACTAATGTTAGATAGCATATACTGTATTGATTTCATAAACGTATCCTCAAGTATTCTTAAATGGCATAATATTCTCGATAGAAGTACAAATACATTTATTTACAATGTACTCCTGCATATTAATTGACATCATGTGAAATAAAAATGAATAAAGCTGTTAATGTTTTGCAAATAAACAGCTATTAAAATAATATTGAACTATATTGTCCACTTTGGATTAAGAAAAATATATGCATATTTATGAGATGGAAGTCACTCTTAAAAATTTGATATGACATATCTGGAAAAAAATATAAAAAAATATAATATTTCTTAATCCCTGCTGTGGGATTTGGCCTTTGGAGGAGAGGTACTTGGGTTGGAAGTGTGGCGTCTTGTGCGACGCACACCAGCTGACTGTGAGGCTAACAGATGGAATTCAGGGTCCTGCAGGAAGATAACAGAGGATGCGAGTGAGGAGGGAGTTTGCGGCCTATCCACAAGCCTGTCCACTGCCTCTGTCAGACGGACGATTGAGGCATTATGGATGTCAATTTGGCCCGTAGCCTCCTGAAAGCCTACTGGATCCTGGACAGCCTAAGATCTCTATGCATCAGCCTCAGTAGAGCATCCTGCTGGGACTGTAAGGGAATATTAGATTCTATGGGGGGGACTTGTGGCTCGATAGGTGCTTCAGGCACATATTCCTGGTTGTGCTCAGGGTTGTCACTTAGTCTTGGGGACTGTGAGGGTGTCTCAATATCCAATGTTGGACAAACATTGGTGGATGGTGGTGGCGGCGGTGGTGGCGGCATTTGTTGTGCCATTGGAGGGTGCTGGATATGCTCTTGAGGTGGCATGTAGTACAGATGCTGCAGTTGTGGGACATGTTGGTGCTGCATAGAAGGCTGCAGTGGAGGATGCATCTGCTGATGCTGCGGTGGAGGAGGATGCATCTGCTGATGCTGCAGTAGAGGAGGATGCATCTGCTGGAGCTGCTCATACCCCAACAGAAATTATGCCCTCCCTAATTAGTATGGGGATGGGCCAGGATAATTTTCGACCTCATGGCCTGTGGCTGTTGCTCGTCCCCTTCAAGAATACTAAGATATGAGTATCCTGCTTCAAATACATCACCCTCCTCCTCACTGAATTCCAGAACATCACTAGCCTCCAGTCTTGTTGAGGATTCATACTCATGTTCCGAACCTGAAACATAAATTGTTATGATTTATTAATCTGATGAAACATAATACATTTAAAAATCAAATATATATATATATATATATATATATATATATATATACACACACACATATATATATATATATATATATAACTTCCATGTGTGTCTGCACTCACAATGCAATAGGGACATCAACCAGGGTGCAAAGTCAGGTATATCAATAATCCATTATAGAAGAGGACTGCACTCACTGGATTTGGTATATAAAATAAAAATTTTTATTAAGGTGACGTTTCGGGGTACGCAGACCCCTTCCTCAGACCAGGCAACAGTGCAAATGAACAGTGTGCAATATAAAGCAACATAGCCCCTCCGATCAAACAATTAGTGAAATTGCTCCAAAACCTATGTAACCATGACAACAGGTGAATCACCTAATTAACAATATTCCTACCTTTACTAATGTGATAGTTAAAAACAGTATAATTGTGCAAACCATATAAGTGTATCTTAAAAATATTCTCAAACAATAAATGACATGACATATGAGTAGCACCTAAAACACTCAAGGTGCACCCAAAGAAATAAAATGTCCCCCACAATGTGATGTGTGACATACTGAAATAGCTACCACAAAGAAACAACTTAACATTGATAAAGGCAGTCTATAGGAAACAGCGCTCAATAAAAGATAGTTGCAGGACCTAGGCAGTATATCAGCATTTAAACATTAGTGTATCAGTATCTCTCAGTAAAACATACTTCTCAGTAAACAAAGGACAAGTAGAGAACAAGGACAAGTAGAGAAAAAGGGCTCAATAAAAGATAGTTGCAGGACCTAGGCAGTATATCAGCATTTAAACATTAGTGCATCAGTATCTCTCAGTAAAACATACTTCTCAGTAAACAAAGGACAAGTAGAGAAAAAGTGCTCATAGCCAGAAAAACACGTATGTCAAGATTTAGGCAAACATGTAGATGTGTGTGTCAACTGTTGAACATCAGTAGGTATATCGTATAGCATCCATAGACTAATCTTAGAGAGAAAGAGGGTGTCATCACACCATCACCGACTACTGAGCCTAAGGGGTACTATAGATAATTTCAAAGCAGTGTGATTGCAATACATACAAAGAGTCAGTAATGTAAGATCGCTATATATATCTCTAAGGGGAAAATATATATATATATATCTCTACCAGCCAGCAATGTCTCTAGTTCAGGTAACTTACTTGGCATGAGATGTGATGGATACTGTCAAAGTGATTGCAGCGTGTTGCAGAGAGGGAGCTGGAGACAAGATACCCCTTAGGCTCAGTAGACGGTGATGGTGTGATGACACCCTCTTTCTCTCTAAGATTAGTCTATGGATGCTATACGATATACCTACTGATGTTCAACAGTTGACACACACATCTACATGCTTGCCTAAATCTTGACATACGTGTTTTTCTGGCTATGAGCCCTTTTTCTCGACTTGACCTTTTTCTCTACTTGTCCTTTGTTTACTGAGAAGTATGTTTTACTGAGAGATACTGATGCACTAATGTTTAAATGCTGATATACTGCCTAGGTCCTGCAACTATCTTTTATTGAGCCCTTTTTCTCTACTTGTCCTTGTTCTTTACTTGTCCTTTGTTTACTGAGAAGTATGTTTTACTGAGAGATACTGATACACTAATGTTTAAATGCTGATATACTGCCTAGGTCCTGCAACTATCTTTTATTGAGCGCTGCTTCCTATAGACTGCCTTTATCAATGTTAAGTTGTTTCTTTGTGGTAGCTATTTCAGTATGTAAAATAAATCCTAACCTAAGTTACAATTAAACCTAACACTATACTATCATTAAATAAATTAAATAAACTACCTACAATTACCTACAATTAAACCTAACACTACACTATCAATACATTAATTTAATACAATATCTACAAATAACTACAATGAAATAAACTAACTAAAGTACAAAAAATAAAAAAGAACTAAGTTACAAAAAATAAAAAAATATCTACAAACATAAGAAAAATATTACAACAATTTTAAACTAATTACACCTACTCTAAGCCCCCTAATAAAACAACAAGCCCCCCAAAATAAAAAATGCCCTACCCTATTCTAAATTACTAAAGTTAAAAGCTCTTTTACCTTACCAGCCCTGAACAGGGCCCTTTGCGGGGCATGCCCCAAGAAGTTCAGCTCTTTTGCCTGTAAAAAAAACATACAATACTCCCCCCCCAAACATTACAACCCACCACCCACATACCCCTAATCTAACCCAAACCCCCCTTAAATAAACCTAACACTAAGCCCCTGAAGATCTTCCTACCTTATCTTCACCATACCAGGTTCACCGATCCGTCCTGAAGAGCTCCTCCGATGTCCTGATCCAAGCCCAAGCGGGGGCTGAAGATGTCCATGATCCGGTAGAAGTCTTCATCCAAGCGGGGCAGAAGAGGTCTTCCATCCGATTGAAGTCTTCATCCAAGCGGGGCAGAAGAGGTCTTCCATCCGATTGTAGTCTTCATCCAGGCGGCATCTTCTATCGACATCCATCTGGAGCGGAGCGGCAGCATCCTGAAGACCTCTGACACGGAACATCCATCCTGGCCGACGACTGAATGATGAATGACGGTTCCTTTAAATGACGTCATCCAAGATGGCGTCCCTCGAATTCCGATTGGCTGATAGGATTCTATCAGCCAATCGGAATTAAGGTAGGAATATTCTGATTGGCTGATGGAATCAGCCAATCAGAATCAAGTTCAATCCGATTGGCTGATCCAATCAGCCAATCAGATTGAGCTCGCATTCTATTGGCTGTTCCGATCAGCCAATAGAATGCGAGCTAAATCTGATTGGCTGATTCCATCAGCCAATCAGAATATTCCTACCTTAATTCCGATTGGCTGATAGAATCCTATCAGCCAATCGGAATTCGAGGGACGCCATCTTGGATGACGTCATTTAAAGGAACCGTCATTCGTCGTTCAGTCGTCGGCCAGGATGGATGTTCCGCGTCGGAGGTCTTCAGGATGCTGCCGCTCCGCTCCAGATGGATGTCGATAGAAGATGCCGCCTGGATGAAGACTTCAATCGGATGGAAGACCTCTTCTGCCCCGCTTGGATGAAGACTTCAATCGGATGGAAGACCTCTTCTGCCCCGCTTGGATGAAGACTTCTACCGGATCATGGACATCTTCAGCCCCCCGCTTGGGCTTGGATCAGGACATCGGAGGAGCTCTTCAGGACGGATCGGTGAACCTGGTATGGTGAAGATAAGGTAGGAAGATCTTCAGGGGCTTAGTGTTAGGTTTATTTAAGGGGGGTTTGGGTTAGATTAGGGGTATGTGGGTGGTGGGTTGTAATGTTGGGGGGGTATTGTATGTTTTTTTTACAGGCAAAAGAGCTGAACTTCTTGGGGCATGCCCCACAAAGGGCCCTGTTCAGGGCTGGTAAGGTAAAAGAGCTTTTAACTTTAGTAATTTAGAATAGGGTAGGGCATTTTTTATTTTGGGGGGCTTTGTTGTTTTATTAGGGGGCTTAGAGTAGGTGTAATTAGTTTAAAATTGTTGTAATATTTTTCTTATGTTTGTAGATATTTTTTATTTTTTGTAACTTAGTTCTTTTTTATTTTTTGTACTTTAGTTAGTTTATTTCATTGTATTTATTTGTAGGAAATGTATTTAATTAATTTATTGATAGTGTAGTGTTAGGTTTAATTGTAGGTAATTGTAGTTATTTTATTTAATTAATTTAATGATAGTATAGTGTTAGGTTTAATTGTAACTTAGGTTAGGATTTATTTTACAGGTAATGTTGTAATTATTTTAACTAGGTAACTATTAAATAGTTCTTAACTATTTAATAGCTATTGTACCTGGTTAAAATAATTACAAAGTTGCCTGTAAAATAAATATTAATCTTAAAATAGCTACAATGTAATTATAATTTATATTGTAGCTATATTAGGATTTATTTTACAGGTAAGTATTTAGCTTTAAATAGGATTAATTTATTTAATAAGATTAAAATTATATTTAATTTAGGGGGGTGTTAGTGTTAGGGTTAGACTTAGCTTTAGGGGTTAATAAATTTATTAGAATAGCGGTGAGCTCCAGTCGGCAGATTAGGGGTTAATAATTGAAGTTAGGTGTCGGCGATGTTAGGGAGGGCAGATTAGGGGTTAATACTATTTATTATAAGGTTAGTGAGGCGGATTAGGGGTTAATAACTTTATTATAGTAGCGCTCAGGTCCGCTCGGCAGATTAGGGGTTAATAAGTGTAGGCAGGTGGAGGCGACGTTGAGGGGGGCAGATTAGGGGTTAATAAATATAATATAGGGGTCGGCGGTGTTAGGGGCAGCAGATTAGGGGTACATAAGGATAACGTAAGTGGCGGCGCTTTGCGGTCAGCAGATTAGGGGTTAATAAGTGTAGGTAGCTGGCGGCGACGTTGTGGGGGGCAGGTTAGGGGTTAATAAATATAATATAGGGGTCGGCGGTGTTAGGGGCAGCAGATTAGGGGTACATAAGTATAACGTAGTTGGCGGTCGGCAGATTAGGGGTTAAAAAAATTTAATCGAGTGGTGGCGATGTGGGGGGACCTCGGTTTGGGGTACATAGGTAGTTTATGGGTGTTAGTGTACTTTAGAGTACAGTAGTTAAGAGCTTTATAAACCGGCGTTAGCCCAGAAAGCTCTTAACTACTGACTTTTTTCCTGCGGCTGGAGTTTTGTCGTTAAATTTCTAACGCTCACTTCAGACACGACTCTAAATACCGGAGTTAGAAAAATCCCATTGAAAAGATAGGATACGCAATTTACGTAAGGGGATCTGCGGTATGGAAAAGTCGCGGCTGAAAAGTGAGCGTTAGACCCTTTTTTGAGTGACTCCAAATACCAGAGTTAGCCTAAAACCAGCGTTAGGAGCCTCTTACGCTGGTTTTCATGGCTAACGCCAAACTCCAAATCTAGGCCATAGAAAATATATATGAGATTAGAAATAAATCAGAGCAAAATAAAATGGGATGTAAATCAAAAAAGGGATGCGCAAAATATATAAATGAATAAAAGGAAAATAAAGTTATGTAATAGTTAAGGGAAAGAAAGTTAAAGGGGAGATGGGAAGTGGGATAGGGGGTTCATGACATGGGGTAAAAAAGGAAGATGGGTACATGGAGGGGTTAATGAAATGAAAAACAAATGTGAATGTGTTTGTATAAAATCATAGTGTGTGTGTGTGTGTTTTTGTGTATAAACTAATGTGTGTTAATTAACTAATGTATGGATGTGTGTGCGTGTTCGTAATATAATATGAGCCTACATTAAATATATGAATATATCAAACAAAAATCTCCAACTCTCCACTAACTCACAATAACTTATCAAACCACCAAACTCCTACCAGCACAACTAGTGTCAGGGTTTTTTCCCTGATTTGTTTGCCATGTGCTGCTGACAGCCATTTTACTCACCTGTCTTGCTGACTCTGGTGCATAGTGTGTGATGCTGCTCATTTCCTGCACGCCCTTTAATGGCCAGACTGGTGTACATCATCCATGTGAGACAGGTTGCAGTCTCAGAATTGTGATGTCATCACTTATTATTTAAAGGGCCTCTGTTCAGTATGCTTTGCCCATGCGTTGTCTCAGACCTGTTTGTGAGTTCCAGTTCCTGTGTATTACCTGGCTATCTGACGTCCCTTCTGGTTCCTGTTCCCTGTCTTCTTCCTGACTCTGCTGTTCTCCTTGTTTCTGATTCCTGCTCATCTGACTACTCGCTTTGGCTCCTGACTTGGCTCATCTGACTATTTGCTTTGGCTCCTGACTCGGCTCGTCTGACTATCAGCTCTGGTTTTGACTCCTGGCTTGTTATTTGACTTGTGGACATTTTATTATTTTTTGCTATTAATAAAGGTGTGATTATTTTTGCACTTCTCATCTCAGTCTGATTCCTGCACCCTGACATTACACAAGGGCCATGAATCCTGATGGTGCTAATAATCCACCTTTACCTACCATCATTTCCAGGATGGATGAACAGGATCACCGCTTGGATCAATTTACACTAGCCCTGCAAACCCTGCTGACTCGCACTGCACATTTGGACCAAAGTGTCCCGCAAGTTATGGCTGCTCCTGTTTCCACTGCTGCACCTAGTCCTACCAGGAGCATGTCTGGTTCTGAACCTCTACCTCAGCGATATGGAGGTGATCCTATTCAGTGCAGAGGGTTTTTGAACCAGGTGGGCATTTACTTTGAGATGTTAGCTCAGGCGTTTCCCTCTGACAGAGCTAAGGTGGGATTTCTCATCTTGTTACTCTCAGACACAGCTCTTGCCTGGGCTAATCCAGAGTGACCAGGTACTGCTGAGCCGATGCAGTTGGGATTCATGCGTCTCTCTGCAGTGGAGAGGGTCTTTAGAAGGAGGGAGGGGCTCTGTCTCTATTGTGGGTTACAGGGCCACCTTTTGAAGTCTTGTCTTACACGGCCGGAAAAATGCTAACACCTGTCGGGGGCAGACCTTGGGTGGTTTATCCTCGTCCCTGGAACCGCTAAAGAAGAAACCTTTGGTCATGATTGTCCTTTCCTGGGTGGACTCCTCCATAGTCACACAGGCTCTTGATGACTCCGGTGCTGCAGGCTATTTCATTGGCAGTGCTTTTGTATCAAAGCACTCCATTCCTGTTTTGCCTCGGTCCGTTCCGCTGGCTATTGAGGCCATTGATGGCAGGCCCCTTCAGCCCGCACTTGTTACTCATGAAACTACTCCATTATCCATGGCTTTTGGGGCTCTCCATTTTGAAACCCTCTGGTTCCAGGTTGATAAACTCTCGGCATTTTCCATTTGTTCTGGGTTATCCCTGGCTCCAAAAGCACAATCCCAGTCTCGACTGGCACAGGTCCGAAATTTTGTCATGGTCCCCACAATGTATTTCCACTTGTCTTCGGAAACCAGTTAAAGTCTTGTGCACTTCTTCGGTATCTCAATTGCCAGAGGAGTACCGAGAGTTCCTAGACGTTTTTTACAAGGTGCATGCTGGTATGTTGCCTCCTCACTGGTCTTACGATTGTGCCATAGACCTGCAACCCAGAGTCATTCCTCTTTGGGGCCTGGTGTATGCTCTGTCTGTTGCAGAGAATTGTGCTATGGAGGAGTATGTTGCCAATGCTCTGTCGCGGGGGATCATCCACAAATCCTGCTCTCCTGCAGGGGCTGGCTTCTTCTTTGTGAAGAAAAAGGGTGGCGAGTTAAGACCATGCATCGATTATGGGGTCTTAATCGTCTTACCATTAAGAATGTTTACCCTATTCCGCTCATTACGGAACTCTTTGACTGCCTCAAGGGAGCTACGGTCTTTACTAAACTTGATTTGAGAGGAGCGTACAATCTCGTTAGGGTTAAGGAGGGCCACGAATGGAAAACAGCATTTTACACCAGGAGCAGGCATTATGAGTATCTTGTAATGCCCTTTGGCCTATGTAATGCTCCTGCTGTTTTTCAGGAATTTATTAATGATGTCCTATGAGATGTGTTGCAACATTGTGTTGTGGTGTACTTAGACGACATCCTCATACACTCACCCACACTTGAGGCTCATAGTTCTGATGTTGCACAGGTTCTTCAGAGACTACGTGAAAACGGCCTGTTTTGTAAACTCGAGAAATGTGAGTTCCATCAGACTCAAGTAACCTTCCTAGGTTATGTTATCTCCATTGCAGGGTTCTCCATGGATCCTGAAAAGTTATCTGCAGTTCAGCAGTGGCCTCGCAAAGTTGGTCTTCAGTCTATTCAACGTTTTTTGGGGTTCGCCAATTACTATAGAAAGTTTATTAAAAACTTTTCTTCCTTTGTCAAAACCTATCAGAGACATTACCCGCAAGAGAATGATCCACTCCATTGGTCTCCTACTGCCATTAAAATCTTTGATAGTCTTAAGACTGCCTTTGCTGCCGCCTCCAGTTCTGGCTCATCCTAACCCTGTCCTGCCTTTCGTTCTTGAGGTTGATGCGTCTTAGACTGGAGTAGGTCTCAACGTCCTACGGCTGATGGTTCCTTGCATCCGTGTGGTTTCTTCTCTAAGAAATTGTCTCCAGCAGAGTGCAATATGAAATTGGTGACAGGGAATAACTGGCCATAATTTTGGCACTCAAGGAATGGAGGCATCTTCTCGAGGTTACTAGCGTGCCAGTGCTCATTCTTACTGACCACAAGAATTTAACTTATCTATCTGAAAGCAAAACGTTGTCGCCCAAACAGGCCAGATGGGCAATATTTTTGTCTCGATTTAATTATGTATTCTCCTACCTGCCTGGTAAGTAAGAATGTTAGGGCATGATACCCCTCTCTCAACAACTTTTCACCTCTGTCCAAGGAGGAGTCTGTACCCATACTCCTGTTATACCTCCTGAACATATTTTTGCTACTAGACGTACTAATTTGACTTCTCCCTTGGGGGAGGAGATCCTTACTGCACAAACCAATGCACCTCCTGAGTAAACCTAGTGTTTTGTTACTGAGAATCTTTGAACTAAACCTTTTGCACACTTACCATATCCTAAAGCCGCAGGTCACCCAGGCAAGAACCAAATGATTTGGTCTGTCACTCGACAATACTGATGGCCTGGTCTTTGTTCTAATGTTGCAACATATGTTGCCTCCTGCCTCAGTTTGTGCACAGAATAAGACTCCTCAACGTCTTCCCTGTGGGTCTTCTTCAACCAATGCTAATGAGTGAGCGTCCTTGGAACATCTTTCCATGGAGCTCCCTGTTTCCAACTGGCAATACTGTTATCCCTTATGGTGGTTGACCGTTTTTCTAAAAAAGTCACATTGCATTCCCTTGATGAAGCTGCCTCTACCCCCGCTCTGGAGCTTGCTTCAATTTTTGCCCGGGAGGTCTTCCATTATACATGGGTTACCAAAAGAGATAGTGTCGGACTGGGGTAGCCAGTTTGTCCTCCAGGTGTTGGCGTTCCTTTTGTGCAAAATGGGGACTCCAGCCTTTCCTTCTCCTTCAGCCTATCACCCTCCAATCAATGGGGCTGCAAAACAGTCTAATCAAGCTCTGAACAGTTCCACCGTTGTAAGTCTCAGAATTCACCACAATAATTGGTCTGAACTGTTACCCTTGGGCAGAGATTGCTCATAATAGTGCTATTATGGCTTCCTCCAAGTAATCCCGTTCATGGTGAGTTATGGGTTTCAACCCATCCTTGTTGCCCGATTCATTAATGTCTCAGGGTATTCCGGCTTTGGATGAGCATCTCCGGCACTCCATTCCACGTGGGTGCAGATTCAGGATTGCCTTCATCATTCTATGCAGCGCCAAAAGTTCCAGGCTGATCGTAGGCATCTGCCCGCGCCTTCCTACCAGGTTGGTGAGAGAGTTTGGATGTCTTCCTCGCAAACTTGAACCTTTGTGTGCCTTCCAATAAATTAGCTCCCCGTTATGGTTGGTCCTTTTCGGAATACTCCAAATGGGTTAATCCTGTGGCCTACACTCTGACCTTCCTTCTGCTATGCGCATCTCCAATGTTTTTCATGTCTACCTCTTGAAACCATTGGTTCTGTAATCGGTTTACCACTGTCTTGCCTCGTACCTGGTCCTATCTTTGATGACAACCATGAGAAATAAGAGGTCAGCCAGCATTATTGACTCTCGTATGTCCAGGGGCCATGTACAGTATTTGGTTCTCTGGAGGGGCTACGGTCGGAGGGTGCGTTCTGGGTTCCTCCTCTGATGTTCATGCTCCCGCCTCCTCCGTGCCTTCCATGCCCGTTTCCCAATAAGCCTTTTATCCTCCCGCGGGGGAAGGGGTCATCTGAGGGGAGGGTACTGTCAGGGTTTTTTCCCTGTTCTGTTTGCCATGTGCTGCTGCATCCCATTTTACTCACCTCTCTTCCTGACTATGGTGCATTGTGGGGGCTGCTGCTCATTCTACTGCACTTCCTTTTATGGCCAGACTGGTATGCATCATCCGTGTGAATTGAAGGGATGCCATCTGGATGACGTCATTTAAAGAAACCTTCATTCGTTCGGTTATTTGTCAGCCAGGAAGGATGCTCTGCGTCCGATGTCTTGAAGATGGACCCACTCCACGCTCGGCATGGGATGAAGATAGAAGATGCCACCTGGATTAAGACTTCTGCCGTCTGGAGGACCACTTCGCCCGCCGGCTTGGATGAAGACTTCTGCCTGTCTGGAGGACCACTCGCACGGTTCATTGAGGACTTCGGCAGAGTTGGTTGAAGACATCTCAAGGTAGGTGTGATCTACAAGGGGTTAGTGTTAGGTTTTATTAAGGGGGGATTGGTGTGCTTTTAGAGTAGGGTTGGGTTGTTTGGGTGGTGGTGTTTTAATGTTGGGGGTATTGTACTTTTTTTTCAGGTAAAAGAGCTGATTACTTTGGGGCAATGCCCCCGCAAAAAGCCCTTTTAAGGGCTATTTGTAATTTAGTGTAGGGTAGGGCTTTTTTTTATTTCTGGGGGGCTTTTTTATTTTGTTAGGGGGATTAGATTTGGTGTAATTAGTTTAAAAATCTTGTAATTATTTGATTATTTTCTGTTATTAGTGTTTTTTTTGTCTTTAGATAATTTTATTTAATTTTATTTAATTGTAGTTAATTGTAGTTAATGTAAGTAATTAATTTAATTATAGTGTAATTGTAACTTAGGTTAGGTTTTTATTTACAGGTACTTTTTGTATTTATTTTAACTAGGTTGTTTACTAAATAGTTAATAAACTATTTAATAACTATTGTAGCTAGTTAAAATAAATACAAAGTTGCCTGTAAAATAAAAATAAATCATAAGATAGCTACAATGTACTATTAGTTATATCTGTAGTTATGTTAGGGTTTATTTTATAGGTATTTAGTTTTAAATAGGAATAATTTATTTAGATTTATTTAATTATATTTAAGTTAGTGGGTGTTACGGTTATGGTTTAGACTTAGGTTTAGGGGTTAATACATTTACTAATAGTGGCGGCGGTTTGTAGGGGGGCAGATTAGGGGTTAATAAAATATATGTAGGTGGCGGCGGTGTAGGGGGGGCAGATTAGGGTTTTAGGGTTTAATAAATATAATGTAGGTGGCGGTGGGCGTCCTAGGAGCGGCGGTTTAGGGGTTTAAACATTTTATTTAGTTGCGGCGGGGTCTGGGAGCGGTCAGGATAGGGGTTAATAACTTTTATGTAGGTGGCGGCAGTATAGGGGCGAGAAGATTTGGGGTTAATATGTATACTGTAGGTGGCGGTGGGTCCGGGAGCGGCGGTTTCTAGGGGTTAATACATTTATTAGAGTTGCGGTGGGCTCCAGGAGTGGCGGTTTAGGGGTTAATAACTTTATTTAGGTGCGGCGGGGTCTGGGAGCGGCGGTATAGGGGGTAAACTTTATAGTATAGTGTGGGTGTTTACTGACAGGGTACCAAGAAAGCTGAAAAAAAGCCGAAGAGCAGCGAGATCGATGACTGTTAGTTAACAACAGTCTACTGCTCATCGCACCATACTTGGTGCACGGCTTTTTGACAGCTTTTTTGGTAACTTTGGAGAACGTATTCATGTCCGCGGCTGCGATGTTAGGCAAACTTAGGCGAGCGTATTGGTTCCGTCGAAAGCAAGAAAGTTGACGGCTTAATAAGTAGATGCCTCTATGTAATGTTTCGGGGTGTTACCCCCTTCGTCAGACAATACAAATAACAATGTATATATTTTGCTGGGCCATCATTAACCTAATATACCTCTCTCCTTCAGCTTGATTTCAAACGCATACTCTCTCAGAACTCAGAGAAAATACTCAGACTTTTACATCAACTGCTTCAACTGCCCTCTAACTTACTACAGCTTGATTTCAAACACATCCTCTCTCAGAACTCAGAGAAAATACACAGACTTTTACACTCAACTGCTTCAACTGCCCTCTAACTTACTACAGCTTGATTTCAAACACATCCTCTCTCAGAACTCAGAGAAATACTCAGACTTTTACACTCAACTGCTTCAACTACCCTCTAACTTACTACAGCTTGATTTCAAACACATCCTCTCTCAGAACTCAGAGAAAATACACAGACTTTTACACTCAACCTGCTTCAACTGCCCTCTAACTTACTACAGCTTGATTTCAAACACATCCTCTCTCAGAACTCAGAGAAAATACACAGACTTTTACACTCAACTGCTTCAACTGCCCTCTAACTTACTACAGCTTGATTTCAAACACATCCTCTCTCAGAACTCAGAGAAAATACAAAGACTTTTACACTCAACTGCTTCAACTGCCCTCTAACTTACTACAGCTTGATTTCAAACACATCCTCTCTCAGAACTCAGAGAAAATACACAGACTTTTACACTCAACTGCTTCAACTGCCCACTAACTTACTACAGGTAGCCTTCTGGAAAACAGCTTCATTATATTTTACCTACAAAGTTGTTTAATTGTATGTGTTTGTATATTTAGTGATAATTCCTTTTGTTTTGTTTTTATTTTAAATGTATATATTACAGGCTGTGCTAGTCATAATTTGCATACCTCTAGCTCATTGCACATTTTATCAACTTTATGTCTGCCATTATGTTAAGTTAGTTTAAGCAGCTCTTGCCCATTTATCTGTCTATTTGTTTAATGGTTTTATTTCACCCCTTGTATGTCTCAGTCTTATCTCTGTAATATTTTGTTTTTTGATGTTTTTTTTTGTTTCTGCATGATTGACCCTTAGCTTAAAATGTCCATACTTGTACCCTCCCACTCCTTTAACACACTTTTGCTGGGCCATCATTAACCTAATATACCTCTCTCCTTCAGCTTGATTTCAAGCACATCCTCTCTCAGAACTCAGAGAATATACTCAGACTTTTATACTCAACTGCTTCAACTGCCCTCTAACTTACTACAGGTAGCCTTCTGGAAAACAGCTTTTACTTTCCTCTCGTTGCACCTTTCAACAAATACATCCTATCTCTTCCCTCACTTTTCCCTCATTCGAAACCCACATGATTCGCTTATTCTCCCCTCTCTCTCTACGTGTTGCATTCATATACCGACCCCCTGGCTCCTCAACTCAATCTCTAGATCACTTGGCTGCCTGGCTACCCTATTTCCTTTCCTCAGACACCCCTGCCCTCATTCTTGGCGACTTCAACATCCCCCTTAACAATCCCCCTGCCTCATCTGCTAAACAACTTCTGCAACTCACTTCCTCTTTCGGTCTGTCAAAATGGACTGATTCTCCCACTCACAAAGACCGTCACTCTCTTGACCTGATCTTTAGCTATCGATGCACTCTCTCAAACTTCTCAAACTCCCCTTTTCCTCTTTCTGACCACCATCTCCTTACTTGCAACATATCATCCCTTCCTACAACTCTCCCACCTTCTACTCCTCACACCAAACTTCACAGAAGCATTATGTCTTTAGATCAGCAACAACTTGCTAATTCCCTTAAACCGCTCCTCTCATCCTTCTCCTCCTTTTCCTGCCCTGAACAATCTATCTGCCACTATAATTCCACCCTTATATCTGTCCTTAACAATCTCGCCCCTCTTACGACTGCTCGGAAATCACACACTCATCCCCAGCCCTGGCATACTCCTCTGACACGGTACCTACGCAGATGTTCCCGTAATGCTGAATGGCATTGGAGAAAATCATGGAGTTCAGCTGATTTTCTTCATTACAAATTCATCTTGAATTCCTACTATTCTGCCCTTAATCTCCACAAGCAACACTACTTCTCTACTCTTAGCTCTAATCTTTCTTCAAACCCAAAACGTCTGTTCTCCACTTTCAATACTCTCCTCCGCATTCCCCAACTTCCTATTACAACTTCTCTGTCAGCTCAAGACTTTGCCAGTCACTTCATTAACAAAATTGACTCCATCAGACATGAAATCAGCTCTCAACATAATTCCATTCTCTCCCCCCCTCAAATGCTCTCACTCAACCACAACCCTCATAACCTGAAACTTAGTTCATTCTCCCCTGTTACTGAGGAAGAAGTTTCGGCACTTTTACTGCGCTCTCACCTCACTACCTGTCCCCTTGACCCTATCCCCTCACAGCTACTCCCCTCCCTCTCTGCTACCCTTACCCCTATACTAACACACATTTTCAACCTCTCCCTCAGCACTGGTATATTTCCCTCATCGATGAAACATGCACTGGTCACACTTATCCTCAAAAAACCTTCCCTTGACCCTACCTCCACATCCTCCTCCCTCTTGCTTCAAAGCTTCTTGAAAAACTAGTATATGCACGCCTACCCATTTCCTTACGTTAAACTCCCTTCTTGACCCGCTGCAATCTGGATTTCGTCCCTATCACTCCACAGAGACAGCTATTGTTAAGGTAATCAACGACCTACTTACAGCTAAATCAAAAGGCCACTTCTCTCTGCTTATCCTCCTTGATCTGTCTGCAGCCTTTGACACTGTCGACCACCATCTCTTGCTCCAAACCCTCCAATCCTTTGGCATCTGAGACACAGCCCTTTCGTGGCTCTCTTCCTACCTATCAAACCGTACCTTCAGTGTAGCCTTCTCTGGGGCCTGCTCTGCCCTGTCACCACTTTCTGTCGGAGTACCGCAAGGCTCTGTCCTCGGTCCCCTTCTCTTCTCAATCTATACGTCATCACTAGGTTCCCTATTTAAGTCTCACGGTTTCCAATATCATTTGTATGCCGATGACACCCAAATCTACTTCTCTGCACCAGACCTATCTCCTTCCTTGCTAACCCGTGTCACCAACTGTCTTTCTCACATCTCTTCCTGTATGTCCTCTCACTACCTCAAGCTAAATCTCTCCAAAACTGAGCTCCTCATTTTCCCCCCTTCTTCCAAAATCTCCACCCAATATCTCTATAACTGTCGACAACTCCATCATTACCCCTACCCCGCATGCCCGATGTCTCGGGGTCACATTTGATCTTTCCTTCACTCCTCACATTCAGTCCTTGGCTAAAGCCTGACGCTTCCACCTTAAAAACTTCTCTAAAATGAGACACTTCCTTTCACAAGACACAATTAAGATTTTAATCCACTCTCTCATTCTTTCCCGCCTTGATTACTGCAACTCTGTCCTCTCTGTTCTCCCCACCTACCGCCTAGCTCCTTTACAATCCATAATGAATGTCTCTTCCAGACTCATCTTCCTTACACGTCGCTCTTCATCTGCTGCACCTCTCTGCCAATCCCTTCACTGGCTTCCTCTTGCCTCTAGGATCAAACACAAAATTCTCACTCTGACATACAAAGCCCTTAACTGCACTACTCCCCCTACATCTCAGACCTTGTCTCCAGATACTCTCCCTCCCGTCCCCTTCGCTCTGCTCATGACCTCCTACTCTCCTCCTCTCTTGTCACCTCATCACACTCCCATTTACAGGACTTCTCCAGACTGGCTCCCATCTTGTGGAACTCTCTGCCTCGCTCCACAAGACTCTCTTCTAGTTTTAAAAGCTTCAAGTGCTCCCTAAAGACTCTACTGTTCAGGGATGCATACAACTTAAACTAACCTTTCCTAATACCAGTTCCTCTCCTCCATTGCTATCCCCTGAACCCCCTTAGCATGTAAGCCTAAAAGTCCAGCTGTTTGTAGATCACCTTCTTAAGAGCTGACTACAACAGTGCAACTCTTGGCAGGGCCCTCTACCCATTTGATCCCTATAATTGTTTTGTTGTTTTATATCAATACAACTACTTACAGTATATCAAAGCTTATAATATTGTATGGGAGTTTATGCACTGCTGGTATGTTCTTTACAATGTAAAACATCTTTATATGCTTTAACAGTTTAAATATTTAGGGCCAAATTATGAGTGGCGTGCTAACTGTTGTGCACAATATCAGTGGGATTTTTATTGGGTGTTTGCGCTACTCTCTTATAAAAAAAAGTGTCACAAAACACATCAAAATTACATTTAAATCTACAGTTACAATCATAATAACACTATTTAATAAAAAAAAATTTTTCAAAAATGTCACAAAAAAATTATAAGGGCTCAAAGATATGAGTGGAAACAAAAGAGAGACAGGGGCGCACTCTACTCTAAGCGTAATATATTAATAAAACCAAATAACTTATTGTACACGGACAAATGAACACTCACACTTCATAACCTCAACACATGAGGTATAGGTAAAGCACATAAAACAAGGCACGGTATAGAAGCTCACGGGTCCGTTGTTCAGTCCCCAAGGTGTATGTCACCAGGATAGTCTGATGATCTTCATTACGGAGAAACCCGGCCAAGATGTTATTCAGAGAAAGTTCTCTGCTCCATGCAGAAAAACAAAAGTTCCATAAGCAAAAGCGTCACACAATTGACTTACAGCTGATCTGCAAACTCCAGCCAGATGATGGACCAGCTGTGGTAGTGGTGACGCATAGACGGTGGGCGTGGCCTAACACATTTCGTAGGCGGCTTCCTACTTCGTCAGAGGCATATATTATGCTTAGAGTAGCGTGCGCCCCTGTCTCTCTTTTGTTTCCACTCAGCTATATCTGGTTTCCAGAACCGTGCACCAAGGGGCTGCAACTCCTCTCTGTGATCTGGGACATGTTCTCTTTGCTCTAAGCTGACTGAAGTTTAGAAGAGTCTGAAGACTTAACACATATCTTTTTTATGTATACCAACTTACACTACATTATTGTATTGGTTTGTTTTGTATAATAATCGATGATATTCGTTTGTATCTGAACTAAAATGTATATTTAGCTGTAGGGCGCTCCGTGTTTCCCCTTTTTTGTGCTCAAAGATATGAAGTCTCAGTTATAGCGATAAAAAGGATGGCTTTAACATAGAGATACATACATACATATGTCTAAATATGTATGTGTATATATCAATAAATAAAACATATTCTAGTATGTGAAGAACATTGGAATGTGAAATATTAATATTTCATGTCGGGTTAGCGCACTTGAGAAAATGCGATTGGGTTTGCGCGTGAGTAAGGGTATTAGTTTTTTTTCACATTTCAAACTCCATTGAAGTCTCTGAGACTTTTTACTTTCAATTTGTAATACTAGTGTATCCAACACATGCAAAAAGACGAGGTTGAGCACAGTTAGCACCCGAGCGTGATCAGTAATAGCCCCTCCACTTGTAATCTAGCCCTTATTAATCACCCTCTTCAGGTTATCCTGCTAAATAAATTCCCATTTTCCTCATTAAAAGAACCTTTTAATAGAAGAAAAATATTCAAAATCAAGTCTGTAAAAAGAGCAAAAGCATATTAAATTATTTTACATTAGCTGTACTATTTTGGCATGTGGAATGCTATTTACAATGAAATCAATTTGTTTTTGAGTGACTGTGTCCCTTATATTGGGCTTTTATTCCTGTATTAATCATTTAAATAAACTGTGCTCTTGAAACATAAATTGTAGAATAATTTTAAATTAAATGGCAGAAATGCTATTTCAGTGCAAGTAAATATATTTCCTATGTAGATGATTCAAAATATATTTTTTTATTTGATGGTTATAAAACATTAGATGACAAACGGTGACATTAATTTTATTATCCTTCACTTAATAACATTGTTTTGGACATGGACAATTAGTTTATTGCTACATTATTTTCTTCCGTACAATTATTTAAATTAAATACCTTCAAAATAAAATTACTATATTAACATACCATCAGCAGGGCTATAACTGTAAAAAAAATGCTTAGCTAACCTGCCAATATTTCTTAGGAGGCGATTTATCGCCTCCTAAGTAATATGCATGCAATTGTGCCCAAAACTACGAATACGACCCTATCTCCATATTTATGTAAGCAATCTGCGATTATAATTGCGCAAATCTGAAAGAAACTTGCACTTTGCTTGCATTCGCCTAGGTGCACAGGCGCGCTCCAGAGTCCACCAATATACATTAGTAATAGGCGTAATTTCACAGCCCGACCTACAAATATGCCCAGTTTCTTATTTATCATTGCTTTGCTCTGTTAGGGAACTGAAATTTCTCCTTAAATTGCATGTTCTATATTTCGCCATACATACGTAGACAAACAGCATTATAATACATGCTTTTACAGCTTGTGATGGAGTACTTTCTTCTTCTAACTGCTTTATCCAAGGCTCGGCGCCAAGAAGAGACTGATATTTGCCAGAAATGTGCGCTTCCACATGTGCATATGGGTTCAAAGAGTTTTCTTGCCCGTTGGGATCTTTAGAAAAATATATATTTATAGGGATGTACTAGGATAAATAGGGAGTAAATGCTTTTTCCGACAGGCAAAATTTATCATTATTATGCCCCAGCTTCCCTTTTTACTAAACGCGCAAATTTACGTCTATTTTTTGATAAATTTAAGTGCACATGTGCGCTTCTCTGGAGGCGAGTTGGGGTGCAGTTACAGGCAAAGCACATAGACATTTTAGACAGTAATTAAATTAGGGGGTGTTAATTGGAGTTAAGAAAAGTATCAAGTAATCTCTTTGATTTATATCAAAATGACACAAGTCATATATACTTATTCCAAATGTTACTATAGACAATACTTGTTGTGGGCTGCTGATAGGAAATAGCAACTGACAACTAGTTAAACTAATTGTAAAAGAGATACAATAAAGTTTAAAAGAAAAGCAGTTCCACAGTGTATTATATAGGTTAACTCTGAAAATACAAAAATTTAAAGAGAAGTATTAAAAATGTTTCATATCATTCACACAATTACTCTTTAATAAATTCAAATAGGAACATACACGCATACTGTAGCTTAAGCTAAATTAAAAACACTTGATCTCTTTGGATTGCATATAAGCAATCAAGTATAATAGCAATAATAGCTAATGTTTTACAGCCTAGGTCTTAAAAATATATAGTAAGCTAAACCCTTACAATCCGAGGGCTGTATTAACTTTTAATCTGTAGCTTATAAAAGACCAAAGGCTATATCAATAATTATCAACTTGTATATGATTTTTACACCACAAGAGTCAACATATTAAAAGAAACAAGCAGGAGAGACCAAGCTACTCATACCGGACCCCTGACGCGCGTTTCATGAACGCTTCCTCAGAGGGGGTGCAGGCCGCTGCTACACAGCGTGCTTTATTGCTGCTTACTCCCCACCTCTAACACATGATTGACCAAGGTAGTCGGTATTCAGATCACCTGATTGGATGATCAGTGTGTCAGTCACCGGAGTTCATTGTCAGATCGTCGGTGTGTCTAAGGAAATTCATCATCAAATGTATGTGGCCACATGTCCCTTATCAGCTGGTTTAATGACTAAAGTGAAAACCGCCTTAAAGTGAAACAAGGCAGTTTTAGCTTTCTTTTCACTTGCCAGTGTGTTTAAAAACTTGTTTGAACTCACATATATTATGGGTGCAATAGTACTAAGTTTAGTTTAACACTAGCACAGTATTCAATTAGTATTCAATAAATACTGTACCTGTAAAATAGTGACAATTACTGTAGTACAATTTGCCAGACTATAGCACTGAGACACAGATTGCACTGTAATGCTGTAAACAGAGTGAACTAAGCATAACAAAATGGTGCCAGTCACTCTTCTCGCAATCTCACAATGATTACAGCACTGTTTCAAAAACCTTGGAGGTTGAACTTCAGCTCCACAAAGCACTGTATTAGCGAAACGCTGTAAAGTGAAGCGCTGTAAAGTGAGGTATACCTGTATATATATATATATATATATATATATATTTATATATATATATATTATATATATATATATATATATATATATATATATATATATATATATATATATATATATATATATATATATATATATACATACATACACCTATATATAATCATCTTTAAATAATTATAGATATATATTTTATTAAAAAGCCCATAATTAAATATTTATTTATAAATAAATAGAACATATTATTCTTTGTGAAGAACATTGCATTATTCATTGTCTATTTCTTATCTCCTCACCTCACTTTTGCTTCCATGAGCTTCACACATTCCTAAACTCTCTTTCTCATCCCTGCACCACATCCAAAAGACAATGTCAATATTTCAAATGTATACCTCTGTGTATGTCACTCTCCCTCTTGCTCATACTAGCTGCAGGTGATATCTCCCCCAATCCTGGTCACCGACAACTTCTCGTCCACCCATGTATCCCTTTCCAATGAACTAGAAACAAGAAGTCTGGAAACCTTACTAAAGCTCCTTTTGTATCTAAAGCCAACACCCTTTAGCTTATACACTCTGAAACTCTCATTCTGTTTGCAACTAGCTCACTATCCATGACCTCTTCCTTACTCATTCCCTTTAACCTTCTGGCTCGCTCAGAAACCTGGCTGTCTCCTTCAGACACAGCCCAACCTGCTGCATTGTCACATGGGGTTCTTAACATCTGCCACACCCCTAGAACTGGAAAAAGACAAGGAGGTGGTGTAGGTATTTTACTTTCCTCTCATTACACCTTTCAACAAATATAACCCATATCTTCACTCAGATATTTTTCCTTCTAAGTCCACATGATTTGCTTTTTCTCTACCCTCTTTCCACATGTTTCAGTTATTTATCGCCCACTGGTTTCTCAAATCAATTTCTTGACCATTTTGTGGCCTAGCTACCTTATTTCCTCTCCTCATACATCACTGCCCTCATTCTTAGGGACTTTAAACTCAATGTTGAGAATACTACTGCCTCTGCAGCAACAAAACTTCTCCAGCTCACTTCCTTTTATGGTCTGTCACAATTGACCAACTCTCTCAGTCACAAAGATGAAAACTCCCTTGATCTGATTTTCAGCTATCAAACTTCAAAAACTCTCCTTCCCCTCTGACCATCATCTTCTCACTTGCAACATCACAGCACTTCCTACTAGATTCCCTCCTTTTAACCCTCACACCTAACTTCACAGAAACATTAAGTCATTAGATCAGCAACATCTTTCAAACTCACTCAAACCTCTGCTCTCTTCCATCTCATGCTTTTCCTTCTCTGAACAACCTATCTGTAACTACAACTCGACTCTTACATTGGTCCTTCATGACTTGGCACCTCGTACCATAGCACGAAAATCACACACTCATCTTAAGCACTGGTATACTCCTCTTACACGCTACCTTCACAGATGTTCCCACACTGCTGAGTAACATTGAACAAAATGTCGGTGTTCTGCTGACATTCTTCACTACAAGTTCATCTTGAACTCATATTATTCTGCTCTTAACCTCTCTAAGCAGGATTATTTCCCTACACTTATATTTACTCTTTCTTCAAACCCAAAACCTCAGTTCTCTACTTTTAATACCCTTCTCTACCCACCTCAGTCTCCTATTACAACTTATCTCGCTGCTCAAGATTTTGCAAACAACTTCAACAACTTCAACAAAAAATTTATTCCATCAGAAATTAAATCATCTCTCAACACACTACCAGTGTCCAACCTATTCAAGTGTTCTTAAACATCCAAAGCCCACAAAGCCACAAATTTAGCCCCAGTTACTGAGGAAGAAAGTTCTGCCCTTATATCTTCTTCTCACCTCACTACCTGTCCCCTCAATCCCATCTCCTCAAAATTACTGCCATCCCTCTCTCCTACTCTTACTCCTATCTTAACACATATTTTCAATCACTCCCTCAACAATGGTAAATTTACCTCCTCCCGTGAACATGCACTAGTTGCACCTATCCTCAAAAAAAAACTTCTCTTGATCAAACATCCCCATCCAACTACAATGCTATTTCCCTACTCCTCCCTTGCCTCAAAAGATCTGGAAAGGCTTGTATATACAAGTTTATCACATTTCTTGACATTTAACTCCCTCCTTGATCCATTGCAATCTGGATTTCACTCTCAGCACTCCACAAATATATCAATCAGTAAGTTTACTAAATACCTAATTATTTCAAAAGGCCACTTCTCTCTGTTAATTATACTCAAACTGTCTACAGCCTTTGATACTGTTGACCACCTTCTCTTGCTTCAAACCCTGCAATCCTTTGGCATCTGCAACAAAGTCCTCTAGTAATTCTCCTTCTACTTTCTTTTCTACATGTACCTTTAGTACAGCCTTCTCTGGCCCATCCTGTGCCCCTTTACCTCTTTCTGTTGGGGTATCACAAGGCTCTGTCCTTGGTCCCCTTCTCTTCTCAATTTATACACCATCCTTATGTTCCTTAATAAAGTCACATGGGTTTCAAAATCATTTTTATGCTGATGTTACCCAAATCTGCCACTCTGCACCAGACCTATCCCCTTCCTTGCTAACTTGTGTCACTAACTGTCTCTAATATTTAATCTTGGATGCCCTCTCACTAATTTCTCCAAAACTGAGCTCCTTATTTTCCACCCTTCTTTCAAAATCTCTATCCCCAACTTTATATAACTGGTGATAATAACATCATTAACCCAACCCTGCATGCCCTATGTCTTGGGTTCACACTTGACTCAGATATTTCTTTCATTACTCAGATCTAATCTTTGGCCAATTCCTGCCTTTTCCACTTTAAAAACATCTCCAAAATGTGTCACTACTTCACACAAGACACAACTAAGATTGTTATCCCCTATCTTATCATTTTCCACCTTCACTATTACAACTCCTTCCTCTCTGGTCTTCCTAGCTGCTGTCTATTGCCTTTACAGACTATAATGAATGCCTCTGCCTGGCTGATCTATCTTACATGTCGCTCTTCATCGCTACAACTCTCTGCCAATCCCTTCATTGCTTCCACTAACCTCCAGAATAAAACACAAAATCCTGACACTGACATTCTAGGCCCCTGATGACACTGCTTCCTGTGTATCTCAGGCCTTGTCTTCATATACTCTCCCTCCCGTCCTCTTCGCTTTACTCATGATCTCCTCCTCTCTTGTTACCACTTCACATTCCCATCTACATGACTTCTCCAGATTGGTCCCTGTCTTTTAAAACTCTTTGCCTCATTCTACAAGAGTTTTCCATAGTTTACAAAGTTTTAAGCTCTCCTTAAAGACTCTACTGTTCAGGGATGCATACAATATACACTAACATTTTCTTACCTCCGTTCCTCTTATCCTTTTTTCATTCTCTGAACCCTCTCAGCATGTAAGCTCATAAGCCCAGCTGCTTTGAAGATCCCCTTCATAAGAGCTGATTTACAATAGTGAAGCTCTTGGCAGGGCCCTCTACCCATTTGTCTCCCATAAATGCTACCTTTGAATATCATACCTATGTTTATAGCACTGCAGAATCTATTGGCGCCCTAAAAATAACTGATAATAATAATAATAATAATATTTGGAGGAGCTGAACTTTAGTCCAAAGACAACAAGGCTAGCCACTTTAATAAAGTTTATATAAAATTCATTATTTTGCAGTTGTTATCTGATAAAGTCAATTAGGCACAGCTATTAAAAGGGCTAGCCTTGATTAATTACACATAATTAAACATTTTATATAAAAATCTAAAGGTTTTTACTGTCCCTTTAAGCAATAAAAAATTCCAGATTAAGTCTTCATACAAGCATCTATGCAAGAATTCGCTTTAAAAAGAAAATATCCAAAAATGTGATAGGCGCCTATTGGTCAAAACACTTGTGAAAAAGTGTAGTAAAGAATACGTGTCACAATGTGATGTGGAATTAAAGTGCTAAAAGTAAGGCACTTTATTGCCTATAGAGTGTATATATATAAAAAGAAAAAAAGGTAAACTTTCTAATCGTGACAAATTATATAAAGTGTCAAAAATAATAATATTTGCAACACAATGTTAAAGTGCAACAGTATACATATATACACTGTGGGTAATGACAAACCACACACGCCAGATTATAGTTCATATATCCAGGAAGAAAATGGCAGCTGTGCTCCTTCTAAGACTGACGGGCAGCCAACAAAGATCTGTAGAAAATGACGAGAAGAAAGGAGGCGCCACAATAGTGTAAATATGTCAGGTACTTCAGCCCCTAAGTATGCCAAGATGTTACTTACTAGATGTAGAGCACTTGAAAAGTGCCACAGGTGTGGGCTGGATCATTAATAGCTACCCAGCGGGCTATCCTCTCCGGGTGTGTGACGATAGGCATCCAACGGAATTCTGTTGAGAATACAAAAAAGACAGAGGGCGCCCAATAGTGTGATAATGTCAAATCCAAAAGAGACCCTGTGTATGACGATATTTCACTTACTAGATGTATAGCGCTTGAGAAGTGCCACAGGTGTAGGCTGGATCATTAGTAGCTACCCAGCAAGCTATCCTCAGGAAAATATCACCACACTGCTTCTATGTTCTCGTTCACTTGTAAAGAACCAACAATATCTTTTATAAGCGGTATGTGATTAGCCACTTAGACGAATGTCCAAATACCTAATAACTAATAACTGAATAAAAGTTTCAAAATAAAAACTATGTGATATCAAGAAGTAAAATAAAAACGGGTATTTTTATTAAAACCCAATACACTATGCGTTTCTCAGTATAGCTATGCACCTGATGAAACGGTAGCTATACCGAGAAATGCATAGTGTATTGGGTTTTAATAAAAATACCCGTTTTTATTTTACTTCTTGACATCACATAGTTTTTATTTTGAAACTTTTATTCAGTTATTAGTTATTAGGTATTTAGACATTCGTCTAAGTGGCTAATCACATACCGCTTATAAAAGATATTGTTGGTTCTTTACAAGTGAACGAGAACATAGAAGCAGTGTGGTGATATTTTCCTGAGGATAGCTTGCTGGGTAGCTACTAATGATCCAGCTTACACCTGTGGCACTTCTCAAGTGCTATACATCTAGTAAGTGAAATATCGTCATGCACAGGGGCTCTTTTGGATTTGACATTATCACACTATTGGGCGCCCTCTGTCTTTTTTGTATTCTCAACAGAATTCCGTAGGATGCCTATCGTCACACACCCGGAGAGGATAGCCCACTGGGTAGCTATTAATGATCCAGCCCCTGTGGCACTTTTCAAGTGCTTTAAAAAGAAGTCCATTACTTTTTCTTTTTTTCCCCACTAAAATAATTATTTAATTTTTTTATATTTTTTTTATTAATTATTCTCCACATAATATTGTTAACAGAGTAGTAAGGAGAATGACAAATATTGTAACTAAGGGACCGATTATCTAAATGCTGACCCTTGCAGGGGCTCCCCTGATGGAATTATCTTAAAACCTGGGCAGTCCTGTGAGTGGCAAGATATCTTCCATAGAAAGTAATGGATTTCGCTGCAAAGGGAATTTTTGCTGTGAAGGGCAAATTTAGCAGTGACCAAAAATTAAATCCTGCAAAAACAAACAAACACATTGCGCTGTTTTCTGCGTACAATTGCCTCTATTTTCATATACATATTTTTTTAATTAAGGTATTAAATATTTTGCATATTTTTTCACAATCTCACCAGCTTTTATTTGCAACAAAAACCCAACTGTGAGATCTGTAGTGCAGAAATGTTTGATAATTATGCTTGGATTTAAGAGAAAATTTCATACACGCCCATGAAACGCCCATGTTCAGCCCATTTTACGATAAAACAACAATTATGCTGTGTATTTGTACTTATGAGTATGAATTTCTGTATGTTTTTTGCACATCCAGTGAACTTAAATTACTATATACCATGTGCATAAGTAATAAGATGTATTAAGTCATTTACATTCAAATGTTAAAGGATTACTTTCTATTATAATTTTTAAGCTAAACAACTAACATATTAAAGTTAATAAACATTAAAACCCACTGACATATATTTTTTCCAAAACGAAGTTTCATAACGTTCTAAAAGTTATATCTTTTATTCGCTGATGATGTCATGTTATCCTGCCCACTATTTTCAGCACTGCAAGTTCAAAATACTTAAACCAATAACTTTGTGTTTAAAGCGCCATTTTGAAACCTAGGTATTGTATGCGGATTGGTACAGAGCAAAGGATACCCACGGAGTGGGTTTGGAAAACAATTAAATTTGCAGACAAGATTTCTGATATACGGTAGAGATATGTTAATGAAATGCTATTGATAAAAAGCGTATTTGGGGTAGTTAGTTAGTAACAGGCATAGAGAAAATTTACTTACAGTGGCCCTTTAAGTTTTTGATAAAATACGATTTTTGGTGAACAATTTAGTTACAATTTCTGGTGCACCATAACAATACATTTTTTTCCTGTGTATTTATGTGTGAATGGTTCAATTATTAGTATGGTTTTTAAATTACAATTTTCATTGTGCACTTTTGTTTTTTTTTCAAATATATTTTTTATTTTATACATTCAACATACAAAGTGTCAATAAATTCGTTAATTAATCATATCAAAACATACACATTTACAAAATCATAATAATAATGCAGCCTAAAGACAAGATACGCCCCAAGTAACAACATAAACCAAGACAAAAAGAAGACAAAACCTGACAAAAACAAAAACAAAAGCAAAGACAAAAACAAAAAAAAAAAACTAAACAAAACAAAAAAACAAAAAGGGGAAGGAGCCCCAACGTGTGCCTCTCCTGCCTACAATTTCAGATATTATAAACAATTTCTCTACTGATTTCCCCCTGCATTTTGGATCCATAAAGAGTTCTTAAAAGGGGAAATAAGTCTCATTTGCAACTCTTTTGGGTTTGAAAATATATAGTTGCTCCATTTGTTAAAAAAAAATCAATTTCGCTTTCTGATCCTATTGAAATTTCATATTGTTCCAGAATTAATTTATTGTCTAACATGTTAAGGAGCGAAGATAACACTAATTTTTTATTGGATTTACAGGAGGAAAAAATAACATTTCTCGCACAAAGTATTATAAAATTAATAAAATTTATATTCTCTCCCCTATCCTTATATTTCTTCAAGAAAACAATTTCATCCTTGTCCAGCGCAACTTCATACTTTAATACTTTGGAAATCCAATAGATTACTTTGCGCCAAAATGAATTTACCTTGGGACATACCCAAATACAATGAATCAGATTGGCATTTGGATATCTGCACCGAGCACATTTATAGACTTGTGCTTTATTCCATATACCTAAATCCTCTGGAGTAATATATACTCTATTAATTAACTTAATATGGGATTCGCGCCAGGATAATTGCGGGGTAGCTGCCCATGCCCTAGCGACACTCTTTACAATTGTCTTGTTCTCTATAGCAGGGATATCTGAAGACCATTTTTCTCGCAGACGTTCCATGGCCATTTGCCCTTCTTTAATTAATAGCAGATTGTACCATTGAGATATGGAAACTTTATCCTTAAGGAAAATATTTGTACCAACATAGACTCTTTCCCAATTTTTGAGACAGTGTATTTTTGAGACTGTGTATTAAGAAAATGTCTCATTTGAAAATAACCAAACATGTCTCTGTTAGGGAAATTATATTTTTCTTTCAAAGCGCTAAATGTGTGTATAGCATTTTTATCCATATCTATACATTGAAAGAAAAACTCAAGCTCCTTAATTTTCCACCTTGTAAAGACTTCCTTGTCAAGCCCCGCTGGAAATACAGGGTTATCTAGTACAGGCAGAAATTTAGAGCACTGAAAATTAATATTCTGAGCCCGACAAAATTTTTGCCTCGCTATTATAGTATTTTTGAAGGTATACATCTTTTTAAGCAAAGGAGGCCAAGCTTTTTGATTCATGTGAACCAGTGCCTTTAACGAATAAGGTTTAAAAAAATAAATTTCTATATCCCGAAGAGCTAATGACCATTTATCCGTTAATCATTCTGGGACGATCTTTATCAGACACGCAAGGTTATACTTTTGAATTGAAGGGAGGCTGAGCCCTGCTTGTTCTTTCGGCTGGCTTAATATTTTTAAAGATAGCTTTGGTTTAGTATTGCCCCATAAAAATTGCCCAAAGGCAGTATTTAACTGTTTTATATCCACTTTTTGCAGAAAAAGAGGAATGTTTTGCATCACGTACAATAATTTAGGTAACGCGATCATTTTAATTAAATTTATTTTAGCCGGAAGTGTTAGAGGAAAAGAAGCCCATTTTAACATATCTTCCATAACTTTCTTACCCCAGAGAAATTTGCCTTATACTATTACTCAGGGCAAGTTGATATGCTAATTCCTAGATATTTTATATTTTTAACTTCTTTAAATGGTGCTACAAGATATGACTCTCTGGTACGATTTAACCATAAAATTTCTGATTTTTTTGAATTTATTGCATATCCTGAAAAGGATCCGAATGTTTCGAGAAAGCTCAATAATACAGGCACATTTTCCTCAGTATTTGAGAGGAAGACGAGTAAATCGTCCGCATATAGAGATATTTGGGTCTCAGAATTCCCCACTTTTATCCCCCTGATGGCCTTACGTAAGGCGATTGCTAGAGGTTCAATACTAAGGTTGAACAAAAGCGGGGACAACGGGCAACCTTGACGAGTGCCACGAAATAGTTGAAAATATTCTGTACATACCCCGTTAACTATTAATGCAGATCTCGGTTTATCATATAATGCCTGAATAAAAGATAAAAAGGGACCTTTAAAGCAGAATTGTTCTAGCGTGAAACATAAATGCGCCCAACTGATGGAATCGAAGGCTTTTTCAGCATCTAGTGCAATAATTGCCTTATCCTCTGAGTCAATTTTATTTAATTTCTTTCTTGTATTATAATACTCTACTGTCAGCAGCAATTTCCTCAGATTCAAAAACGAGGATCTGCCTTTTAAGAAACCTGTTTGATCTGGGTGGATTAGACTAGCAAGAACTTTCTGAAGTCTAGATGCCAAAATACTTGTTAAAAGCTTGTAGTCCATATTCAACAATAAAATTGGATGATATGAGTCCAATTTTTCCATGTACTTGCCCTTTTTCGGGACTAAAATAATTGATGAGGCACTAAATTTAACCGATATTGGATGACCCTGATCGTAATACACATTAAATAAGACATGCAAAGGATCTATCACTTGATCTAAAAGAATTTTATAATATTCTGCTGGAAGTGTATTGTGTCCCGCCACTTTATTAAGACTACACTCTTTGATCTCCTGAATAATTTCCTCTTTGCTCACGCATAGTCTTGCTGGCTTCAACATCTAGACAGGGTAACTTACAAGTATTCCAGAAAGCTTTTTTATTATCTTCATTAACATCTCTAGGAAGAAAAATCTGTTTATAATATTCGAGAAATTCAGCACTAATATAGGTAGATTTGGTTAACCTTCTATCTTTAGTAGAGATCACAGAAATATAATTGGAGCAGCGATTTTGTTTCACTAAATTCGCTAAATTTTTCCATATCTTGCCTCCATATTTATATAGTCGTGCATTAGTCCGAATAAGTTCGCTTGCAGCTTTTTGATGAAGAAAGATTTCTCTTTCTTTTTTAGATTGTTAATATTTCTGCCAATTGGCAGAAGATGCTTCTTGTATATACGCATTGTAGGCATTGGGTAACTGATTTGTAAGCTGAACATCCCGGATCTGATTTTTTTCCATACTTTATATAAATAGGCTTTGATTTCTCCACGTAATACCGCCTTAGAGGCCTCCCAATATGTCTCCGGACTGGAGACTGACTTAGCATTATTATATTCAAATTTCTTCCAAGTATCAATCAGCCAATTTTTAAATTCACTATTTGAGTACAAATATTTTGGGAAAGGATAAGAGGGGTTACTTTTTGGAAAAACACCCACTGGTAACGTAAGCGAGATTGGAGCATGGTCTGAGATAATGATGTCTCTTATGTCTGCTACTGCTGAGTCCATTAATCTTTCATTAATTGGAATGTAATCAATGCGCAAGAGAGTTTTAAAGGTATTAGATTTACAGGTATAGCCCTTTATCTCAGGATTTTGCATACACCACACATCCTTTAAGTTTAAAGCATTTCTGAACTTTCTAAAAAGGATAATATCCTGTTTTTCTCTACCTGCCCCCTTCCCTTTATAGGGCCATCTATCTAAGGGGTATTGTGCAATCAGATTAAAATCACCCGCTACTATCAGTTTGCTTTCTATAAAATGCGATAATTTGCCCCAAAATTCACGTATATGATTATTGGGTCCATGCACACTGCATAAAACATAACTTTGGCCTCTTATGACCATCTGTACAATTATAAACCTACCGTCAACATCTATCTCAGACTGCATAATCTTATACTCCAGATTCTTATGCAGCAGAATTGTTACCCCGCATTTCCTGGCAGTGCCTGCTGAGGCAATAACTTCACCAACCCAACCTGTTCGTAGTTTGCTTCATTTTGTACAATATAAATTTCCTGAAGGAATGCAATGTTACATCTGAGTTTTTTAGATTTTTAATAATCATTTTTCTTTTAATTGGGGAGGTTATACCTCTGATATACCATGGTATTAAATCGATGTTCACTTTATCTGTCATTCTGGCAATAAGAGGGAGAAACTAGCAAATCCATTTATAATATAGGGAGACCCTTATGCAAGCTCGAAGAAGCATCCGGGGCAGCGGGAAGAGAGGGAAAAAAAAAAAAAAAAACGACTTAAAACCTTCTCCTAGTATATATTCCATTAATATCATATACTCTTTGACCTACTGCAGCCTTACAACACTATACCCTTCTTACTCATGTTCATCTAAGAACTTGTTTGCTTCTTGTTGTGTGTTTAATATATGCCAGGTGTTATCTTTAAGTACCTTAATCCTAGCAGGATATAAGAGGAAGGCTTCATATCCTTTCTTAATAATACGAGTACAAAGAGGGGCCAAAGCCTAACGGCAGTTAGTAGTTTCTATTGAATAATCCTGAAAAAGGAGTAGTTTACCACCCTCCAACAGGACCTCTTTCTTTTTGCGATATGCATTTAATAAATCAACTTTGTCTTGAAAATTAAGCATTTTGACGATTATAGGTCTAGCTATCTTGCTCCCATTTGGCCTAAGTCTTTCCTGGCCTATTCTATGAATTCTTTCAACTGTGAG
The DNA here is from genome assembly GCF_027579735.1 of Bombina bombina. Classification (NCBI taxonomy): domain Eukaryota; kingdom Metazoa; phylum Chordata; class Amphibia; order Anura; family Bombinatoridae; genus Bombina; species Bombina bombina. The sequence goes on from NC_069502.1 coordinate 158,788,745, forward strand.
CTGCCGTTTTGGCCCTGGCAATTCAAAAAGCAAGGGTAGTTTTTCCAGTATAAACTTTTTCAGGTCTATATAATCTATTGTTTCTGGTACACCAATAATTCTAAGGTTGTTCCTCCTAGATCTATCCTCCAAGTCATCTATACTATCCTGCAAGGGTAGTTTTTCCAGTATAAACTTTTTCAGGTCTATATAATCTATTGTTTCTGGTACACCAAAAATTCTAAGGTTGTTCCTCCTAGATCTATCCTCCAAGTCATCTATACTATCCTGCAGGTTTTTTTTTTAAAGCAGACCTATAAAAGCTTGTATCCTGTTCTGCTGTGTTCATTCTATCTTCAATATCTGAGATGTGTAATTCAGCTGCTTCAATCCTGTTATTAAAGGAATGAATCTTGTTTGTAAGTGAAAGCATGTCTTGTCGTATCTGATCGAATTGTGAAGTCATTGCATCATAGATGGCTTTAACCAAAGCTTGGGAGTCTATATCCATCTTAGCAACACTATTTTCTTCCACAATACTCTCCTGCAATATAGATCTTATTTTACCCTTTTTATCTTTTTTGGGGGACATTACTGGCGATTTAGCTTTAACAGTATGAACAAACTTCTCCATATGTAATATATACAAGTATTAAAAAACTAAAGCAAGAAAAAATAGTGCATAGAATTCATTCAGCTGTGCTAGTCCCAACAAATGACCTAACTATAGTTATACCATTAATACTTTTCTATTACCTATTAGTATCTCTTACGTGAGTAATTCCTTTCTCAGAGTTTCAGCTTTTTCTGCTTAACTCTACAACACCCTAAGCCCAAATATAAATTAGGTAATACAATTAAATAACCCTATCCACATACATTAAGTGTATAAGTATTTACTCATTAAAACCTATATAACGACAAAAAATTCTAACATTTCTATCTGCACCAGACTTAAAACAACCACGTGCAAAATTGAGAAGTACACAGGCAGCTATGTCTGCCTAAGAAACCCTTAAATGTGAAACATAAAACAAATATAATTACTTAGGAAGTATGCTACAGTAGATACTTATGTTTGAATTGACAGAACACCGCTTTAGATTCTATGTACTGATATCTGTGGAGTGATAGCAGGAAAGATTATCGCAGTATACACATAGGTAATAAACCACTTTTGGGTTGACAAAACGGAGCTCTAACTTCTGTATATTATCGACAAAAGACATTTTTGGCAATATACCCTTAAATGATAAGCAAAAAGCCCTTAGATTTTAGTGACAGATATCAGCCTACTTCAGCATCAGCACTCTATATATACTTATCTTTAAGCTAGCAAGATGTAATTCTTACTTCTGTGCCTTACTATCTGCAAAATAATAAAAAGAGGAACTGCAAAAATATACACATTGATAGAAACCAGTTTTCCAGAGCCACTTAACCCCTGCAAGACCTTACATCAGTTATCATACACAGATAGAATATAGCTCAGACAAGTTATCAATACATATTTAAGATGTCCTAAATCGTTGCTAAATCTTCTAGACACCATAAGATAGTTTGTGCAACACCAATGACCCATCCATAAACTACATAGTAAAGGTCAGTCTGAGAAAAAAGTGACTTTGCCACTGTTCGGGATCTATAAGACTTTAAACAGATAAGTGTCCACAAAGGCCAAGATTATCCACTTCAGCTTTACATTCGCGAAATTCAGAAGAGGGGAGTTCATCAAAGTCAGCTAGAAGTATTTTATTAAATTCTGTGGGAAAAGCAAGACCCAGCACTAAGTCCTGTAAATTCTTGAGTAGTTCTTTTTCATGCTCAATTGAAACACATCCTTGATGCGTAGCTATGCCTTTAAAATGTCCAGCCTTTTCAATTCTCCATCTAAGCAAACATCATGCCCGAGGGGGTTGATTCACTGGTCACTCTAATAGGGATTTATACAGAAAGGGATGGGCTATGAGCCTGAAAGTAACATCAGCCCAATGCTTATACCAACGTTTTTACACCTTATACCTCCACTCTTTACCCTGCTCAGAAGAACCAGACTTGTTATACCCCAGTCTTTTGCAAATAAAGTTTGTGCCTTACACCAGTCACAATTCACTGGGTTGCTTCACTGGGCATTTAATCTGAGGGACTTACCCTGTTAGCTATAGTGCATGTGCACCCTTTTCCCGATGGATATCAATTATTTTGTCACTGTACCAGGTCTAACAATCTTCACCCTCCAAGACATATGCCAGACTAGATAAACCCAGGGTAATATTTCTAATTGCGATATACTATAGCACGAGATGCCTCAGCTATAGTGGTAACTAACTAAGCTTAAACTATATACCAGGCAGAGTGTAATATAGATCGTGCCATGCACCAGTCACAGTTCACCGGGTTACTTCACTGGACATTTAATCTGAGGGACTTACCCTGTTAACTATAGCGCGTGTGCGCACTTTTCCAGACAGATATTAATTATTTTGTCTCTGTGCCAACTCTAACAATCTTCACCCTCCAAGACATATGCCAGACTAGATAAACTCAAGATAATATTTCTAATTGAGATAGATGCCACCGCTATAGTAGTGACTAACTGAGCTTAAGCTATATACCAGGCAGAGTGTCTGCGGCCACTAGACAAATTAGGCCTGAACTTGTGGGTTACCGGGCCAAGCAATGCAGCTTTTTTTGCTTGTGCGACGTCCTCCGTCCTTCTCCACAGCTGGTCTCAGGCAGGATATACCTGCCAAGAGATATGGCGTTGCTAGCTCGGTGGGCGTGTGTGTGCAGGGTCTGCTGAACTCTACTTTGGCTTTTGATACCTCGGCTCCTTTCTCCCGTGTTGCCAGACTTAAAGGATATTTCACGGCTGATCATTGTATCGAATCCTGGCTACACCTAGCACTCTCGTTCTGCTGGCGTTCCCTGCCGCTCCACGCCCGCCTACGTCATATACGTCTAACCCGGCCTCCACCATTGTGCATTTTTGTAATGTATGCATCTCCTTCCTATACAAAAATGCAGTGCACGCCTCATAGTCAGACACCCTGTTTTTATGGTGAAAAGTGACTTTAGATAATTCCATCAGGGAAAGGGATTTGGGAGTAGTATGTAATAGATAAAAAGCAAAAGATGGGTGCACAATGCAGGACAGTGGCTTCTAAAGCTTATAAGAAACTAGCATGTATTAAAAGAGGCATAGATGCAAGGGAGGAAAGCATTATTCTGTCACTATATAAATCACTGGTAAGACCTTACCTTGAGTAAGAATTGCAGTTTTGGGCTAGCCAAACCGGGTCTGTTTTCTCTAGAAAAAAGGTTCTTGAGAGGTGACATCATTACTTTATATAAATATATTCAAGGCCCATTTACAGAGGTGGCAGAAGCTTTGTTTATTCTAAGAAAATTGTTTGTGACAAGGTCACAATTTAAGGCTGGAGGAAAGGAAACTTAATATCAAGCAACGTAAATGTTTTTTCACTGTAAGAGCAATCAAATTCTGGAACTCATTACCAAAGGAGGTAGTAAATTCCAATACCTTATATACATTTAAAAATGGTTTAGATTCATTTCTGGCTAGAAACAGAATATGATTGAACTCAATGGACTTCTGTCTTTTTTCAACCTCATCTACTATGCTGCATTGTGAATATGTATGTAAATAGACGTACTGTCATTCTTAAATATTCTCGCCATCCCAGAGACCTTTAGATAATAGGGCCCTAAGAATGTGCCACATTTGTATGTTTTCTGTGTGTGTGTGTGTGTGTATATATATATATATATATATATATATATATATATATATATATATATATACCGTATTGTTCCGCATATAGGCCACACTTTTTTTCCCTTGATCTGTAGCTTTAAATTTGCAGTGCAGCCTATATTCGGGTGCTTTTCGACTAAATCATACATGTGCAGCATGGCCAAACTTCCGGTGCACCCTGTGGCCTTATGGGTAATGTAGTCCCCCGGAGTTGGGTGGTTTTGCAACAAGGACGATGGTTGATAGGTTTAGCAGGACGCTCATATGCATTAGCCACCTCTGTGAAGATGCGGCAATGCTGTTATGCTGAGCACAGTGTAATGCTGAGAATGGACATATGAATGAGGAGGGAGGAAGTGGGCAGAGCACAAAGTCTAGTGAGAAACAGTTTGTTTGTTTTTGCTCTCACATCATACCTGCTAAAATAAATAAAAAATTGCTTTAATATGATATGTTAAAATAAAACAAAGGAAAGATGCTGTAGTCCTTAGTACTGGTGATTTCAAATGTGAAAAAAGCCTTTATTCAGCCATTATAGCTTTAATGGCTGAATAAAGGGTTTTTCACATTTGAAATTATGGTACTAAAGAGTGCAGCATCTTTCCTTTGTTTTATTCTATATGCTTGGGAAAGTGGAAAAGGATCCCCTGGGAGCTGGCACCCTGCATTGGGACTCATTGCTTGCACATTTGGGAATGCTGGTCTCAATTGCTTGCAAACATTGCAGCTTGTGCAACTAATGTGTATATTTTCTTTAAAATTAAATTTCTTGAAAATGGCAGCAAACTTTAAGGGTGCGGCCTATAATCAAGTGCGGCCTATATGCGGCACAATACGGTATATATTATATCCCCATAATGTATATATTTATTAAATTGCACACCTTAGGGAATATATAATTCCACAAGAGGTATTCATCCATAGAATAGTTTCCTAGAAATTGACTTCAAAAAGCAGTAGTAAAGGAGTAAGAAATAGAACAGAGAAAATAAAAGTAAATAAAAATGTCCCATGTCTCCTGAGTGCATGAAAAGGTTCCCTCACCCCATAGCTTGAATAGACACTAATGTTCAATGTGTCATAGGCCTTTAATAGATTGGTGTTTTCATGACAGAACTAAAAATACCATGTGAAGACATTGGATATTTTTCATGATTCCATGCCCAAATACTTAATCAAACAGTTAATGTATTAGCATTTTATACTATATATATATATATATATATATATATATATATATATATATATATATATATATATATATATATATATATATATATATATATATATGTGTGTATGTGTGTATATACACAGTATGCATACATATATAGCACATATATATATACATATATAACACATTTATGCCTTTAAGAGAAATGCCTTTAACAAATGTTACACTGGTATTTCATTCAGCTGTTATGTTCTCAAGAAGTGTTATTATGTAGAAAGAGTGGCATGTAACATTCCAAGAGAGATAATTCTATGCTCTGCTGTGAGAGTATTCTTTTTTTTTTAGAACACTTTTTGCTAACACATTTGCTACAAAATAATATACTTCACATAACTTTAGACATGCCTGCTAAACTATAGTTTAATTATTAGAATTGCTGAGAGGGGGGAAATTTGGCATGTTAGAGATAGGTATTGGACATTAGCACCTGTGAAATCTGCTACATGTGTTCCACTGAATGATGACGCTGGCACTTCTGCCTGTCTATTCTTCTACACTGATATTAATGCCTTATTCAAATCCCGAAGATAAGTAATGTCGTTCTAGTTTAATCACTACTTTGCGTTATAAGCTGATTATTGATATATTTTATTGCAATATGTTCATAATAAACATTGTTATTATTATACTGCATTCTTGTGTGTCTGGTTACCTTTTTCAGTACTACTGTGAGGCTTAGCTTGCGTACCCTAGTGCCAGGTCATAACATCATGCTTTAGTTGTCAAAGCTTAACCAACAGATTCCAATATTCATATATTTTCTTATATAACCACCTTAGATTATACAAATTCCAGACAAAGTTCAGGAACTGGACTAAAAGGTTATTCTAGTTCTTTCAAGAAAAATTGTCCCAGATTTCCAGCAGAGCAGGTATATGGAAAAGAAGGGTAAATAAGAATGCTTGTGCCTCCTGAACTTAAAGACATCAACCATATCTTTTCTTAACCACACGGCTAGCAAAGCTCAAAAACTTGCAACTTGTCTTAGGCCTGTGCAAGATTGACATAACTAAAAATCCCCATCCTTTAAGTAGCAGGACTAAACAATCCAACATGTTCAATTTAACCTCATAAATGTTGCTATATCCCAAAAGAAAGACCTAATAAATTGAACATTTTACAAAAGCTTTTAAACCTTTGAACTGTTTGCCAAGGAATTGACTTCACAAATATGAGTTCCAACTTTTTTTCCAGAGTATCTGGAAATTGTTGCTCTCACAGTATTAAGGTAGAAAATGGAATATATAAGAATACTTAATTTCCCCTGAACATATAGATTTCAAACTTATTTATGTTTCATTAATCAAATGGCTACCACAGCCAACAAATCTTCAGCATGCCATAGAGTTGTACAAGCAACACATTTTCACAGCAGAACTGAAAATGTTATCCTTTAATTAACAGAGCTGTCCTATCCAATACACTGAATTTAACCTAACATTTATTGATAATATGCATGCTTTAAATAAAATTCCATAAGGTAGGCATAACGGCTTTTATTCATTTTTTCAGTGTTTTTCTTTTTTTTTCTTTAATGTCAAAATCCCTCTTTTACTAGCCAACCTAAAAACGAATTGCCTCTTAAGGCCACTAACTTTTGTCAGAAGAGTCCCAGAAGGTGACCTTTGATGTATAGTGGTGATGGGGCTCACCGGGGGTTGAGCAGTTTACCCATCCACCAACCACAATGGCAGGAAGAATTTGTGCTTCCATCTGTCCTCCTCCATCCATGCACAGTAACAATAATCTTCTGGGGGGCATCATCATGAAGTCCCAGGTGAAATAACTTTCTGGTACCTCCCACTACAACTAGATACCTGGGATTTCCCCCTCAGTGACACTCTTGAAAGTGAGTAAGTGCCCTGCGGGGCAATTATTTTTTATTTGGAACAGGGAATGAGGAATTTTTTTATTTATTTATTTTGTGTGTGTGCATGTGTAAATTTAAGAAAAATTATACATGGTTAAAAACAAATAAATACTTAAAGGACCAGTAAATAATGTAGATTTGCATAATCAACAAATGCATGCTAACAAGACAATGCAATAACACTTAGTCTGAAATTCAAATGAGTAGTAGATTTTTTCTGACAAATTTCAAAGGTATGTCTATTTCCCCTCCTACTGTATCATGTGACAGCCATTAGCCAATTGCAAATGAAAAAACGTATATTCTGTGAATTCTAGCACATGCTCAGTAGCAATTAGTGACTCAAAAAGTGTAAATATAAACAGACTGTGCACATTTTGTTAATGGAAGAAAATTGGAAAGTTGTTTAAAACTGCATGCTTCATCTGAATCATGTAAGTTTTAATTTTGACTTTAGTGTCCCTTTAAGCTAAAAAAGAGTGTGTGGAACTGTTGTTTCATCCATCCCCTACTCTCCAACTAAGCTTATCACATTAAATTACCATACATGGCCCTAGAAGCCCACATGTTAAATTAAAGTGCTTGGCACTCTGGGAGTTAAACTCTTCAAATATAGTTTTACATATTTTATTCAATGTTAGTTGAAGCCATCTTTTAACCCTTTACTATCCATTTTAAAGGTAATTGCACTTAATTGAGTCTCCTGGCTGTCCTAACAACATTTTACATCTGCATTTGTTAACTGTCAACACAAATAGACTTGATGGGGTCAATTTATCAAGCTCTGTATAGAGCTTGATGCCCCGTGTTTCTAAAGACTGCTGCTCCATAACCTGTCTGCATGCTCGGAGGCGACGGACAGAAATAAACCTGATTGAATACGATCGGGTTGATTGACACCCCCTACTAGCGGCCAATTGGCCATGAATCTGCAGGGGGCGGTATTGCACCAACAGTTCACAAGAACTGTTGGTGCAATGATAAATGCCGACAGCGTATTCTGTCGGAATTTATCGATGTGCACCCCACATGATACTCTACATCATATCATGTCCACTTGCACATTAATAAATTGACCCCGATGTCTAAATTTGCAAGTCACTATATCAAGAATATGTAACTTGAAATCATTTACTTCAGGAATGATGCTGGCTGAATTACAAAAGTTGGTCCTAAACTGGTGCTATGTGGATTGCAAACTTTCTCTGCTTGTACTTTTCACAGGGAAAAACTTGCCTTTAGGGAAAAAGAAACTTCTGGATTTTTCTCCTCATAAAATATTAACTTTAAATAGGTTGGTGACCAGTATGTCCAAAGTCAGACCTTTGTTAATAGATGCCCATGTTTTTGCTATATTTGTTGTAGTTTTCTAGGAAGATATTCAAATATTGCAAACCACATCCTTTTAAAAAATACTGGACTCAGCAAATCTTATGAACCAGTAAGCATGGCTGAGATTTACTTTTTAGTTTATTTTACAGGTATCTCTATATAAACACTCTTCTCCAGCATCTAAAATGAGTATGGTGAAAGTGTAAATTAAACTTTCATTATTCAGATAGAACATGCAATAAAAACTATTTTTTTTTTATTAAATTTTTCCTTTTTAGTAAACTTTTTTTTTTTCAAAAGCATATCTTTAAAATTATATGGAAGCAGTGTTTGCAACAATGTTTATTTTTTTTATTTGCATGCTGTATCTGGAGCATGAACAATAAAAATATATCGATACTGCACTCTCATACCGGACCGGGTAAACATCCCATGACCCTGCAACATGCTAAGCCATGGGTGCTCACCGGCACTCACAGTAATCTGTGCTGTCCCCAGAGTCACAGGCAGTTAACCCCAGACAGGTCTGGGTGCAAGACCATAGGGAAAATTACAAAACAAATTAATACAACACACAGAGAAAGTCCAGCACTCACTTACAAGCTCTCAGCTAAGATTTAAAAGCAAAAATGGAAAGGTTAGTTACCGCATCTGGCCAAATGGGACAAGCCCAGGTACCACGTCAAGGTCCTTTCCAATACCTGGGACCCTAAAACAGCCACACAATGCAAGCTCTCAATTCCAAACAAACTGGGAACAAGGGAAGGGTGCACAGGCTTATGTAATCACCCCGGTCATATACAAAATCTTAGCTGAGAGCTTGTAAGTGTGAACTGGACTTTCTCTGTGTGTTATATATATATATATATATATATATATATATCTGTCACATTGTAAGAATTCATACACAATATCACTATTATTATTATTATTATTATTATTATTATTATTATTATTATATGATCTTAATGAGCCAACAGATTAAGAGCTATGCACAGAGCACAGTAAATAAAGACAAGATGGAAAAAGGCAAATTGCAGCAGAAGGACTAGAGGGTCATACTCCCTACACATGGTCAGTAGTACAGACAACTAATAATCTCACACTCTTTGATAGTGTGACATGGTAATTTTGCATCTGTTTACCATTACCTTGGGAAGTACATTTCATCTTTCTGTAAAATCATTTCTATAGAATGTTTTGGGTATACATTCCTAAGGATTTCTTATCTGCAAATATCTGTAATGTCTTTCTATACACCCTGTGTAACAATAATTTACGATTATGAAATAAGCCTTTTATTATATGTGTTGGTGGGCAGAAGTCGGCATCTATCAGCTCCCGACACATAACAAAACACTACCTGCCCTAAGCTTATCATAATGGAAAAGGTATTATAACAATTACAGAGCTATAACAACTTCAAGTAATGATGATGGCTGGTGATTCATTAGTTGCGACAATAACTATTCTATTTTGGTGAATTCATTAATTTAATAGTCAAAAAAGCTATATTTTATATGCTGACATCATTCTTTCTTTAAAAATAATGTACACAGCTACTTAGTTATTATATGAATAATTTTCATTAAAGCATTTATAAAATTTTCACACTTTACTTAAAAGTCTGCGCCTAATATTATTAAGATTGGGAAAAAAATTCCTTTAGGGGAATACACCAATTTTCATATAACTGCATGTAATAGATACTACTATAACGAATAATATGCACAGATACTGATATTAAAAATCCAGTATAAAACCGTTTAAAAACTTACTTAGAAGCTTCCAGTTTAACTCTGTTTAAAAGGTTCCTGGAACACCCACTGCAAGTGGGAAATAGCAGACACTCCCCCTCCCCCTTCCTTTGCATATGAAAAGACCCTTTACACAAACAAAAGCAAGCTGGAGTAGGTGTATGTCAGTTTTCTCCTAAAACTTTGGCGCTTGGTTAGGAGTCTTAAAATCAGAGCAATGTTATTTAAAATTAAGGAAAACTATGCATTCTTAAAAACAAAAAAAAAACAAAAAAAAAAAACTGTATGGGATATATAAATGGATCATCTACAAAACATTTATGCAAAGAAAGTCACTTGTAACTCCCCATTAGACTTGTGATTGATACTTATTTGAAGCTTTTTTTGGTTAACAGTTAATGAAGGGCACAGATAGACCCCTCTGAACTATGATGAGCTAATACATTTGTTTTTTTAGTATTAATATATTTAGTATTACACATTTAAATAGTTCCCCCCAATCAAATATATCTACTGAAGTCAAGGACACTGGATTCATGTATTTAATATATACCACTGTAAAAAAAAAAAGGGAACAACTCTTTAGAGAATTCTAAATTATGAATTCCATAAATACATTAAGATTAATTTAAAGTTACAATTCAAATTCTAAAATATCATACATAATAAATATTGCTAATATTATATAAGTTTTATTAAAAAAAATATTGGTTTTGAGCAATTATGTTCTTACAAGTTTAAGGTTGCTCTAAAGGCCTCTCACCTAATTTCAAATATATTTTCACAAATTTAAGATAGTTGAACTTAAATTCCATATACTATATTTACTGGCAACTTTTCAAAAGTTATAATTCATGACAATAATATATTTAAAACTGATTAATTAACATGTTATATGCTACTAATTTCTAAAACAGTTCATATATAAAATACTTGTGGGATTGCATAGGTATTGGTGATTATTTTTTTCCCACTTAAAATTTTATTGAACTCTAAGGGGTCTATTCATTAAGAGGGGAATGTCAGGTGAATAGAAACATAGCAATTACCGTCTTTAACTATGTATCATGAAGGGCTAAACCAAGTGAGTTTTTCCTGCAAGAAGAGCTAAGCTAGCTCTGTACATTGCATAGTTAAAGGAACACTGAACACAATTTTTTTCTTTTGTAATTCAGAAAGAGCATGCAATTTTAAGCAACTTTCTAATTTGCTCCTATTATCAATTTTTCTTCATTCTCTTGCTATCTTTATTTGAAAAAGAAGGCATCTAAGCTTTTTTTGGTTTCAGTACTTTGGACAGCACTTTTTTATTGGTGGATGAATTTATCCACCAATCAGCAAGAACAACCCAGGTTGTTCACCAAAAATGGGCCGGCATCTAAACTTACATTTGTGCATTTCAAATAAAGATACCAAGAGAATGAAGAAAATGTGATAATAGGAAAAAAATTAGAAAGTTGCTTAAAATTTCATGCTCAATCTGAATCACAAAAGAAAAAATTTGGGTACAGTGTCCCTTTAATGCTGTGTAGATTTCGCCTACAGTCAGATAATTGCAGGTGATTTGTATGCAGCATTAAAGGGACATGAAACCCAAAATGTTTCTTTCATAATTCAGATAGAGAATATAATTTTAAACAACTTTCTAATTTACTTCTATTACAGAATTTGTTTTATTCTCTAGGTATCATTTGTTGAAGGTGCAGGAATGCACTACTGGTTTTTAACTGAACACTTGGGTGAGCCAATGACAATCATTATATATATGCAGCCACCAATCAGCAGCTAGAACCTAGGTTTTTTGCTGCTCCTGAGCTTGCCAAGATAAACCTTTCAGCAAAGAAAAACAAGAGAAGGAAGAAAATTAAATAATACAAGTAAATTGGAAAGTTGTTTAAAATTGTATGTTCTGTCTGAATCATGAAAGAATAAAAATTGTGTTTCATGTCCCTTTAACCCCTTAATGACCGAGGACGTGCAGGGTACGTCCTCAAAAAAAAGGCAGTTAACGCCTGAGGACGTACCCTGCACGTCCTCGGTGTGGAAAGCAGCTGGAAGCGATCCTGCTCGCTTCCAGCTGCTTTCCGGTTATTGCAGTGATGCCTCGATATCGAGGCATCCTGCAATAACCATTTTTAGCCATCCGGTGCAGAGAGAGCCACTCTGTGGCCCTCTCTGCACCGGACATTAACGGCTATGTTCGTTGGTGGGTGGGAGCCGGTGTGGGAGGTGGGTGGCGGCCATCGATGGCCTTTGTGATGCGGAGGGGGGCGGGATCGGGGGCGGGGACGACCGGGGGGGACGCGCACGGACGCGCGCACGTGCACGGGGAGGCCGGGCGGGCGCGTGCACGGGGAGGGAGCGGGTGGGAACCACTACGCTACAGAAAGTTTTTTCTTATAAGTGGGGATCAAAGGGGTTTATGTATTTATTTGTTGATCGGTTTGGCTGGGGGGATATTGGACTGTGGGGGGGAAGCTACACTACAGAAACAAATAAAAAAAAATAATAAAAAAAACATTTTTATTTGCAAACTGGGTACTGGCAGACAGCTGCCAGTACCCAAGATGGCCCCAATAAGGCAGAGGGGGAGGGTTAGGGAGCTATTTTGGGGGGATCAGGGAGGTTGGGGGCTAAGGGGGGGACCCTACATAGCAGCATATGTAAATATGCTAAAAAAAAAATATATTTTTTTTTTTTAATACCTTTTATTTTAGTACTGGCAGACTTTCTGCCAGTACTTAAGATGGCGGGGACAATTGTGGGGTGGGGGAGGGAAGAGAGCTGTTTGGGAGGGATCAGGGGGTGGGATGTGTCAGGTGGGAGTCTGATCTCTACACTAAAGCTAAAATTAACCCTGCAAGCTCCCTACAAACTACCTAATTAACCCCTTCACTGCTGGCCATAATACACATGTGATGCGCAGCAACATTTAGCGGCCTTATAATTACCAAAAAGCAACGCCAAAGCCACATATGTCTGCTATTTCTGAACAAAGGGGATCCCAGAGAAGCATTTAAAACCATGTGTGCCATAATTGCACAAGCTGTTTGTAAATAATTTTAGTGAGAAACCTAAAGTTTGAAAAAGTGAACAATTTTTTTTTATTTGATTGCTTTTGGCGGTGAAATGGTGGCATGAAATATACCAAAATGGGCCTAGATCAATACTTGGGGTTGTCTACTACACTACACTAGAGCTAAAATTAACCCTAGAAGCTCCCTACATGCTCCCTAATTAACCCATTCACTGCTGGGCATAATACACGTGTGGTGCGCAGTGGCATTTAGCAGCCTTCTAATTACCAAAAAGCAAAGCCAAAGCCATATATGTCTGCTATTTATGAACAAAGGGGATCCCAGAGAAGCATTTACAACCATTTATTCCATAATTTCATGAGTTGTTTGTAAATAATTTCAGTGAGAAACCTAAAGTTTGTGAAAAAATTTGTGAAAAAGTAAAAAAATTTTTTTATTTGATCGCATTCGGCGGTGAAATGGTGGCATGAAATATACCAAAATGGGCCTAGATCAATACTTTGGGATGTCTTCTAAAAAAAAATATATACATGTCAATGGATATTCAGGGATTCCTGAAAGATATTAGTGTCCCAATGTAACTAGCGCTAATTTTGAAAAAAAGTGGTTTGGAAATGGCAAAGTGCTACTTGTATTTATGGCCCTATAACTTGCAAAAAAAGCAAAGAACATGTAAACATTGGGTATTTCTAAACTCAGGACAAAATTTAGAAACTATTTAGCATGGGTGTTTTTTGGTGGTTGTAGATGTGTAACAGATTTTGGGGGTCAAAGTTAGAAAAAGTGTGTTTTTTTCCATTTTTTCCTCATATTTTATAATATTTTTTATAGTAAATTATAAGATATGATGAAAATAATGGTATATTTTGAAAGTCCATTTAATGGCGAGAAAAACGGTATATAATATGTGTGGGTACAGTAAATGAGTAAGAGGAAAATTACAGCTAAACACAAACACCGCAAAAATGTAAAAATAGCCTTGGTCCCAAACGGACAGAAAATGGAAAAGTGCTGTGGTCATTAAGGGGTTAACTATGCATTGTGCAGGGCTAACTTAGCTCTTCTTGCAAGAAGTTTGTCCCTTTATAATTAAAGTAAAAAGTCAATCCTAGCATTTTACAAATGCTAGGATTGACTATTGAAACAAATAAAGGGGACTTTCATTCATGAAGTATAAGATACTTCATGTAGAAAGCTCCTTTATTTGTTTCAATCAATCGCAGTTCTTAGCTGCAATGGCAGCTCACAGCTAAAGAATTTTTTGATAAGAGGTGACGTTTTCACCTCTTAGCCAATAGCCGTGAGGTAAATCCGGCTTGGCGCCCATGGGAGCCGGATTTACTGCACGGCTATTGGCTAAGAGGTGAAAACGTCACCTTTAAGCAAAAAAAATGTTTAGCTGTGGGCTGCTGTAGCAGTTAAGAATGGAGATCGATTAAAACAAATAAAGGAGCTTTCTACATGAAGTATCTTATACTTCATGAATGAAAGTGCCCTTTATTTGTTTCAATAGTCAATCCTAGCGTTTGTAGAATGCTAGGATTGACTTTCACTTTAATGAAAGATTTCAAATCACCTGCAATTCATCTCTTTGTGAATAGAGCCCTTAGTAATTACAGACCGATATTTGAAATATTATATTATTTAGCAGCGCACCTTGTACATTTCTATCACAATAACAGAAGATTTAAAGCTTTCACATTCATTGTATTGGCAACAGTTTGTCTTCTGTTATTTCTTTGTATCTTGTTTAATAGTATAATAAAGAATTCAGTGTTCAATGACTATACCAGAAAAAAAAAAACAATAAATCAATGCATGCTCATATTTTATAAAATATGAGACTAACAGGTCAAGAGATTATTAATGTTTACAATACTCTTAATATCATAAAACAGGTAAAAAAATGCCAATAAAATCTTTTGCAAGGGCATTTTGCCACACCCATATCCTCTTGCAATATTTTTTTTTTAAGTTGATTCACTAATGAGTAAAGACTACCATATTTATAATACGCATAAAAAGATGACAAAAGTCTAGTAAAAAAATCCAGAGAAAATGTAATCGTGAACCCTAAAAAACGTCTAAAAGGCTTTACTGTACATCAGCTGAAAAATGACTTATTAAACAAAGACATTTACTAAACAGAAATACAAATTAAAGATGCTGGAGGAATTAGCAGCTAATTTTCATTACTAGATTACCATCACTTAAAGGGACAGTCAACACTAAAATGGTTATTGTTAAAAAAAAGATAGATAAAGCCTTTACTACCCATTCCTCATCTTAACACAACCAACATCGTTCTATTAATATACTTTATAACCTTTAAACCTCTAAATGTCTGCCTGTTTCTAAGCCACTAAAGACAGCCTCTAATCACATGCTTTTTTATTAGCTTTTCACAACAAGACAAGACTAGTTCATGTGAGCCATATAGATAAAATTGTGCTCATGCTCGTGGGTTGTGCACAACACAGCACTAATTAGCTTAAATGCATGAAAATGGATAATACATAAAGTCATTTAAAATGGATAATACATAAAGTCATTTGATCAGGGGACTGTCAGAAGAGGATTAGATACAAGGTAATCACATAGGTAAAAAGTGTATCAATATAACCATGTGTTCTGTGCAAAGCTGGGGAATGGGTAATTAAGGGATTATCTATTATTTTTAAACAATAACAATTTTTAAGCTGGCTGTCCTTTTAAAGATATTATCCAGATTAGACCCGGTTTATTCATGAGATTTTCATATAAATGAACAATATCAGCAGTTCCTTTCATTGATGGGACAATACACTATAAAATGGTATCATGCATATGGAACCCCATTATTTAAACATGTTAGAAATATGTTTGAATCAAATAAATTGTTAACATAAAGGCTAACAGGAAGCGCAAGTCGGAGTGCAACTTGTCCATAGTGACTGGATGCCTTCTGGCTGTGAAAGGGATAGGATAATAAAAATGAAACACTTATGATTCAGGTATAGCATATGATTTTAAGACACTTTTAAATGAACTTATATTATCAAATGTACTTTGTATTTTTGGTATCCTTTGTTGAAAGCACATGTACTTAGCCTCAGCAGTAACTATGCACTACTGGTGATTGTTGACTGCACAGATTTGCTTCTTGTTACTGGCTCACTAGATGTATTGAGCAGGCTCCCACTAATGCATTGTTGCATTGGAGCTGACTTTAACTATGTGTTTAAACATACAGGGGGTTGATCGCAGTCATTTAGAAAAACATATCTAATGATTGTTAATAGAAAAATGCCATTAAACTCTATAGGAATTTTTGTAAATATATAATTTGATACGTTTTTTTCAAAATGATTGTGGTCAGCCCTCTTGTTAGAACATTTTATTATTGCACTTTTGCTTGCATAAAACATTTTAGAGCAATTTCTATTTTAACTTTTAAGTCCCTTTAAGAATAACTTTTTATATGTGGAGAGTGGCAAAAGAACAACAATAGTGCCCCTTTAACAGCTATCAGAGAAAGTTAGAAAGTGGAAATAAGAAGGGATCACCTGAGGAAACCGCATGGTTAACCCTGAGAAGCGCGTATCGTGATCCTGTTCTTAAACGGCTGATAAAACCCATCAACAAAGGATATATCTGGCCTTTTCACATACACCTTTGAGACCAATATGTGCACTGGGTAACTGCAATATACCCAGTAGGCGATATTTGCAATATTGTGTGCGCTTTAAATTGTTAGTACCTCTGCACCTGGGATCAATTTACGGGGTACATCTGTCATATTGCACTGCACTAGGAGTCACCTTTCTTATTTCCATTTTCTAGATTGTTGAATCTACCACAGATTCCAGGAGGAGTTGCCCTGACCTGTGCACAGTATACTGGGACACTGCTGAGTTCCCAGACCGTTTCCCTTGGCATTATCTTTGCCGTTTTACATTGTGAGTATTATTTTATCATTTGCACTCCCATAGAACAATCCATTGGCTACACTAGGAGGCGCCCTTTCTTTTCTTTATATCTTATCAGAGAAAGTTGCAACTTTTTGCCAAACATTGTGTTATCTTAGGCAGCCTATGGATCAGAACATATCTGAACAATGCTTTGAAAAGCAGTGGTATATAACATACTCCATCTGTATAAAAGATTTTCAACTATAATAGAGACTTGAGTAAGGGTTTCTAGGTCATGACTAATTTATTACAATGACCATAAGCCTTGGCATCATTTTTCAACCCATTGGTGCCCAATGATGCCATTGATAGCATGTGCGCTCAATACCCACAAAATATATATCTGCTTACAAAGGCCTAGGTATTCCCCAGTGCAGTTTCTGATTGGCTGTACACAGAAGCTACATTTATTAGGTAGAAAATGTGTGATGAAGGTTATTAGATTCAAAAGTTGTATCATTTGTCCAATCAGGAAAGGGAACATCTTTATGGTCCACTATGTGGTTCTTAACAAACAAAATTATGATATCTGATTTTGTTTTGTTGACTATCATTAGATACAGTTTTCTACAGGATTTTGATTAACCTTAAAGTTAGTATTCCATTTAAATTATGTTAATAAAAGACTTAAAGTGAATCACAATCATTTAGAAAAGTTTGATGTTTTTTCTACTAAATACACTAAGAAGGTCTTCTAGGAATTACTGTAGATAAATAATTTGATAAATGTTTCTAAATGTTTGTCATTGAACCCTTTGTCAGTTTTACAGATAAACATATAAAGAACTGATAACATGCATTTTCTATGATTGATTGGCTTAAAGTGTGTCAAACCAGAAATTATAATTCTATGTTCCAACTGTTCAAGTTGTGTAATATGACTCACTAATAAATGACTGCTGGTGTATTATGGAAATATTAATGCACAACCTATTTATAAGACAACTAAAAGCATTCATTTAGTATTATGCCATAAACTATTTACTGTTTGGGGAGTATGAACTATTTCTGGAACCAGAAAATACCGGTAATCACATTGCAGTCTATTAATTTTGAATGAGTAAAAAAAGAAACCATAGACTATTATCTGCTGTAGTTTTTTTCTTACTATCTGAAACATTATATTTCAAAATCTGTCAGGACATTCAGAAAGAAACTGATCAGAAAAGTGCTTTAGCATTTCATTTTAATAGTAAAGCTATAAATATGGATATTTTTACATTTGTTAAAAATAATTAAAATCTCTTGCAAATTAAATGTATGTGGCTTGAGAATTGCAAACACAAATGTCATAAAAACACAATAGTCAATAGTTTTACAGTTAAAATAGGTCAAATTATTAAAAAAAAAAAAAGCATCACGTTTCATAGTTTTGATTCTATTTTAATCACACTGAACTTTGTGTAACTCAGGAATTTAAAAACAAATTAAATGGATTTATGCTTACATTTTAACCTTTTTCGCTGGGTTTTCTGAAAGCATCCATTAATTCAGAATTTGTTACATGAAGATTAAAGAGAGTGTTTCAGAACATAGCAGTTATGTGTGACATAACATTGGCAAAATAACAAACAATTAATCTTATTGCCAAAAAACAGCAACGGATCAACACCCCAGTAAAATGGCACTTTGTCTTGTGCAGGATATATTTCAGGACAAATTTAGAAGAAATATATATATATATTCTTTTGATTTCTATTTTAATTTTGATGTTAAAAAAACATGAAGCAATTGTATTGTCCATGTGTTTTATGCTGTGCATAAAATATTGTGTAAGCCTAACAAATATGCCAGCAGATCAGGTGGATAGTTTTCTCTTCCAAGGGCAAATGGCACGTTTTTTTTTAATGGCTAACACATTCATTTATAACTCATTATATGTTCATCGACCTTTGTTTTACAGTGAACATAAAACTAGTGACTGTAATAAAACATATTTTATCCCATATAGGAAACAATGGCATGTTGTGCTTTTATAAAAATTGTTAGACAATCAGAAAGGGAATATAGGAAAAGGTTATCAACCTCTGTCATTTGTGCTATTAAGAAAATATTGTGTTCTATTACATGTGGGCCTAAATCAAAATCATAAAACAATTTTACTGCAGTAGAAAATACATAATGAAAAAGAAAACAATAAATAACACAGCAATCCAATCAAAGCCACACAGATTATGTGGTATGGGAGCAATAAAGGCAAAATTAATTTAATTGTATAAAAAAAATCGTTTCACAAAGCAAGGAAAAAAGTAAAGGAACTAAATAGGCAAATAGAGAAATCCAGTTTATTAGCCTCTGTGGTAAAACTATCATGGAGTAAAGCCATGAAAATAAAAATTTCAATTTGAAATTTTATTTAGCATGTTGCTAAATGTTCAATAAGAAGACATCAACACTACAGCCAACACACTGAAAATTAGTTGTTGCTTTTTTTATACCATGTTTTAGAAGCCAAATCAAAAAGTGGCTATGGTGTAATGCTGGTTCCAGGAATGTTGATATGATCCTTATAAAGGTGCATCTTAGCTTTGCAAGTCTGTTCTATTTATACATGTGGAATATCCCTAAACCACTATCAGTCTTTTGCTTCCACCATGGAGAGCTCTTTAAGGATTCTCAGTTTGCCACTAGCGTCCACCCGACGTTTTTCTCTTATTAGATCCTCCAGACTATGAAACCTTAACGTGTGTATGTTGTTCTCCTCTAGATGGAGCTTCAGGAAGTATTGCAGATTGCCAGATTGGACCTCCCCGCCAGCTTTGAATTCCCTGTTGCCAAATCTACACCAGGCAGCAAAGCTCTCAGAGTTTGTCCAGCAGATTTCATCGCTTTTTAAACCAAGGTGTCCACAGGCGTTTTGCAAGACAAGCTCTGAAGTCAGGGGTCGGTATCTGTACCAGCTATTAACCACCCTGCCCATGCACCCTACTCCAACATCGAATAAATTGTCCTTTCTGATCTCCCCTCGATGCAAATGTATGATTTGCCCCTGACCAACATATACTACCCAGTGAGGGGATGGAGGAGGTGGTTGGTCTGCTGCTGGGCAAATGAAGAGCAGTTCCAACAGGTCCCCAGGGTTGGAAAATGAAAGCAAGCCTTGCATGGGGTAGACATTCAAGTCTTGGCTGCCTCTGAGTTTGGAGAAAATACATTCCTGGCAGCTGAACGCTGAAAATTCAATCTCGTTTAGTACCAGATGTCCCTCTTCCTCTACTGGACTTGGGTCCCTTACAGTGTACTTCTCAGACTGGCCTCTCTCGTCCAGGTCCTCTTCTTCATCCGAGAAGAAATAAGCTACCCCAACCCTCAATTCGTCCTTCTCTATGCCAGAGGGGTCTCCAGTAGGCAGTTCACTGTAATTCAGGTGGGTGATGCGATCCAGTTGATTTCCCATCAATGACAGGACAGGATTAGGTCAGATGGGACGCCAGTTCTGCAAAGATTAACACAAAAAATAATAATATAAACATTAAGAAGGCATTCATCTAAAGAGAATCATCTCACCCATAATAAATAAACGAAGATCATATTTAAAAATACTGTTCATATTCCGTTACTAAAGTTCACATTTTAAGTATGACTCAATAGGACAATAAATAAAACGTATGTATTTTAGTGAGTACTAGCAGAGAACAATTAATACAGTGTATATATTCACCTCTTAGCTACCAGTAAAGGTTGAAGGCACTACGCAGTAATGCCTTGCTACTTTATTCCAGAGGCCAAACGGTTAACAAAGGACTCCTACTTTTCATCTATACCAAACAAACAAAGCAACTCCCCTTTCATTAAAAGCTAGAGGTGAAGTGTACAGACCTTGTCCAGCACATCACTGGTTCAGCGAGTGATTGTGCCTTTATATAAACAGTGCTATTTGAGACACAATCTTAAATTAACATTCCCTACTATAAATAATACAAGGTTGTCTAGATCTGTGCCACAGCATGCACAGCTGTATTCCTGTTGTTAGAACTTTTGTACAGTATCATATTAGAGATCAGCACACAAAGAAAATACTGCATATTACACTGATGTAGTTTTATACAACGATACTGCTTGCCCAGTAAATTCAGTGTTATAGATTTGTATAGAAACTCTGAACATAGTATTTTCTCTAAAAAAATACATTCTAAATAACGTTGCAATAATCCTTATGCTTTTTGGACATTTTAACCAAAATAAATCATGTATATTCATTCCAGTTCCTAAATATGATTATGATAAATAAAAATATTGAATACGTGGCTGTCCTTAATAAAAAGAGAATATCCAGTGAGGCTGCTGAACATGTTATAGACCTGTCAATACTGTCATGTCTATGTATACAGCATCACTAGACTTGTCACACAGTCCAATAATCAATTCCCAAAACAGATTAATTGTATTCTCCCTGTGAATCTATAAGCCTCAGGAGTGCAGATTACTAGTAGGGTAAATAGCAGAGCTATGGATTGTGCTTGAATAAAATTTATGTTAAAAAAAAATAGAAATACATTCCTACCGTTTGGATATGGTTGCAGGGATGGAAGAAAATGCCTAGAAATGCCTTGTTCTCGCCATGGGTGCAACTGCTGCAGCAGAGGTGTAGGGGCTGTCCCTGGCTGCAGCTTTCCAATCCTATTTAGTCACTAACTTACTCTCCTGCTGCTAAGCTTCACCTGCAATAGGAAGCAGCAACTGGGCTCCCAGCCCTTGTGAGTCTAACTACAATGAGCTGTGACTTTTTAGTCTACGCCCTACTCAGCCTTTATTGGCCACCAACAGCATATAGGTGGTAACCCACCTCTTACACGCCATCTGCCTGCTTCTCTGCTGTCACTCTCTGGGTAAGGGGAAGGACATCTTGCAAATCTCCCCACCTTGCTTTGATCCATAGTTTGTCTTGGGTAGCGTACACAAGGATTACTGACAAACCCATTAATCTGAGCCAGGTTTACATTCTGCACATTGCAGTTGTTTGCTGCGCTTTTTATAGAACATTAAAGACGCTGATAAACGTTTGTATACAGCTAACAGGGTAGGGCAATACATGCCTTGTGTTTTATTTATTGTGTTTAGAGTTCTCTGTATGCAGTGCTTACCTTCCCTTATATGTTTTATAATAACATTACACTCAACTGAAACAGAGTTACAGTCTTTACTCTTTGAAAGGAAAATACAATTGCTAAGTAAAAACAATGTTTCTGAACCGTGTTGCTTGTGGCAGAATATATTCAGCAGAAGGGTACATTTGTTTTAGAAACATACCAGTGGATACAG
Source organism: Bombina bombina (assembly GCF_027579735.1). NCBI lineage: Eukaryota > Metazoa > Chordata > Amphibia > Anura > Bombinatoridae > Bombina > Bombina bombina. The sequence goes on from NC_069502.1 coordinate 158,810,939, forward strand.
TAATCAGTTCATGTTTAGAAAGTAAAGTCGAATGAATGCAGAGGTTATTGTGAGACAGATTTATATCCTTGCATGTGATGTACTGTTAATTGTTTTAAATTGTGTCCTACATTTTATACAAATGAGTATTGAATATTGATAGAGGCAGAGTTTCTGCATAAAGACAGCTCTGTTAGTAAGTATCAACAGAAGACAATCAAATCTGGGGGTATAATTTGGCTAGAAAACTAATTAACAACTACTACATGTTATTAGCTTAATTTATTATTAATTTTCTTTTTAATCCACTGTATATACTGTTCTCCTTGCTCATCATATAAAGCTCTGGATATATAAACAAGATACTACCATGTAAATTAAGAACATCTAACATTTGTTTGTGGTATGATATGCTGTGTTAATAAATACAAGTGTATAGCATCCTCCAGAAACCCCCTTCCCCCATGATTTCAGTCTGCTCAATTAAGTGGCCTCAGCACTGTGCCAGCACCAACTCAAATGAGGGGCAATTACCTTCTATTACACCAGCTATTATATAATGCAGGCATGGTCATATAACTGCCTGTATTATACATGGAAATTCTTAATGGTCAGGCAAACCTATTTTTGGCAACTGCTGCTAAAAGTCAAAATTTACTCTAATGGCTGATCTAATTCCCCATTGCTTTTAACACTAACCACAAACACTGCCCCCCTTGTAAGTCGCTTTAACAGGCCAATAAACTCCAAAATGTAACAATGCATACATTATTTAAAGGAACATGAAACCCACATTTTTTTCTTTCGGGATTAAGAAAGAACATGCAATATTAACCAACTTTCTAATTTACTTCTATTATCTAATTTGCTTCATTCTCTTGCTATACTTTACTGAAAAGCATATCTAGATAGGCTCAGTAGCTGCTGATTGGTGGCTGCACATAGATGCCTTGTGTGATTGGCGCACCCATGTTCATTGCTATTTATTCAACAAAGGATATCTAAAGAATGAAGCAAATTAGATAATAGAAGTAAATTGGAATGTTGTTTAAAATTGTATTCTGTATCTGAATCATGAAAGAAAAAAATTGGGTTTAGTATCCCTTTAAATTTTCAAATGATCAAGAAGCAGAAAGCAGTGTTTGGTTTAAACAACAAAAAATTGTAATTATTTATCCACAAATGGCTTTATATAAAAAAATAAATACATGAACAATAAAATTACCATAAGACAAAAGAAAATACTTGTTTAAAAATACCTTTTTAATAAATTATTATTACTTAAAGGGACAGTCTAGTATAAATTAAACTTTCATTATTCATATAGGACTTTTAATTTTAATCAACTTTCCAATTTACTTTTGTCATCAAATTTGCTTCTTTCTCTTGGTATTCTTAGTTTAAACTAAACATAGGTAGGCTCATATGCTAATTTCTAAGCCTTTGAGGGCTGCCTCTTATCACAGGCTTTTTAAATCTCTTTTCAACACAAAGAGACAGAAAGTACACGTGGGCCATATAGATAACACTGTGTTCTGGCACGGGGGGTTATTTAAGATTTAGCACAAAACAATGCTAAATGCAAGTCAATAGATAATAAACAGTCACAGTCATGTGATCAGGGGGCTGGAAGAAGGTTCCTAGATGCAAGGTAATCACAGAGGTAAAAAGTATATTAATATAATTGTGTTGGTTATGCAAAACTGGGGAATGGGTAATAAAGGGATTATCTATCTTTTAAAACAATAACAATTCTATGGTAGACTGTCCCTTTAACTAAACTGAATCAGTGAAAACCACTTTACGTAAAGAGGAGAGTATAGGGCTTTTAAAGGGACATTACAGCCACATTTGGAATCCACATGGATGCATTTTAGTTTTAAATAGAAGCATTTTTGTAATATACATGTATTAGCAAAAATGCTTCTAATAAAACCTATAGCTGTTTCAAAAGTGTATTTAAGTATGCACTGTGCACAAGCATGTTAAAGTAAACGTAAACTTTGATGAATGAAAGCCCGGCTTCTAAAGATACTTTTAAAAACAGGGGCACTTTCATTCATCAAAGTTTAGAAAGCAGCCATTTTGATTAAAAACTTACCTCTCTTCTTTTCACAGCCGGAGCAGCTTCCCCCACCCGGAGTTCCTCTCTTCACACATCATCAATGACTAATCCATCTTCCTCCAATCACGGCTTTCCCCCCAGGGGAGTCATTGCCTGAGGCCATGCCGTGATTGGAGGAAGTCGGATTAGTCATTGCTGATGTGTGAAGAGAGGATCTGCGGGGCGGGGGAAGCTGCTCCGACTGTGAAAACTTTTAATGAATTCTGCAGTCTCAAAATTATTCATCCCCCTTCATGCAAACATCTTTAGTAATTAGTGTAGCACCCTTTTGCTGTTATGACCAGCTGCAAATGAGATGAATATCCAGATACCAGCTTCTGGCAGCATTCCTGAGGAATCATAGCCCATTCCTCATGAGCAATGGCCTCAAGTTCAATGAATCCATCTTGCCTTCCACACTCTGCAGGTTTCCAGTGCAAGAGGATGCAAATCAGCAAAGAGCATCACCAAGCCACCACCATGCTTAACTGTAGGCAGAGTTTTCTTTTCAGTGTATGCTTCATTCTTCTTCCTTCAAACATACCGCTGATCCATTGAGCCAAAAAGTTCCAGGTTTTTTCATTACTACACAGATCCGAATCCCAAAACTTCTGTGGCTTATTTATATGATTTTAGAGCCAACTTTTCTTGCGCTTTTGGGTCAGTAGTTGTGTATGTCTTGGAGTTCTGGCATGGAAACCTTCTGCATTCTGCGTTTAGTATGCGCCTTACTGTGCAAACTAAAACCTCAATCACCAGGTCTTGCTGCAGTTTTTTTGTAGTCACTCAATGGTTTTTCTCAACCTGCCTTCTCAGAAGACTGGTTGCAATCATTGATAGCTTCCTTTTTATGCCCTGTCCAGGTAGTGTAACCACTGTTCCTTTAAATTTGAACTTGCAAACTATGCTCCAGCGGTGTCTCTAGGAACATTCAGTGCCTTTGTTATATTGTTGTATCTTCGTCCTTGTTTGTGATGGGTGATTGTCACAAATATCTCAGGATTCAGCTGCTAAGGAGTTAACTTTGTGTAGCTTGCACTTAAAACAGTTATTTGTTTTCAAGAATAATTGTGTTTGTATTTTCTTTAAAGTGCCAGAACCCCCTAAATAGCCACCAAATGTTAGTGTTTATGCATTGAGTCATAAAGTCACTGAAGCTCTTAGTCATAGAGATACACAGGATAAAGTTTATGGCTTAAGCTGTCAATAGAATGCCTGATGCAAAACAGGCCCTTCATTGCAAAAACTGACCAGGTCACTGACAGGACATTGGTATATTATGTACATATGTGGGTTAAAACTGTTATAACCTAAAGGAAGGTAAATATGACAACCTATGGTATATTTGATATCAAACCGATTCTCCCAATAAAACTAAAAGGTTCTAAATATGTAAATATAGAAATTTCTTACCTAGCAGAAATTATACTGGATTGTATAATTTCAGGCAAGAAATTAGTCTATTGAAGGTCATAAAGACAAGGGGGTTTCTTAGCCCGCCCAGGAGGATGTGGTTAATCAACCTGATCTCTGAAAAGTAGGTTTAAGAATCTTATTTTTTAACAATAAAATTGTCATTCTTACAAGGGGAGCTGCTGTACAGAGTAAGGAGCCACCTTGTTCTGCCATTCCCCTGGCACAGATCTTGAAGACTAGGAAAGTATTCAATTCTGTTTTTCTCCTTTTTATTTTAAAAACACTGTTTGCGTGTGTAATTTTATTTGTAACAACTTTTTATTAATAATGCATTGTGCATAATATTTTTGGCATAATAAATAATTCCTTTATTAAGTTTGGCCTTTGTCTAATAATTGAACCACGTTACTGAAAGAGACTGGAATATTAGAACTGTATAATTTAGGTTATTTTCTGCTAAATTGTATTTCTAGAATTAATGTGTAAAGTCTGGGTTTTTCCTTAGGATTTTCCTTTTAATAAATTTTAAGTTGTGGCAGTATTAGAGCTATAGGATTGATAGTTTATTGTGGGTGGCATTAAAAGGGAGTGTTGGGCATTTCTCTTACGTCTAGTACAGATTAAGGGAGTGCGAATTAACTCTTGCACCCACTAAACTGAATCACAAACTTGCCTGGTGTGGCTAGATTGTGACCTATTGGGGGCAGAGAGGGGGGCTGATAACCCTTTCTGTGCCAAATAAGTGACTGGCGCAGGGTTGGATAACCTTGGTTCGTCACAAATTGGTGGCAGCGGTGGGATAATTTTTTTGTTATTGGATTTTAGTGCTTGTGGATTTGCTAGTGTGAAAATCCCGGTACTAAAAGAAATTGTTTCTTACAATTTCCAAAGGCTAAAACTCAGTGCATTATATAGTCACACATTGCAAACAGTCCCCTTCCCTATTCTCTGTTTTTCTTTTCTATTTTTACTATGGAGGCATATGAGCAGCGATCTAGAGAGGCACTTATACTCCTATGCCAGGAGCGGGATATTCCAATACGTTCAAAGAACAAAGATTTACTAATTCAAGCTCTTGTTGAATATGATAACAGCCAAATCACACCAGTTGAAGTCTCAGGAGAGATGTCTGCAGCTGTGGGCGGTGATTCATCAGGATCTGGGGATCCATTGGACTGTTATTTGCAAACTGTTCTTAAACATATGGGCTCAGTGGATGCAAGTTTGCGCATGGAACTGATTACAAAGTTTTATGAAAGACAGGCTGCTGAACGACAGGCGTCTCTGGCAGCTGAGAGAAAAGCCTGCTGAAAGACAGGCTGCTGAATGACAGGCGGAGAGTATCAGCTACAGCTTGCACGGTTGGAGAGAGGGATGGTCTCACCTGTTGTTAGTGAACCTAGAGACACCCCTGCTCCCAGAGTGCGTGCAGAGAATTTTCCAACCCTGGAGAAAGATGGAGATGTGGATGTATTCCTGCATAGCTTTGAGAAAGTATGCAGACAGTTCCAGTTGCCAAGGGAGCAGTGAGCCAAGTACTTTACCCCTGGCCTGAAAGGTCCTGCACTGGAGGCATTTGCTGAACTACCCCCAGAGTTTGATCAGGACTATGATTCCATTAAAGCTGCACTGCAGAGGAGATACAATCTTACTCCTGAAGTTTACCGAAAGAAATTCCGTTCTCTGCAGAAAGGTTTGTCAGAGAGCTATATTACAGCTGTTGGGAACTTGATGACAGCCTTTAAACAGTGGGTCAGAGGATTAAAAGTTGCCACTATGGAGGAGCTGGAAGATTTGATGGTGAAGGAGCAATTTATGCAGCTGTGCCCAGCCGGCGTTCAAGAATGGGTTTTAGATCGGAAGCCCATAACAGCATTGTAAGCTGGTGAGCTGGCTGATTTTTACACAGCTAACAGGTCTCCAGAGAATGGGAGGAAATCCTTTTCTAAGGGGGGATCCACCTGTAAAGGAGCTGCTGCACGACCCCCCTTCACAAAGCCTGCTGTGCCTTTATCCAGTGTGTCTGCTCCCTCTGGGAAAGGAGGGGCGAGTGCTGCGTCTGGGCAGGGGGATACCCGCAGATGTTTTGTTTGCAACAAAGTGGGCCAAATCAGCTCCACTTGCCCAGAGAGGATTAACTTGGGGCAATCAGCTGGAGGGAGCAATCCCTCAGAAGTACCAGCATCTGTTTTGTTTGTTACCTGTCCAGAGGAAAACAACCATGAGAACTTGCAACCTGTGACTGTTGGAGATAAGGTAACCCTAGGGCTAAGGGACACAGGTGCAGAAGTGACTATGGTGCATCCAAAGCTAGTGAACTCTGAGAACATTATCCCTGGAAAGACTCTAGCAGTTAAAGGGATTGGGGGAATGAAACTTGCAGTGCCTATGGCACGTGTATATCTTGATTGGGGAGTGGGGAGAGGTTTAAGAAATGTGGGGGTATCTGAAAATATTCCTAATGATGTCTTACTGGGTACTGATTTGGGTAGATTGTTATCTCTCTATGTGCCTGACAATTCTACATGTGACCTAGTGACATTAGTTGCAGACCCTTATGTGGAAAGGGCTGTGTGTAACAATGCTCAGAGACATTATGACCAGGAGGGAGGACAGAGTGCATGTGTGCGCAGGGCTGTGCCTGAACTGGGGGTGTCTGTGCTGAGAGGTGAAGCTGTACAAGGAAATACTGACTGGGGAGAACGACAGGCAGACGGTGTGTGTCTTCCTGTACTTAAACCAGCAGTATCGGCAGAATTGCCATTAGCTGTACAGGGTGAGACTGATGGGGGAGAAAGGCAGATAGACTGTGTGGGTCTGTCTGTGCCTGAACTTAGTTTACCTGTACAGGGAGAAGCTGTTTGTGAGAGAAGGCAGATGAGGGGTGCGTGTCTGCCTGTGATTGAATCAGTGGATTCTATGGAAGGAGGTGAGATTGACGGGGGAGAGAATGACTGGGTGACTGGGCCGCTGGATGATGTGTGCCAGTCTCTGCCAGGGACAATTCTGTACCCTGTGAAAAGACACAATAGTTGGGATAAATGGCAGAAGGAAGATGTGTGCTTGTCTGCACCAGTGTCAAAAGGATCCCAGATTCTGTGTGATTATGCAAAGTGGCAGACTGACTGTGAGAGAGAGCAGGGGGGCAAACTAGCCCACTCTATGACAGAAGCAGCAAAGCCACAGATTTCAGAGTGTGTGGGGGAGGAGGGTACAGGATACTCTTTGAGAGACCCCCATAGTGAGTGTGAAAGATTGTGGGTGACAGAGACCCCAGTAACCTCAGCTGTGACCTATAAACAGACTGCACAGGCTAGGGGACAGAGACTGACACAGACTGCAGGCACAGGGGGGGAGGAGTACAGAGAGTTATACTCCAGTGGGAGGGCAAGAGCCTATGGTAGTTAAGCAGCAACTGACAGCACACAATGTGTTTAGAGAGCACACCATAGGTAGCAAGACACTAGGTTTCACAGGCACCTCTGTAACAGGGGATGATGTGTTATTCATGGATAAGATGCAAACCTTATTGGGGAGGTACCTACAAAACCCAGAGATGCCATATTTGCACAAAAACAGTTGCAGGAGTTTACTGCCAGAGAGGGAGTGTGTGAGATGGTCCATAATCTTCTTGTACTCACGCCCATGAGATAGAACAAACTAGAGGCTGCATGGGAGGGGCCCTGCAATATATTCAATCGGTTGGGTAGAGCAACTAGTGTGTCACTTTTAAAAGGAGGGTATCCTGCTGCCAAAACTGCTAGGTGCAATCTGTCTGGCAACAGTGTTCCCACCGCAAGGGGAAGCTCCTTTTGATACGCATCGGGAGTGGCTCGTAGCCACCCCCTTTTGCGTCTCTTATTGGGGGAGGTGTCACAAATATCTCAGGATTCAGCTGCTAAGGAGTTAACTTTGTGTAGCTTGCACTCAAAACCGTTATTTTTTTTCAAGAAGAATTGTGTTTGTATGTTCTTTGAAGTGCCAGAACCCCCTAAATAGCCACCAAATGTTAGTGTGTATGCATTGAGTCATAAAGTCACTGAAGCTCTTAGTCACAGAGATACACAGGATAAAGTTTATGGCTTAAGCTGTCAATAGAATGCCTGATGCAAAACAGGCCCTTCATTGCAAAAACTGACCAGGTCACTGACAGGACATTGGTATATTATGTACATATGTGGGTTAAAACTGTTATAACCTAAAGGAAGGTAAATATGACAACCTATGGCATATTTGATATCAAACCGATTTTCCCAATAAAACTAAAAGGTTCTAAATATGTAAATATAGAAATTTCTTACCTAGCAGAAATTATACTGGATTGTATAATTTCAGGCAAGAAATTAGTCTATTGAAGGTCATAAAGACAAGGGGGTTTCTTAGCCCGCCCAGGAGGGTGTGGTTAAGCAACCTGATCTCTGAAAAGTAGGTTTAAGAATCTTATTTTTTAACAATAAGATTGTCATTCTTACAAGGGGAGCTGCTGTACAGAGTAAGGAGCCACCTTCTTCTGCCATTCCCCTGGCACAGATCTTGAAGACTAGGAAAGTATTCAATTCTGTTTTTCTCCTTTTTATTTTAAAAACACTGATTGCGTGTGTAATTTTATTTGTAACACCTTTTTATTAATAATGCATTGTGCATAATATTTTTTGCATAATAAATAATTCCTTTATTAAGTTTGGCCTTTGTCTAATAATTGAACCACGTTACTGAAAGAGACTGGAATATTAGAACTGTATAATTTAGGTTATTTTCTGCTAAATTGTATTTCTAGAGTTAATGTGTAAAGTCTGGGTTTTTCCTTAGGATTTTCCTTTTAATAAATTTTAAGTTGTGGCAGTATTAGAGCTATAGGATTGATAGTTTATTGTGGGTTGCATTAAAAGGGAGTGTTGGGCATTTCTCTTACGTCTAGTACAGATTAAGGGAGTGCAAATTAACTCTTGCACCCACTAAACTGAATCACAAGCTTGCCTGGTGTGGCTAGATTGTGACCTATTGGGGGCAGAGAGGTGGGCTGATAACCCTTTCTGTGCCAAATAAGTGACTGGCACAGGGTTGGATAACCTTGGTTCGTCACAGTGATGATCTCTTCTCTTAACTTTTTGGCCATTCTTTTGACTTGATTAGTTGTATCAGGTGTGCTTGAAGCCCTTGATTAGTGGCATCACTAATTGAGACAACACCTGTTTTGCATATTTGTGCTGTTGTGAGGGATTCTATTCAGGGGGTCAAATAATTTTTAAACTGCTAAATTAATTCAAAGTTGAATTTTCATTTGAATTTGGGGAAACCACTTGAAGCATTCATTGTGTTGAGCTATTTCAATTACTTTTGTTTACTTTGTTCATTGCAAACAGCTGAAAGTCTGTAAATTTTGACAATAAACCTAATTTGCAATGGAGGTTGAATAATTTTGATTACAACTGTATAAACTAACAAATGCTTAGTCTTGTGTTTCCTAAAGTCATTATCAAAATTGAATCCAAACACTCTCTTGTGTTGTTTTTTAAGATTAGGCAATCAGAGAAGTAAGAAGGCTAAATTTAGTTGATTAGCTCTCACATTCAATGTTATTTAACCAATCAGGATTATACATTTTGATATAAACCGAGAAGGCAACCTTTAAAGAATATAAACCAGTCTGTTGCATTGTTGTGATAAAAAAATGCACTAAATAGTGGGTTATACTTAATAGAAATACTTTCAGTAGGTATTATTCATCATTTAAAAAAAGGGTCCATTACTTCATGTAACAACCTCAAAATAGGGCTTAATTGATGTCTCTACAGGAAAATAAAATAGTAGCTTTTCCTTGTGTCCTTGTGGTTGATTGCTGCAGTCAGTTTATTGCTCATGCACAGTAAAGGAGCATTGCTGCAAAAAAATCATGTGACAGTATAACTTAAGTTAATATCTACGCACTCATTTAGCAAGAAAACAAGTAAATAAGGGGTTGAAGTTTTTGAATCATAGTAATAATATAATAGCATTTGGGATTTGTATTCCCATTAGGATAAACTATGATGAGGAGATTTCAGTTATTGAGTAATTTAAATTGGGGAACATTGACATCATGTCTACTAAAACACTTTCATTTTATATTTTGCTCCCACCCCTTCTCTATCATTTAATTATGGAAATTATAGGTTTTCCTATTACAATCTGCAGATCTAACAAGCCTTACCAAGAGAACAGTACCATGCTGTGTTTACTCCAGTAGTAGGTTTGAATTAGTTCCTCCAAATATGTCAGGTGGTGTGGGGAGATTGGAGTTAGTTTGAATTATTTCTTCCAAATGTGGCAGGTGGTGTGGGGAGATTGGTGCTGCCATTATTTAGTGAACCATATATAGCATACAATCCATAAATAAAAGCACCTTATGAAGACTAAACACTATGAACAGCCATCAGGAGCTGCTATTATCTTGCGAACTATATCATGCTGCCATCACTAAATAATAGTGTCATGAATATGAACAGGTTGATAAAATTGTCCTGATATGAGAAATCTACATCTTTTTTTAGCAGCACGATTATCTAGGTATGTGTCTGTAACTATTCATCAAATCATTTACGTGCTACAATAATACACTACTGAAATATGTAAAAAAAAAAGTATATTAAAGCACGAGCTTCAAAGATTTCCATCGCTTTCTCATGTTTGAAGATTTGATCAACATAAAGAAATTCAGAAGAACTTAAAATACAGAAACAGTTAAAAAAAAAAACAGGACATTATATAGTGACATAGTGAGAGATGGGATGTCTTAAGCCTTGGATTGAAATGTAAAGGGGGTCTAAAATAATAGACAAGTTGAGAGAATGGATAAGTACAGTTAAAGCAAAATATACATCTATATAATATAATTCTTAACAAATGTAATGTGTATATATATATACAGTATATATAACTTTGAGTAATTGTAATTGAACCAAAATTGTATATACATTCAAAAAGGTATACAAAAAGTCAGCTTAACCCACAGATACACAGATATACATAATTTAAAAATAATGAGGACAAAAATTGATAAAAGGGACATAAAACCCAATTTTTTTCTTTCATGATTCAGATAAAGCATAGTATTTTAACCCCTTAATGACCAACAATGTACAGGGCATGTCCTACAAAAAATGGTCGTTAATGACCAAGGACGTACCCTGTACATCGTTGGTGTTTTCAAGTGGTGGAAGCAATCCTGATCGCTTCCAGCTGCTTTCATGTTATTGCAGTGATGCCTCGATATTGAAAAAAAATTAGCCATCCGATGCAGACAGAGCCACACTGTGGACCTCTCTGCATCGGCATCGATGGTCATGATCGTTGGTGGGTGGGAGCCATTGCAGGGAGGCAGGTGGGCAGCCATCGATGGGGGGGGATGTGCGTTAGAGGAGGCAGGATCATGTGTGGGGTGCACCGGCAGCATGTACGGTTGCGGGAGTGGGTGGGAACCCTACACTATGGGATCTAGGAGGGGGTGGGGGTTGGTTATTAAGGGGGGGCAGCTACACTACAGAAAAATAACTGCACCTCACACCCCTCAAACCCAGGAATCCTACCCACCCCTTCTATTAACAAAACTCTATGCTACTTCCCTCCTGTAACAGAGGAAGAAGTCTCTGTACTCCTATCCTGTACTCCAGAATACAATTTAAAGTATTAACTCTAAACTTACAAAGCACTCGGTCTAACTCAGTCTAACAGTCTAACAGTCTAACTCCCAACTATATTTCCTCTCATCGTGAAATATTCCCAATCCCGTCCTCATCGATCAACCTCTGATCTATGTCTCTCCACTACTATTATCTCTACGTCCCACTCCCGTCTCCAAGACTGTGCTGCTCCTGTCCTCTGGAACTCTCTACCCGCTCCATAAGACTGTCTCAAACCTTGTATAGCTTCAGACGCTCCTTGAAAACCCACCTATTCAGAGAGGCTTACCATCTCTCCTCCATCCCTCATCCGAATGAAACTAATACATGAACTGCCTGACTCACTGCTGCAACTACAACTGATGTGACAAGCTACCCCCAACCTTATGTCTCTGCAACCTAAACCTGTAGACTGTGAACTCTCCAGCGCAGGGCCCTCTTCCTCCTGTGCTAGATTTGTTTAGTTTTGGTATGTTTTGTATTTTATCACTAATCCTTGTTATTGTATACCCCTATCACTGTACCTAGCGCTACGGAATTTTGCGGCGCTATACAAACAAATGATAATAATAATAATAATAATAAAAGATGGCGCACAATGAGGTAGAGCGGGAGGGTTAGAGAGATGTTTGGGGGGGGGTCAGAGAGGTTGTGTGCTAAGGGGGGATCCTACACAGAAAAATATGTTGTTTTTTTTTAAATAAATAAAAAAAACACACACACACACAAAATGGCAGGGACAATTGTGAGGTGGGGGAGGGAAGATAGCTGTTTGGGAGGGATCAGGGGGTGGGATGTGTCAGGTTGGAGGCTGATCTCTACACTAAAGCTAAAATTAACCCTGCAAGCTCCCTACAAGCTACCTAATTAACCCCTTCACTGCTGGGCATAATACATGTGTGGTGCGCAGTGGCATTTAACGGCCTTCTAATTACCAAAAAGCAACGCCAAAACCATATATATGTCTGCTATTTCTTAGCAAAAGGGATCCCAGAGAAGCATTTACAACCATTTGTGTCATAATTGCAAAAGCTGTTTGTAAATAATTTTAGGGAGAAACCTAAAGTTTGTGAAACAGTTTGTGAAAAAGTGAACAAGTTTTTTTATTTGATCGCATTTGGCGGTGAAATGGTGGCATGAAATATACCAAAATGGGCCTAGGTCAATACATTTGGTTGTCTTCTAAAAAAAATATATACATGTCAAGGGATATTCAGGGATTCCTGACAGATATCAGTGTTCCAATGTAGTTATCGCTAATTTTGAAAAAAAAAAAAAAAAAATGGTTTGGAAAAAGCAAATTGCTATTTGTATTTATTGCCCTATAACTTGAAAAAAAAGCAAAGAACATGTAAAGATTGGATATTTCTAAGCTCAGGACAAAATTTAAATACTATTTAGTATGGTTGCTTTGGTGGTTGTAGATGTGTAACTGATTTTGGGGGTAAAAGTTAGAAAAAGTGTGTTTTTTCCATTTTTTCATCATATTTTATAAAAAAAATTATAGTAAATTATAAGATATAATAAAAATAATGATATATTTCGAAAGTCCATTTAAAGGCGAGAAAAACAGTATATAATATGTGTGGGTACAGTAAATGACTAAGAGGAAAATTACAGCTAAACGCAAACACCACAGAAATTTAAAAATAGCCCGGGTCCCAAACGGTCAGAAAATCGAAAAGTGCTGTGGTCCTTAAGGGGTTAAATAACTTTGCAATTGACATATAATTTTGCTTTATTTTTGCATATTCTCTTATGTCTCTCTGCGTTTTGTGGTTATATGTCGCCCCATGGCTCCTCAACTCAATATCTTGTTCTCCTCAAATATTCCTGCTCTCATTTTTGGGTATTTTGACCTTCCTATTTACAATCCCACTACCCCAAAACAAAAAAAACTCTCCCACTCACAAAGATGGAAACTCCCTTGATCCGATTTTCAGCTATCGATGCACTCTCTCAAGCTTTACAAATCCCCCTTTTGCTCTTTCTGACCTTCATATCCTCACTTGCAACATCACTGCACTTCTTGCTACTCTAGTCCCATCTAACCCTCAAATTAAAAGCATTGCACAGAAGCATTGTCAGCCACTAGATCAGCAATATCTCTCAAATTCTCTCAAACCTTTGCTCTCTCCATCTCCTGCTTTTCCAGTGCTTACCAATATATCTATCACTACACCTCCACTCATACATCTGTCCTTGACAATTTGGCTCCTCCTACCATAGTTGAGAAATCAAGTACTCATCCTCAGCCTCAGATTCAAAACTTCTGTAGAGGCTAGTATATACCCTGTTTATCCCATTCCCTCGCATTAGACTCCCTTCTTGATCCATTGCAATCTGGATTTTGACCACAGCACTCCAAAAAAGACGGCAATCATTAAGGTTACTAATGACCTACTTACAGCAAAATTGAAAGGCCACTTCTCTCTGTTATTCCTTTTCAATCCGTCTTTAGCTTTTGATATTGTTGACCACCCTATCTTGCTCCAAACCCTCCAATCCTTCTGCATTTGCCATACACCTCTCTTATTGTTCTCCTCCTAACTTGTGTCACTAACTTACTTTCTAATAATTCATACTTGATGTCCTCTACTACCTTAAGCTAAATCTCTCGAAAACTGTGATCCTTTTTCCCCCCTTCTTCAAAAATCTCTACCCTCCAACTTGCTATGTTTATGATACCATCATTACCCCAACCCCTCATGCCATTGTCTTGGGGTCACACTAGATCTTTCTTTAACTCCTTACATTCAATCTTTGGCCATTTCCTGCCATTTCCACTTTAAAACGTCTCCAAAATTTGCTACTTCCTCATACAACACACAGCTTAGTTTTTTATTTTTTTTTTATTTTAAATTCTTTTATTGAGGACAAAATTTTTTTAATAACATATATCATACATGGAATAAGCATTTTTTAAGATATTCATGTCATATCTGAGAAAGATTGTATCAATTAGATTAGAGTCCTCATTTTACATCCCCTTATAACAATATATTAAGTCACTCTTGGACCACATTTGATAGTCTTATTAGAGTCCAGGGGTTATCATAGAACAATAAAGAAGATTTGATGAAAGAGAAAAATATGAAAAGAAAAACTGCATCCAACTAAAAATCATTATAGACATTAAACTAATCAGATAAAATGTTAGACGCTGCTGCCAGAGCTAGGCACACTGGAAACATTAGACACTACTACATATATTTGAACCTTAGAAAACAGTCAGGAATCTAATATCTATACATGTGATATTTTTAAGGAATTACACTTGATAACAAAAACAAAATAGTAAACTTCACAATTATATAAACCAACATATAAGCTCTGTCTAAGCATACATTTAAATATTCCCTCTTTTTACTACATTTAGGAATAAAGTTGCAGAATTAGAATATATGCACTTGTATACTTCTTTTTATAATGAAAATATGATGCCTTATGTGTCACATATATCTAAGGTCACACAGCTTAGTTTTTAATCCACTCTCTCATCATTTCCCAACTCTGGTCTCCTTAGCTGCCATCTATCTCCTTTGCAATCCATAATAAATGCCTCTGATCTTCCTTGCACATCACACCTAATTGGCTGCAATACCTTTACTGGCTTCCTAGTCTCCAGAATATAACACAAAATCCTGACTATGACATTCAAGGCCCTCAATAACACTGCTCCCCCTAAATCTAATAGCTCATCTCAAGATACTTTCCCTCCCACCCCCTTCGCTTTGTTCATGACCTCCTACTCTCCTCCTCTCTTGTTACCTCCTCACATTCTTGTCTACAGGAATTTTATAGAATGGCCCCTATTTTGTGGAACTTTCAGCCTCACTCCACAAAACCCTCCCCTAGTTTTCATAGTTTTAAGTACTCTTTAAAGACTATACTGTACATGGATGCTTATAATTTACCTAACCTTTACTTACCTCATATCCTCTCCTCCTTTTGTCACCCCATTGTATCCCCTTAGCATATAAGCCTATGAGCTCAGCTGTTTTATAGATCACCTTCATGCGAGCTTATTTGCAACAGTGAAACTCTTAGCAGAACCCTCTACTTATTTGTCTCTTATAAATGCTACCTTTCATATTATACCTATGCTTATAGCTTTACGGAATCTGCTGGCTCTCTAAAAAAAACTAATAATAATACAGCATTGTAGGTGTCTGAATGGGGATTTTTTTTTTTTTTTACAATTTTTGTGATAGGATCGGTCCTGGGGTCCTGGCCTTGGGGTAACCTTTTTTTTTTCTTCGTCCTTTGTAATCATATATAGTTGTTATATGCTCTATGTGACAGCACAAATTAAATTAGTCACTATCTCCTGGAAAGTCTTGGTATAGTTGACGGAGTTACAGTTTTGTATTTGGACAACATGTTAACAAAAATATATTTCTGGTACAAAAAGTTATTCATTTGAGAGATTAAAAGCTTATGAGTTGTCTCTGTAATTTTCATGGTTGCAAACATTTTTGTATCTTCAGAAAATCCCTGGAAGTGGAGAGTATTCAAAATGATGTCAAGTCTACAAGCAAACACTCAGCACATATGTGAAAACAGCACCACCCGCTACAATAGTAAAACACAATATTAAAGGGTCACACATACATTAAAATTTGCAAATTCTTTCTATATTGCTTCAGACCTGAGAAAAAGAGGAAAGCCTTGAAAGCTTGTTACATGCATTGTCAGTCCAATGAAGCATGTATTCCTACTGAAATTGAGACTTCTTTATTACAAGTTAGTATATTTCTAATGGTTTATAGTGATGATAATAAGGTTCTTTTAAAATGTGTTAATTGAATAACATAATATATTCATTAACCATGCATACACTTCAGGGGTAAGATTAATATATCTTGAAAACATATTAAAATATTAACATTGCTATAACAAGAACAATTTTAAAGGAACACAGACAGACCATTCAGAACAGTAATTAAATGGACGTGTACACTGCTGCAATCTAATGCTGAATTATTTTTATGGACATAATAAGGATATTTCTTACATTTTTAAATTAATGTTACAATGTCATAAATTACTTTCTTATATATCTGCACCAAATCAATAATTTCAATACTTAAAATACTTTTTACAAAATAAACACATGTACCAGAACATGCCAGTGTTTCTTCCTGTTCCACGAGAAATGCCAACCTCCTTCCTTTGATATGTAAGCAAACACTCAATGATTTTATCCACAAGGGTGGATGGAAAGGTCAAATGTGATATATTGCTTTCCCAGAGAAATATAACTAAAGTAACATGCAATTTATATTTAAAATTTTTATTGAGATATTCAAAAGAGACAACAAAGAATATACAGGTCAAGTTTTAGAATACAGGGGCTTAAACAAAGTGAGAATTATACAAGCCCATTGGTCATTAAATTACCCTGTGTTTACATATACATTCACAGTTGTCTTCGCTGTATGAGATCTAAATGACAAGAGAAAAGATTATATTTCAAAAATGGGATAACAGGTTATGTCAGTCTCTCTCGTATTGCACAAATTTTTCAATAAAGTTTAAACATACTTATAAACCAACCATTAATACAACAGGTAAGAGGAAGAAGAGAAGAGAGAAGAAAAAAAAAAGGGGGGGGAGGGAAGGAAGGGGGGTTGGGGGTAGAGGGAACATAATGTCAGTTCCTCTCAGGAAGCACAACATCTCAGAATCCAGATCAAATCTGTCTACTCCACAAGGCCAACATCATTTCGTGCACCTCTAGGTGGTGTGTTTTTAGATAGTGATATCTCTCCAAGGAAAGGAGGTCCGCAACGGCCGCTCTCCAGTCCTCTAATGTAGGGATAATCTGGGTCTTCCATAGCTTTGTTATTAGCTTCTTAGCTGCAGTGAGCATAAGTAGTAGGAGAGGGTGTTTACCCTCGCCAGACAACTTTGGAAGAGAGAGGAACAGCAATGTGGTAGGGGCATGAGGAACCTGTGTTCCCAATATCTCCGACATTTCAGACATGATCACTCGCCAGAATTCCCCAAGCCTGGGGCAAAGCCCACCAAATATGGAGGAGCGTACCCTCCTCTCCACATCCCCTCCAGCAGGTGTTATTAAGTGAGGGGTATATCTTGTGTAGACGGGACGGGGTTAGATACCATCTACACAGGAGTTTTATGTGGATTTCTTGTATCACTGCCGAGACAGATGATTTTTTGGTCATTCGGAAAGCGTGGTGCCAGGTCTCCTCCTCTAAGTTACAATTTAATTCTTTCTTCCATGAGTATGTGTAGGAGGGGAGGTTCAATGCGTCAGGTCTGCTTAAAATTTTGTAAATTTTAGAGATCAAGTGAGTCGGGCTTTCGTGCGAAACGCAAAGCTCCTCAAAGGGTGTCATCTTTCTACCCAAGTCTCCTTTATGTTTGTGATGAGTTATAAAATGTAACAATTGATGATAATGAAGCCATGAGGAGAAAATCTCCCCATGTGCCTCCATCATGTCAGAATTTGTTTTAAACTTCCCATCCATTGTGACAAATGATATCGTGCCTGTGCGGAGGCTGTATGGTTGCATTTTTGTAAATCCTAGTTTACAAAATGGAAGGGCAGCATGTTCTATGATGAGTGTGAGGGGGGCATTTCTAGAAGATATGTGAATAGTCGTGGCCAGTGTCCTATCCCAGTCTGTCAGAACATTAGCTGTGATAAGGTAGTTATTAATTAATTTGGGTCTGAGTTGATGTGTCGTCCACCCTAGTGTAGCAATGTTGTTTAATTTGAGTATTTGTCTATCAGTATTAATCCATGTTTTGTCCTTAGAGTTGTGGGCCCATTCCACCATATGTTGTAGCGAAATTGCTTGTTTGTATCTTTCCAAACAAGGCACTCCCAATCCCCCCTCGTCTCTTGATAAATACATCGTTTTCCTAGGGATTCTGGGTCTGGCCCCATCCCATATATACTGTTCAAATATTTTTTGTAATTGTGGAATATACCCTTCGGGGAGTGAAATGAGGAGAGCTTGGAGAAGATACAAAATGTGGGGCAAGATGTTCATTTTAAGCACTCCAATTCTCCCAAGTCATGATAACTTTTTGCTTTTCCAAGACGATAGGTCTCGGACAATGTCATCTTTTAAAGCGTTATAATTGAGTTTAATTAGGTCGGGTGTGTTGGTGGAAAGAAAGATACCTAAGTATTTTAGTTTGTGGCGCGCGATGGGGATGTTGTAAGCTCTACTCAGGTGGTTTATGGAGCTTGGACTAGAATTGATATTGAGGAGCTCAGATTTGGAAAGGTTCAGTTGAAAATTAGAGATCTTACCATAATCACTCAACTCTGTGAGTAACGCAGGTATAGAGGTGTCGGCCTTTGTTAGCGTAAACAACGCATCATCTGCATAGAAAGCTTGTTTATGCTCTTGCTCCCCTATCGTCATGCCCTTAATCTCTATGTTATTTCTAATCCTCTGAGCCAGAACCTCCATGGAGATGGCAAAGAGGAGGGGGGAAAGGGGATACCCCTGCCTAGTGCCGTTTCGTATGTCAAACGAGTCCGAGAGGACCCCGTTAGTTCTAATTTTAGCATTGGGGTTGGAGTACAGTGCCATTGTCATATTCAGAAAGGGCTCGGGGAAGCCCATTTCCAGCATAGACCTTTGCAGAAAAGACCATCGAACCCGGTCGAAGGCCTTCTCCGCATCGGTCGCCAAGAGGACCAGGGGTGTGTTTGTCGCTTTCGCATGGTTCATAAGATGAATAATTTTTATGGTGTTATCCCGGGCCTCTCTTCCCAGGACAAAACCCACTTGGTCGGTAGCTATCAATCTAGGCAAAAGTTTGTTCAGTCTGTTAGCTAGGACCTTAGCCAACAGTTTCACATCCAAATTAATGAGGGATATAGGTCTAAAGTTTTCAGGTCGGGTGGCTGTCTTACCGGGCTTAGGAATAACGGTTATGTGGGTCTCCAGGAGAGACTTAGACAGGACTGGGGCGGTACGTAAATTGTTGAATAGTTGTAGCATATGAGGGGACAGCTGATTGCTAAATATCTTATAATAATTTGGAGTAAATCCAATTGGTCCTGGACATTTGCCTGCTGGGGTATCTTTTGAAGCCTGCTGAAGTTCCTCTAGAGTGATAGTGGATGCAAGACTCTCTCTCTCACTATCAGTCAAAGTGGGGAGGTTAAGATTATAGAAATATTTATCCAGATGTTCTCTGAGGTTAGGTTCTACTACATGGGGTAGGGATGGAGGGGCGGCTTTGTCTATGTTATACAAAGTCATGTAATAGTCCCTGAAAGTAGAGGCTATAAATTTACTACTGTGAACTACTTTACCATCTGTGGTGTGTAGGGCTTGAATATATGAGGCCAATTGTCTCCTCCGAAGGGTTCTCGCGAGCGCTCTACCTGGTTTGTTCCCACCCTCAAAGAAATATTGCTTAAGGCGTAAGGCCGTTCGCTGATGTTGTTTTATAAGGTATTGTTTGAGTTCTGCTCTTGCGGACAACAGCTCCTGTCTACAGATGGTGTTAGAGGGTTCTCGTTTATGGGTGTCCTCAAGGGTGCTAATCTTTTCTAGTAAATTTGTGTGATAAGTTTTGGCTTGTTTTGACAGTCTAATACTATGTTTTATGAATACTCCTCAAATCACCGATTTATGTGCTTCCCACTCCAATGTAGGGGAAGATGATGTGTTTGCATTGAGTGAAAAGTATTCAGAAAGGGCCCTCTCTACCTCCCCCAGGATAAGCGGGTCTTCTAAAAGGGATTCATCGAGTCTCCAGCTTTTACTTAAAACTGGGAGGTCAGGCCAAAGAATGGAGCAGGTAACAGGAGCGTGGTCGGACCACGTGATGTTACCAATTTCACATTGAGAGATAAGGGACAGTCCATGAGAGTCAGTCATGACGTAGTCAATTCTAGAGTAACTATTGTGGGGTGCTGAAAAAAAGGTATAGTCTCTGTCATTAGGGTGTAGAATTCTCCAAACGTCATGTAGGGCGTGTGCAGTTAAAGCTGATCTGGTTTTCTTAAGGACTGAGCTAGGTACACTCGAGGTTCCCCTTGAGGTGTCCACTAGTGGGTTAATGCTGAGATTAAAATCACCGGCCAGAAAAACCACACCCTTAGCGTTATCTAATAAGAGGTTCAGTACGTGTTTAAGGAATTTATCCTGGGTAGTGTTAGGTGCATATACATTTAAGATAGTAAGGGGTTGGCCGTGTAGAGTGCCCACTAAGAATATGAAACGTCCTTTTGGGTCTTTGGTTAAGTGAGTAATTTGTATGGGGAGTGTTTTATGAATGAGAATCCCCACTCCACTTTTTTTATCAGGACCAGAGGCGAAGATAGAAATGGGAAAGTGCTTAGGGGCCTAGTGCGGTTCTCTCCCCCTTTGAAAGTGGGTTTCCTGTATTAGAATAATTTGGCTTTTCAATTTGTTTAGTTCACGGAGAGCAATCGAGCGTTTGCCCGGACTGTTGAGGCCCTTTGCATTTATAGAGGTTAGCCTGAGAGAGTGGTCACCAAATCTACTGTGCTGCATCATGGGGGGGGGGGGGGGAGAGAGAAGAGGAGAAAAAAAAAAAAAAAGGGGGAAAACAAAAAGAAAAGAAGGAAGTGTAAGTAAGATCAGAAAAGTAGAAAAGCAGATAATAAAGAGAAGCGCAGAAACAGAGAAGAACTGAAGAAAGTCTTAGAGAGCGTGGAGAGGAGGATAACCAAGAGGAATAGAGGGGACAGAAAGGTAGAGCTCCAAGAGAGGAGCAAGCACCCTTGTCTTGTGAAAGGGTAGCAAAAATGGGGTAGTGTCTTCACAACCGAATGTGTAAAGGGTGTAGTATAAAGAGCGTTTTTATTGATGGCACAAATGGGAAAGGGGGAATGGCGAGGGGGTGGGAGGGTAGGGAGGGGAGGGAGAAAGGCCACAAGGTATACCCAGCTTGCGCTATGTGGTTTTTCGCGTTCCTTAAGGCATCTTAGGTATAGAGTATGTGGGTCTTAGCATTATTTAAGTTCGGATTGAGGGGTCCCCTCTAGGGGCCCCTGTGCTAAGGTACTCTTGTATCTGGTATGTTAGAAGAGGGGGTGAGGCGCTAATTGTAAGAAATCTGGGATATTGTATAGGTGAAGAGGTTACTCTACCAATCTATGGGGATTTACAAATAATGAGGGGAAGAGAGCATTGGTTTTGCACCCAGCGCTAAGGGAGTGTGAGTAGGATAACCTGTATTGGCAGATGCATAAACAATAAACCAACAAAGCAATATCAACAACTTCTCTAACAATGATAAACCTCAAATAACTGTATTATTATTCTACTGAACATAAACTCTTCTTACCCCTTCTTCATAGCAGAGAACCTGAATAAGGGAGAAAAATGCACATAAGGTAAAAATCAAAACATTTTACAATATCAGTGTGATACAGTTAGAAAGGGCCTGAGATCAGATCAGTTCTAGTGGCTGCTATAGGCTCAAGGAATAGAGCTCCAAAAAAAAAAGGATACATCATGGTGTGTAGGACCAAGTAAGTATAGTTCAACTCCCTCCACCTCACTGTGTCCAAGAGTCTGGTGTGGTAACAAGATGAGTTCAGAGCAGCAACAGGCCAGGTCGCCCATCGCCTGCTCAATGTAGAGGAAGCAAACTCTCAGATTTATGTTCTAAACTTAGGCAGCCTCATTAAGGTGGATGAAAAGAGTCAGCCAGGGGTTGAGGAGGCCCATGAGGATGATGAAGAGGCCTGGATGTTGTTGACGCCAGACAAAGAGGCACATCCTTCAGGAGAATCTGGGATTGAGAGTTCCTTGTAGAATAGGTTGAGGTCTGCCCCAGGGCGATAAATAGCTGTTTTATTATTGGCTGTGGCTATTAACGAGACCGGGAATCCCCATCTGTATTGTATCTTGTGCAGTTTCAAAATGTTGGTGACGATGGACAGTTCTCTTCTCTTCTGGAGAGTGGTGGGGGAGAGGTCTGTGTATAGCTGTATTTCCTCTCCTGCATGCATAATTGGTTGTTTTGTTCTCGCACATCTCAGAAGATCTTCTTTATCTTTGTATTTAAGAAATTTAACAATTATGTCTCGTGGCGGGGCTTTAGGAGGAGGTCTAGGTCTCAGGGCTCTGTGGATATCTTCGCCAGCGGGATTATCTTTAATTATTCTAAATAGGGCCTGAAGGTACCCCTCTATAGCTGGGGGGAAAATGGTCTCAGCAACTCCCCTGATTCTAAGATTATTCCGGCGAGTCCTATTTTCTAGGTCCTCTAGCTTTTCAGAGAGCTGATATACCCTGTTATCTATTTCCTGGATGCCCGCTGTGTTATTTTGAACTTCAGTAGTTAAAGCCATGTGATTTGTTTCCAATGCAACAACTCTTTTCTCCATTGCTCCTAGGTCTTTTCCTAGATCTCCAAAAAGAGTCCTCATTTCATGGAGCACAACTTTAATGTCATCCTTGGAAGACAAATGAGACAAGTCTTTTTTTGTTATAAAGGAGCTTAAGTCTGGTGCAGCCATGTCACTAGACACTGCTTTAGAGGCCATTGAGTCCGTATTATCTTCTCTGTTTAGGGTGAGTGAATCCTTGGGCACCAGGTACTGATTAAGGGTCTTAGAGGAAGGTGTTTTGTCTCCTTTAGTCTGCCTCTTGCAAGGCATCCCCCAGTTTTACGTGTTGTAGCCCTGAAACTGCTGTGTATGTCTCACTGATAGTAATGAGGTAGCTGGAATGCAGTTTGTTAGGAAGGCGAATTGATGAGATTAGGGTTAAAGACCTCTGACTATAGTTATTAAAGCCAACAGAGTAATCTATTAGCTGGCCTTGCGGTTGTGAATAAAGCTATCACAGGCACTCAACCCAGTGAAATATAGTGATATAAAGCGTTATTGGTTGTGCTGAGCTGAGTATGGAGGAGATAAAAAAGGCAGGCCCAAGCGGGATCAGATCTTTCCCTGCCTATTGCGCCCTTTTCAGAAGCGCAATTAGGGAGCTGAATTGGGGTCCTTTTCACTGTGATACTGGAATGTTATTTTCCCCTCTAACTTGTGCCGTAGCTAATAAAAATTATGTGACGTCAGGGGATTGTTCTTTAAATCCAACTGAGAGCGTACAGTCCTGGGTTTATGCATGCAGTTTAGTTATGTCTTAGACTATGAAAAGTTCCAAAAGATGTTAGTGGAGGTGTATGCAGGCAGCACAACTTAGTTTAAAAAATAATGAAGGGCACCTGATGAAGTGCTCAGTCTGAGCAGGAAACGCGTCGGAAGGCAGTCTTTCCCTGTGTGTTTGGGTAACAATTGTTTCTGTGCTTGTATCAGTTTTTAAATGATTAATAAACTTCATTATTTTTTAAACTAAGTTGTGCTGCCTGCATACACCTCCACTAACTTCTTTTGGAACTTTTCATGTACTATGTCAGCGCAAGGAAAACGCTGAGGAGGGGTGTATGCTATTTTTGAACAGTGTGTCTTTCAAAGCAACCACAGCCTGCACAGCAGACAATCAGTGAGCTACCTTGCAGGTGTGTACAGCGTGTGAGGATAACTAAGAGGAATCAACACGGATCAGAACTACAACCACTAACACTGATATCAGCCCTTTCCTGCGGTGAGTAGGACCGGAATCTAAGAAATTATATACTGTGATTACCAAGCCAGTTGTTTGATACCGGTGTGGGTACTGTGAATAGTGGTACTGAACATAATCATAATCTTTGAAGTGAACATAAGGATAACATCTCAATACTCACGACGCCATTGAAAAGATTATATACACACCTGTGACCATTAAACAAGTGGATGCCGGTTCTTTAATAATACACACGTTAATTAAATTGAATACACTAACATACCATTTAGTGCTCCACCAATGTGTATTAAATATTAATCAAGCTTGTTGATTTATACTGCTTTGGAACATAACGTATACACTGTCGTTTAACATTTCATGGGACCTATAGCAATCGGGGGTTTTTGAGTCTATTGTATGAATGTTGGCTGCTTTACATGACTTAGACTACAAGAGAGGTTGTATAAGTGCTCCTCTGCCCCCCAGACTGCTGCAATATGGAAGCGCTCCGGGAGCTCCTGTGCGAGTGTGTCAGTCTCACCTTATACAGTCTGAGTACTCGCGGTAGCTGTGAATCACCTCGTATCTCCGGTGTATGTATCTAAGCAATGCGGTCAGCGAGTTACCCCCTCAGCCAGGTCTTAACACTCCTCTATGTAGCGGTTGCTGTGGAATCGGACTCCCACCGGAGCGCCTTAAGCCCTGTGCACCTAAGGCCACAGCCAGAGCTTTCATCTTCTCGTTAGAATAATTAGATCAGGAGCTGCATATGTTAAGTCTATCATGAGGAGGGGTCTTTAGAAGTCGATGGGATAAGAAATTAGGGATTTATGCCATCAAGTTAAGCTTTTTTTTCGGTTTAGAAGACAGGAGCTCTTCTAGCAAGCTGCCATCTCCTAGCGTGGCTAAACTCCGCCCCCGTAACATGCAATTTAAAAGGAAAATCTCATTGGAAATGTTAAACATTTTTTTTTCTCCAAGATTTTTTCCCAGATACATATAATCATGTATTTAAAAAGTAAGGGGTTGATTTAACCAATGTCTGGTGGACATGATATGCTACACATCGCAGAATGTCAACAGCATACACTGTCTGCATTTAGCATTGCACAAGCAGTTCTAGTGAACTGCTTGTGCAATGCCGCCCCCAGCATTTACCGCCAATCAGCCGCTAGCAGGGGATGTCAATCAACCGATAGTAATGATCAGGCGGAGGATTAATGTCCGCAGCCTAAAGGCAGCAGACCAGTTAAGGAGCAGGCAGTTTTAGGACCACTGCTTCTTAACTGCAGTTTCCGGCGAGCTTGAAGGCTCGCGCGGAAACAAGGGGAACAGGGGCCAATTTGCCCTTGTTAAATCGGCCCAGACTATTTATTTAGCAGAAGAATATTAGAGCATAATTTGGCCTGTATGTGTGGGGTCCCTGTGATCTGGTACAATCTCTAACAAAAACAATGGGTACCCCTGTTGTAAAGGAAATTGTGATTTTATATAGGTAAAAAATGTATTGAAGATTTCCAAAAATAAAAATATTAAAAAAACATTATACCTTACTTTAAAGAGTATGAATGAATTTGAAATTGCCACTAATACTTTTAACTAACCCAATAACCATTTCTTCAAAGCTGTCTGCTCAGATGAAATTATTTTAAAACTGACCCTTCAGGACTGGGAGGAGCAATCCCTGCATTTCTAGATGTGAAGGAGAGACAAGCATAGTACAATATAGTTTGCATACAAAGAGAGAAGCGCTCTACCTGGAACGAACACCAGCTCAGTAGCTTGTACTATGGCGATTTACCACCCGGAAGCAGCCCTTTTAGACCAGTGTGCTTTTCACAGAGGAAAACTTTCCTGAACCTATATCACTCTGATCCCACCAAATAAGGTTAGTCCAGTCCCGAAAATACCAGGCATTTCTCCTCTGAACAAGGAACATGACAACCCCAGACGATGGTTTTGGCCTCCTATGGGCCTCGTTAGTGAAGTGCAGCCACATTCCTCTAAGCACACTGGGCAAGGAGTCCATGTCTGGTTTCCCCCATCACCCTAGGGAGACTTCCCCAGGGTCATATTAATTTGCATACAAAGAGAGAAGCGCTCTACCAGGAACGAACAACAGCTCAGTGGCTTGTTCTATGGCGATTTACCACCCGGAAGCAGCCTCTTTTAGACCAGTGTGCTTTTCACAGAGGAAAACTTTCCTGAAGTATATCAGTCTGATCTCTCGCCATGTAAGGTCAGTCAAGCCCCGAAATACCAGGCAATTCTCCTCTGAACAAGGAACATGACAACCCAGACGATTGTTTTGGCCTCCTATGGGCCTCGTCAGTGAAGTGCAGCCACATTCCTCTAAGCACACTGGGCAAGGAGTCCATGCCTGGTTTCCCCCCATCACCCATAGGGAGACTTCCCCAGGAACATATTAATTTGCATGCAAAGAGAGAAGCACTCTACCAGGAATGAACAACAGCTCAGTGGCTTGTTCTATGGCGATTCAGCCCTGAAATACCAGGCAAGTCTCCTCTGAACAAGGAACATGACAACCCCAGACGATCATTTCGGCCTCCTAATAGGCCGAAACGTACGTCTGGGGTTTTGCTGTTTCTCTTGTTCAGAGAGGGATTGCCTGGTATTTCGGGGCTGGACTGTACTGTGAAGTCAGGATCAGACTGATATGCTTCAGGAAAGTTCTTCTCTATGAAAGGCACATGTTGAGCAAAAAGAGGCTGCTTCTTGGGTGTTAACTAGCCATAGAACAAGCTATTATGCTATTGTTCGTTCCCAGGTTGAGCGCTTCTCTATTTTATTTATGCAAATTATGACACTTTGGGAAAGTCTCCCTAAGTGTGATGCGGGAATCCAGACATAGACCTATTGCTCAGTTTGCCTAGAGGGATATGACTGCACCTCACTTACGAGGCCCACAACAGGCTGAAATGTATGTCTGGGGTTTTGCTGTTTCTCTTGTTCAGAGAGGGATTGCCTGGTATTTTGGGACTGGACTGTACTGTGAAGTCAGGATCAGACTGATATGCTTCAGGAAAGTTCTTCTCTATGAAAGGCACATGTTGAGCAAAAAGAGGCTGCTTCTTGGGTGGTAACTAGCCATAGAACAAGCTATTATGCTATTGTTTGTTCCCAGGTTGAGCGCCTCTCTCTTTTTATTTATAGTACCAATAGAGCACTACATGAAAAGAGAGGTTTGTTGTATCTACATTTTGTTCTTTGTATTTAAATTTAACTTTAGGTTTTTACCATTTAAAATATATTAAATTAGGCTTTGCACTTTCTATTTTGTTGCTTTGATGCATTTAGCTGTAGTCTATAACAATGTGTTTAGGATTATGACTCTACAAATTCTGACTGTGCTTTGAATGTTTCTGTCTATCTTTATTTTATAATTGTACTCTGCATATTTTTTTTTTATTAATATTTTTAAATGTGTTATCACGCTCTGTATTGTATCTGACAATTAGTATGCAAGGGATAGGGTAGTTCAAAGGGTATGTTTGAAGTTCTGCAAAAATTCTCCATTATTTTCTCTAACCATTTTACACCTGTAAGTCTCTCTGATTTATCTACCAGCTTTATGTAGGGGGGCGGTGACATTTTCTCAAATTAACAATACACCTATTTCATAGGTAATGTATTCTAGAGTAGATACAAATTAAAAAGTAGCGAGTACATTTCAGTTTAATTCTATTGGCTGCAAACTGAGACTTTCGGATATCAGTGTTAGATGCTCCCCTGTTATTGTTGCTTTCCTCTGTGAGACTCTGGGGCATATTTATGATTCTGCGAGTGGACATGATCTGAAGTAGCAGATCATGTCTGCTGCACATATATAAATGCCGACAGCATACTCTCTCGCAAATTTATCATTGCACCAGCAGTTCTTGTAAACTGCTGGTGCAATACCGCCACCTGCAGATTTTGTGGCCAATCACCCTGCTAGCAGGGGTGTCAATTAACCTGATCGTATTCAATTGGGTTGATTTCTGTCGATTCTGTCCGCCGCCTCAGAACAGGTGGACAGGTTATCGAGCAGCGTTCTTTAGAAGGCTCGCCGAATTACGGAGCATCCGTTCGGAGCTTGATAAATATGACACTCTATCTCAAAAGGGTCTCAATGCTTTCTATGGGAGGCAGCTCTAAGCTCTAGGGTTCCCTTTTTTTTTAAGAGAATTCTGACTATATGAATAATAATAATAATGGATTATTTTGATTGCTGGGCCCTAAGTTAAAGGGATAGTAAAGTCCAAATTAAACTTTCACTGATTCAGATAGGGCATGCAATTTTAATCAACTTTCTAATTTAATTTTATCATCAAATTTGCTTTGTTCTCTTGTTATTCTTAGTTGAAAGCTAAACCTAGGTAAACTCATATGCTAATTTCTAAGCCCTTGAAGGCTGCCTCTCATCTGAATGCATTTAATATTTTTTTCACAGCTAGAGGGCATTAGTTCATGTGTTTCATATATATAACACTGTGCTCACGCACATGAAGTTATTTAAGAGTCAGCACTAATTGCCTGAAATGCAAGTCTGTCAAAAGATCTGAGCTAAGTCAGCAGAAGCTTATTACAGAGGTAAAAATATATTTCTGTAACAGTGTTAGTTATGGAAACACTGGGGAATGGTAAATAAAGGGATTATCTATCTTTTTATGCAATAACATTTTTGGTGTTTACTATCCATTTAAGACCAGAACTGATGACTCAGAGATTTGATGCCACACCTGTCCCTACCAAAATCCTGGTGTATATGGATAATGCCCCCCTTATTTATCAACCTACAGTCAAAAAAAGTTTCCAGCTGTATGCTTATGTTTTGAGTGTCATGCTCTGTGGAATGGGTTCAGGGGTTTGGAGCTCATGTGAGGTGGTGTCAGACTTAAGGCTGTCTTGTGCACCTAAAAGGGGAAAGTGGTATGGGCTTTTTAATGGAATTACCCCCTTTGGGCATAGCTGAAGAAACAGACAGTCATGCAAGTTTGTTGTACCAGGACACTGAAGGATCAGTTACTGGAAGCAGGATAGGTGAGCGGGTAAATCAATCCAGAGCTGGAATCTAAGGCAATGCCTACAATAAGGCCAGGAACAGAAATGCCCACTCTAAAGCCGAGCCTGTAGTGCCACATGAGGCTGAGACTGAAATACCCACTTGAGGCTGAAGACAGGAATGCCCGTTGAGGCTGAAGAATGGAGCAGGATACAGAATCTGGGTGACATCCACTGCAGAGTTTGAGTACATTAGCTGGATACTGGTATGTGGCAGATACCTTTTCTCTTTATCTGGTCAAACAAGTATGAAACTTTAAAAAGCATATTTAAAAAAATACTTTTAGCTTTCTGTCTGCTCACACATCTTCTCTGTGTCAGGTGGAGTGTTGTTACTATCAGCATAAAACAAGCTGGACTAAATGGCTTAGAAGCCAGTTCACCACAAACCTTTTAGAGCACTGGACGTAAACAGAGTGTTCAACAAAGGCAAGGAGTAAGAGAGCAAGGAGACTAAAATTAGTAGCTATAACTCTCTCACATACGGCTAGATTTAGAGTTTTGCGGTCAAAGGGGTGCGTTAGCTACACGTGTTTTTTTTCCCCCCCGCACCTTTTAAACAACGCTGGTATTTAGAGTTCTTCTGAAGGGCTGCCTTAGGCCCCAAAAAGGGAGCATAGAGCATAATTTACCACCACTGCAACTCTAAATACCAGTGTTGCTTACGGACGCGGCCAGCTTCAAAAACGTGCCTCGTGCTCGATATCCCCATAGGAAACAATGGGGCAGTTTGAGCTGCAAAAAAACCTAACCATCTGCAAAAAAGCAGCGTTCAGCTCCTAACGCAGCCCCATCTGTTTCCTATGGGAAACACTTCCCTAAGGCCTAGATTTAGAGTTTGGCGGTTGCCGTCAAAACCAGCGTTATAGGCTCCTAACGCTTGTTTTTTACGGACTCCGGTATTTAGAGTTTAGTTACCCGACACTCAAAAATCAGCCACCGCACAAATCTCTCCCGACAGCTCAGACCCAGTAGTTAACATCTACCGACAAAATAAACTAATCATAAAATCCACGAATCACAAAACAAATATTACACAAAGTACACTTACACTCATACAAACACCTACACTATATTTATTTTTCAGATTTAATCATTTTTCATCCAAATAGAAAGGATCAAAGTTGCGAGATCTCGGGTCGTTAGAAAAAAAAAACAACACAAATCGATTTTTGCCATTGACTTACATGGACACAGGGAAAAGACCCCTTCATATAGCTACATCTAACTAATAAGATTATCACAAACATACACTCATCGATGCATACAAAAAATATACACCACATTACATACACAAAAAAAGCTTATTTATTACAAAATGAACACGATTTAGCTACTTTTTCACACAAGCTCTTGACGTCACCTCACTTTACGAGGAAAAAACAGTCATTGAAAAAAAAATTTACAAAAATTTGGAGCCTCCATTGACTTCTATGGGGAAGACGTGCTCGTGCACGCGACAGACAGATTTCCCTAACGCACGCAAATAGCGTAGCAAAAAAAACTCCAAATACCAGCGCTAGAAATAGGAAAAAAAATACATGCTTTTCTGCGTTAGACCCAGCTATGACAATAGATCAAGAAATGCCTATTTCCCTATGGTGGACTTATGGATTTTACTTATTGAATATTCACAACAGCATTTTAATTGTTTCATACTTTTACATTACATCAACTACAAATCACATCACTAGTAACAAACATTTTACAAATAAAATTACATTTAAACGGACACAAAAATAATTACAACATTTCAGGATTCACAAACAGTACCACAATGGGAAACACCTCTCATATACCTTTATTATTGCATTTCATTTATTCAACTCATATGCTTGCAGCAACAGCATATCTACATAGGCTTAACACATGATCAGTCATGGATGCACATACATACTTTTAGCATTCACTCATACATGTGCATTCAAATGATGGGGAAAAACACATTACATTCTCTCTAGGAATCACAAACAGAACATATGGATTTTACTGTACTTTTAACATCATGATTCATCACAATAAACCATTAGTAATTACGTACAAGAAGAACATCATTACACCAGATTACAGATGTCACTTTATGGGAAGGAACAACAATGCCAGACCGCTATATAGAAGTCAGCATATGTGGGACTACAATCACAAATATATACGTATATGTACATAACACGCATCACCCATCACGCAACACAAAGCACACATTTATATTTTATTCAGCACCAACAATACAATGTAGTCAATACAACAACACAATGAGATTTCAGAACTACATAGGCAGGTTAATAATATGATGACGTCATTAGAAGATTCAACCATACACATTACAGACTTCACGACTGTACCGCCCCTTTCAGAAATTTACCACTCAATACTACAATACAACATATACAGTAAACAACAGTTTGGAACAATCACTTATATATTCAATACTACAGATGACAGCCGGAAGTTATTCAGTATTTAGTGCCATTTTAATGGGACGCATACAATATTTGACATCTCGGCATCACTATATATATACAATACTACAGATGGCAGACGGGAAGTTCGGAATTTTTATTGCGATTTTAAAGGGACACATACAATATTGACATCTCGGCAATCACTTATATATACAATACTACAGATGACAGCCATTTTTTTTTTTTTTTGCGATGTGTTATTTATATAAATTTTATTGAGGTTATTCAAATATACAACAATAAACATTAAACATGAGTTCAAACGGAATTAACAATAGTACACCATTAGTTGCTTTACCATTATGCACCATGGTTTAAATAAGAAGGTGCATTATACAAAGCTGTGTAAATATATTAAGTGTAAATAAACCACCCTTGAACCATGAAAATGAAACCTCTTTTTTTTTTCCCTCCCCCTTCACAAAAGAGTGCACTGCCACAACTGCAAAGGGCCACTCATGGCCTATGAAGGCTATATAATTTAAGGGAGGGCATAATGCTAAATATGGTCGCTCTTGGACCTTGAGAGAAAGGGGGTGGGGGAGAAACGTGTCTGAGCTTTGGACTATGTATTAACATAACAGCAAATGTTCTGATTAGGAAAAGATATCTCGTGGGCACATCATGAGGCACACAGGGGGAAAAATAAAAAAAACAAACAGACACTGAGCAATCTCACCTTACAAAAATTTAGGATTAAAGGAAGCATACATGCATAAATTATGCGCACACTGGGGGTAGTCAAATCTTGCCCCCCAGGTACGGGCCCTATACCCGGACGGCAAGTGCAATGTAAAGAATTAGAAGCTAAGAAGGACCCCAAATGATTGTCTGTTGTTCCCCTCCAAGCGAATATATTAGCCCTCTTTACAAAAAGGCCTATGAATAGGCTGGTTTCATTCTTTATATTTGGAGCCTTATAGAGTAGAGAGACTTTTTAAATAATTTCTACTTGTAGAGGGTCTCATCATTAGGTGAGATATGTACTGTAGTAAGCAGGACTGTTAATAACGATATGTCTAATCCTCCATCCCACCCCACAAAGTGCCAAACAAACACAAGAACACTATTCAATAACGATTAGAATAAAAAGTCTGTAATGTTAGAGCTGCAACCTTAAAAACTAACTCACAATAAGCTCATACTGTAGGAATAGCAGTGTAAGTGAAAATAAAAAAAAAAGGAAAAAATGTTAATGAGAGCAAAAACTTTTAAACATAACCGTGAACACCTCCAACCACAGCGAACAGCGTGATAGTGATAAGTCTCCTAGGCAGCCGCATGGCTCTGCCTGAATGAAATGTCAATTAGCCTATGCCGAAACGATTCCGGCTCCTTTCAAAATCTGGACACAGTCCCACAGTCACCAGACTCCGGGAGGCCACAAGGCCCAATACAATGCCCCTAGATAGAGGTAAGAGCCCCGTTGACCTCAGGAAGTCCATCACATGTCAAGTCACTTACTAGTTGCCCATGTTCTTTAACTCCTGTCCCATGGCTCAAGAATAAATCATCGTAAGATGCTTTAGGGACACGGAGCTGAGGAATCGTCGCCACATTATTTCTGCTTTCTTGTGCGAGCCGGTGTACACTGGCCTCCCGGTATTGAGCGCTGCTTGGGGTCATCTGTTGCGCACTTTGGTTTGTCTGAAGTAGATGCGGGCGTCCTTGTACCATGGGCTTGTTAGGATTCTGTGTTTGCAGATTTTTTACTCTCCGTGAGTCTCTGTTGCTCCTGTTGCCACCCGGTCAGCACGGCTTCTAAGTCCTCTGTAATTCACTGAAATGTTGAAGCAGTGAAGACCGACCTTCAGTGCCCAGTTGTCAATTGCCTCGTCATTACCTTTGGTGCCTGCTCGTGCCATTTACACACTATTTGTTGCACCGACCAAGTCCCCAGTCAGGTCATCCAGAGAAGTAGGGCTTATTGCTGTATAAAGAGACGTTAGGCTTGTTATAATTCCTAATAGATCAGGAGGGATGGCGTAGATCTCTGTATTGGCCGTAGTTCAAGTTTCCCAATTAGGTCTTCATATTAAGATGTTTCATGCAATATTGGTATCAGAAAGACACAGGAGTCTCTATACACGGGCTGTTAATGACAAAGTTGCTCTCAATGTCGATGATAGCTGAAGATATCCAACAGATTAATTAATTAAAGTGAGGAGCTCCCATATTTTCCTCCTTACACGGTTGCTGGCCAGACACGCCCCCTATTAGTGCCCTTTTAATGGGACGCATACAATATTGACAGCTCGGCAATCACTTATATATACAATACTACAGATGACAGCCAGAAGTTATTCAGTATTAGTGCCATTTTAATGGGACGCATACAATATTGACAGCTCGGCAATCACTTATATATACAATACTACAGATGACAGCCGGAAGTTATTCAGTATTAGTGCCATTTTAATGGAACGCATACAATATTGACATCTCGGCAATCACTTATATATACAATACTACAGATGGCAGACGGGAAGTTCGGAATTATTATTGCGATTTTAAAGGGACGCCATACAATATTGACATCTCGGCAATCACTTATATATACAATACTACAGATGACAGCCGGAAGTTCCTTCAGCATTAGTGCGATTTTAAAGGGATGCATACAATATTGACAGCTCGGCAATCACTTATATATACAATACTACAGAAGGCAGATGTTACTTTATCGTTTACAAACAATGTTGCAGCAACATTGATCGATCACATTCGATGCACATTATACACCAACTATGCACTTTCATTCATGTTTGCCTGGACGTGTGCTTGTTACTATAAGATCGCGGTTTTAATAAATATTGATTATGCATATGATCAAACATTACAAACATGCACTGATATGTGTGATATTTGACACTTTCACATTGAGATTCATTGGGGAAAACAACATTTCAGCAAACAACCAAAAACCGCCCACTGTGAAAGCATTCGCGCCGCCTCACATACAAACAAGTGAATACAATTAGCAATCATTACAAACTCACTACCATTGGACTAATTGTACTATAAATCCCCCAAACAACATGGCCAAAGCATCCCTTGTGAATCCCATCAGATCAATTTGCATACCATGTTACGCCTTGCTCTGCTGTTTTGAAAGATGGATGATGACGACATGGTAGACGTTGCTGGTGCTGCTATTGGCGAACTAGCTGTTGATCGAATCAGGCAGCCTCGGCTGTCTCCGAGTGAGACGAAGGGCCTCGTCTGGTTCACGGTCCTCGTGTCTACAGGGTGAGACCCACCTTGGAAAACATGAGGCGACTTTGAGGTTTATGATAAGTATCGGCTCATATCGCGAACAGCTCATTGCCTTTACGATCCTTCTTAAACCCTCATTTGGAGCCACGTATAAGAATAAGGACTGCTGTTCCCGGCATGAGTAAGATGCTAAGTTGTCTATACGTCCTGGCCTCCGGGAGTTTTCAATCCGGAGAAAGATGTTACATGCATGGCCTGTCTCAAGGTACATTCTCTGTGGTGTTTGATAAACTTTCTGGACGCCATGGTACGTAATCAGTAAGAAATACATAGGATTCCCACAGAATGATGGTGATTGGAGGCGCCTGAGAGCGGGAATTCTTTGCTATTGCTGAATTGCCCAATGTCTTGGGAGCCATAGATTGTACCCACATTGCACTGCGTGCTCCAATTGATGACTTGCCCTTCAGAAATAGCAAACATTTTCATAGCCTCAACGTGCAGTATGTTTGTGATGCACAGATGAGGATTATGCATGTGTGTGCGAATTTTGGAGGAGCTTGTCATGATGCCCGCATCCTCTCTCAATCGTCCCTGTGGCGACCGTTTGAGGAAAGACAAATGCCCCCTGGTTATCTCGTTGGTGAGTATTTTTGCACAACATGGTTAATTAGTTTGAAATCAGTCCATATGTGGGGGTTTGGAAATGAATTGCAGGCAGTACCAATATTAGTTGTAGATAAAATTAAATATTATTGAAAACTTTGTTAAAATTCCATAGTTGGAAGGCACACTTTTATGTTATACATACAACCTCAGCACACAGGTGCTGCATCCGACGCGTTTCCTGCTTTACAACAAGCACTTCATCAGGGATACACAAGCTGTTCTCCCTGTGAATATTTAAGCCTTTCACATTTAACCCTTAACAATGCTGTCAGAACTTTCAATGGTCTTTCCATACCGCATTGTTAATAAAGTATTATACACATATATACTTTTTAAAAACATTTATAATAGGCAAAAAAGTAATAAATATTCAGCATTCTAAACATTTATATGAAACTCTTAAGTTATCTCAAAGATATTATACCCTAACTTTTGAAGGGATCACTAACATAATATATTTATTTGGTCAAAAACAAATTTAATTTAAGATCCTAAATATTTGATTCTTCTTTTTTATTATTATAATATGTTAGAAATTTATTACTTTAATAAGTAGCTTTTTAGGTGTTAATTTGATGTTACACTGATTTTTTATCTGAAATGGGAGGGCTATTGACAATACATGGTTTTATAATTTTAAGTTATTATGGACGACACACACTTTAGATATCTTATCATGGCTTATGTA
The DNA here is from genome assembly GCF_027579735.1 of Bombina bombina. NCBI lineage: Eukaryota > Metazoa > Chordata > Amphibia > Anura > Bombinatoridae > Bombina > Bombina bombina. The sequence continues at coordinate 158,846,740 of NC_069502.1, forward strand.
TTCATTTTATTTTCTAGTTATTAGATGTTAACAAAAGCTAAAATTTCAATTCCTATCCATTCATTTCTTTGTTGTTTATTATATTACCTATGATAGTGGGAATTTATATTTTATACTTTGCATGTACTAGTTTAACCTATAAACAACTTTAAGTCCCATATTTTGTTAATACCTTTTGGGAAGCCTGTTTGGAGTTTATGTATCCAAAAAGCTTCTTTTTTGTTTAAATATGCTAATCTGTCTCCTCCTGTAATTTGTTTTGTGACACAATCTATTGCTTGAAATTCAACAAAGACAGGACATATTTCAATGAATCTTCATCGAATGTATGGCCTGGTCTATGTCTGGAAAAATGTTCAGCAACTGGTGTGTTTTGGTTCAAAAGACTCCAAGGAGAGCAAATGCTCCCGGATTCGATCCTTTAGGGTCTAATTGTTCTACCTGTATACTGACACCCACAAAGTTTACAGGGAGATAAGATACACTACATACTGCGATGTGCATTGTTAAATACTGAAATATCCTGAATTCTTGTTTTGTAATGTTTGAGTGGAAGATATCTCCCACTTTGACATAGTTGCAGCTTTTGCACGGTCTTACACCACATTTAAAGGTCCCATTCTTTTTGGTTAGCCCAATTGCGTGCAGATCCCTTTGTATTTTTTGCAAAATTTCTTTTCACATAGTTGCCTATGGTTTAGCTCGTCTTGATTACAAATCTTACACCTTCTGTTGTTATATTTGTTAATGATGGTTCTTTTCTTAGCATGGGAAGGTACCTTTCTACAATTTGCAAATTTTATGGTACTGGTTACTGTATTTTGTTGAAAAGACAAGTTGATTATTATTGACTCTATCTTCCCTTTGTTTATCACTGAGTAATTCAACTCTATCCATTGATCTGACTAGTTCAATGGTTTCTGTGAGAGCTTTCTCTTTGTATCCTCTCTTAATTAGTCTGTTTTTTAGATCTTCTGCATGGGTATTATAGTCCCTGAGATTGCTGCAATTTCTGCGCAATCTCATAAATTGTCCCTTGGGATTGCTCTTTTTAGATGTGTGGGATGGTGAGAGTCTGACCGCAGAATGGTATTGCCTGAAATATCTTTTCTGTATGTTTCTGTATATAAAACATTATTAGTAGTATCTATTTTTTATCTGTACATCAAGAAAAGTGATACTATCTCTATGCCAAGTGTATGTAAATTTTAAATTCATGCTGTTGTCATTGAGAATTTTTACAAAGTTCTCTAGCTGTTTGAATGTCACCTTGCCATACTACAAGGATATCGTCAATAAATCTCGTGTAAAATAAAAACATTATCTTTGTAGTCATTTAGTTCTCCAAATATCTTGAAAAATCTCAAAATATCCAAGATAAATGTTCGCATATGAGGGGGCAAATTTCGCCCCCATTGCAGTGCCTCTGTTTTGCAAGTAGATGTTATTTTCAAATACAAAATAGTTGTGTGTTAATAGAAATTTTACTGCATCAACCAGATAACTAATGAAGACTATGTCATATTCTGTATATAGCTTGAGGATCTCCTCCAGCGCCAGGGAGGCCTTGTTGGTGTGGGATGCACGAATAGAGAGACACCACATCTATAGTAAGTTAATAGGTACGTATCTTTCCAAGTAAACTCCTCTAATTTTCTGAGGAGTTGTTTGGTGTCTCTCAAATATCCGGGCATATTCCTCACAATTGGCTGGAGGAAACCATCAATCCATTCACCCAAGCGCTCTCCCAGTGTGCCTATAGTGGAAATTATAGGTCTCCCTGGTGGGCAAAGGGTGTCCTTATGCATTTTGGGTATGTGTTTAAATGTTGAAACCAACTGGGTATCTTGTTAATAAATGTTCTGTTGTTTTATCATTTAAGATTCCCAATTTTTGCCTTCAATCAATAATTTTTCCAATTCACTTATAAACTTTAAAGTCGGGTTAAATGTCAACCTTTTGTAAGTGTTTTTATCACTAAGCTGTTTATATGCTTCATTAGTATAAGCCATTCTATCAACTACTACTATCATACAACCTTTGTCGGAGTTGGAAATCACTATGTTCTCATTTTTTTGTAGTTCCCTTAGAGCTTTCCATTCTTTATTTGTTAGATTATCTGACTTCCTTGATTTCTGGTTTTCTTTGCTATTTAGCCTAGTTATTTCTTGTTCCACCTATGCTATGAAAAAGATCTATAGTATCTCCCCTAGATTGTGATGGATAAAAAGTTTTGTCAGTTATATTCAACCTACTTCTAGGGATGATATGGTTTTCTTCATTATATCTGACACTGTCACTATTTAGTGAGGCTAGATTGGTTATATCGCATAGTTCTTTAAAACTAAGTTTCTCAAGATCTATAGGTATATCTCTATTTACATTTGAAAAATTTGATACATCATTAACATCATTATCATCAACAACAGTATCTACTTCATTGAAAAAATGCTTTCTTAGTGTGATTTTTCTAATGAATTTATTGAGATCTAGCAGAGTGTCAAAGAGATTAAAGTCATTTGAGGGAGCATAACTTAGTCCTTTAGAAAGTATCCTTTGCTGGTCTTCACTAAGGACTGTGCTAGATAGATTTATTACATTCTGCCCCTCTGACTTAATTAGTTTGACAATTGCCACTGTAGTTTTAAAATGTTAGCGTAATGTTCAGCTATAGGATGCAATTTAACCATTTATTTTATTTTCCACAAATGTCTAGTTTTAGTTCAATGCAGATATGTAGCATGTCTTACCTTAAAAGCTCAGATAGAGAATGCAATGTAACCATTTAGTTGGTCATTTTACACAAGGTCTGGTTTAGGAGAAATACGCATATGTAGCATGTCTTAGCTGAAATGGGAAGATATTAGCAAATGCAATTTAACCATGTCATTGTCTCTTTCCGCAAATGTCTAGTTTTAGTTCAATGCAGATATGTAGCATGTCTTACCTTAAATGCTCAGATAGAGAATGCAATGTAACCATTTAGTTGGCATTTTACACAAGGTCCAGTTTAGGAGAAATACGCATATGTAGCATGTCTTAGCTGAAATGGGAAGATATTAGCAAATGCAATTTAACCATGTCATTGTCTCTTTCCGCAAATGTCTAGTTTTAGTTCAATGCAGATATGTAGCATGTCTTACCTTAAATGCTCAGATAGAGAATGCAATGTAACCATTTAGTTGGCATTTTACAACAAGGTCTGTTTAGGAGAAATACGCATATGTAGCATGTCCTTAGCTGAAATGGGAAGATAGAGAATAATATTGAACTAGATTTATTCTTTTAAAAAATAAACATTTGTTAGTGGATTATCGTATACACAAACTTTTATTGGACCCTCAAAATACAATTTGAGGATTCAGTATGAATTATGTTCTGTTCATAATTTATAGGTGATTCTGGTTACATGAGCCTGCCCTTGGCTTATTACCCCCTTGCGTTAGCCTGACTGATGTGGCTGAGGAGCGCTACAATAGGGCTCATAAGAGAACCAGGGCGGTGTGTTGAAAGAATGTCGGCGCTCATGAGAGATGAGGTTCAGGTGCCCTTGACAGGTCGGGAGGAGCCTCCAGTACAACCCAAAGAAGGTGGCTAAATCGTTATAGCCTGTAGTGTCCTGCATAATATTGCACAGCGGGCCTGGGATGCTGCAGGCCGTCCAGGTGCACCGAAAACCTCCTCAGAGATGAGGAGGATGATCCAGTTCTAGAGGGGCCATTCCGGGACGAAGGGCCTCAATGTCAAGAGCATACATCATCAACCGCCACTTTAGACGGTAAAATAATAGAAGTTTAGACTGGAGTATTGTCAATAGATGTGAACTCTAGGGAAATGACAAGTAGAGAATCTGTGCAAACATGTTAGGATTGTTCACTCAAATGCTAAAATGTGTTTCATTTATTAATATAGGTGATGCTCTGGTCATTGGGTCCCTGTAGCGAGTCTTTGCCACCTGGTTTTTAAAGAGGACATCAGCTGGTAAGTATAAATATATGGACTGTTGCTGGCATGAATTGTACACAAATACATCATTATGGCCTACATAAAATGTAAATACTCAGTAAGGGATCCTCTAGCATAACTATCATCTAGCATGACTATGGTTCAAAGTCCATACATTAGAGGTTCGTTCTGCTCAATATGAACTCATCTTCACACTTGATAGAACATAAGATGCTACATACGCTTAGTAAGCTAGTGACAGAAATTTATTCAGAAATGGGGGGTGGGAGAGGGGTACAGAAACTGATTCACACACTTGTAGTAGTAATTTTAAAAAACCTTTTTATGCCATTAGGGAGATGACTTCAATGTAACGACTGAAAGGGAAAGAATTCGAAGAATGACAGTGAAGAATTCCCAGACTGACAGTGGAAAAAAGGACAGAATTGAAAATTGAAGAATACCAATGGGATCATGTCTGGCATTATCTTTCAAATCTGCTGACCTTGAAAACCATACAAAGACATGTTCACATAGTAAGTGCCAACTATTTGATAGAATAAGGCTGTGGAGGCATCCTATTGGAGACACTTAGATTATTTTCTAATTTTTAGATGGTATTTCACAGTCCTCTATTTTTGAAATGATGAATAAGACATCTATTGAAGATCAACTGTTTACCCCTGAATGACCATGCATATCCAGGTTGGTTAACCAATGCATGCTAGTTAACGAATCACAGGAAGAATGTAGAATATTAGTAGCTTACATACATTAGTCATACTTAGTTTCATAATTAGATATTTAGGTATCACAATCAGACACTTAGATTATTTTCTAATTTTTAGATGGTATTTCACAGTCCTCTATTTATGAAATGATGAATAAGACACCTATGAAGATCAACTGTTTACCCCCTGAATTGACTTTCAAAGACCATATATTATCCAGGTTGGTTTACCAATGCATACTAGTTAAGAATCACAGGAAGAATGTAGAATATTATTAGCTTACATACATTAGTCATACTTAGTTCATAATTAGATATTTAGGTATCACAATCAGAAAAAGGAATACATATTATAGTTGTATATACGGAGGTATTTGAATGGACATGAATTATTACATTTATGTTCAGCATAAATATATATTTATTATTTAATGTGATATACATTATTATGTATAATTAGAAATTCTGATATTTAAATGTAATTTTTATTACCACAATATAATGGTGTATGGTTTTGTTTGGTTTTTAATCCAAAAATTTAATTCATAAATATCTTGATAAAATTATGCACAAAGTTAGAGCATAGACACAAGATGATTGTAAATGTATTTTATGAATATTTTACAACGTGTGTATTAACTTTGTAAAATATTTTTTTTTATTTTCAGATTGTCATCTGATGACTTCAGGAATATTTTTTTGTTTTTGTTTTTGTTAAAAGAACTTTTTATTTTTTAAATGGTAATAATCAACATTTTATTATTAAATACCCTCTTTGAACAGATTATAATAAATATCCATATAATCTTGTCAATAAAAAACAATTTTGACTCCCATGACTGGTAGTTGTCTATTTAACAAGCACATGCATAAGATTCAAATTAGGCATCATGTATAGCATTAATTTTAGAAAAATCCACTGATTCAGAGAATATTAAATTAAAACTATCTTTTTTAAATTAATTGGGGAGTGAGATCCATCGATGCTTTTCTTGTGTAATTCTTAGATGTTAAAATAATTTCGGATATGTAGTCAGAATTTGACATAAATTTATTGTTTCACTTTTAAGAAGGGGAAGTGGTTCACTTACATTAAAGTGACAGTGTTGTTGAATGTAAAATTTATTTTATAAGATCTTGTATCTTCCTTAGGTATCTGAAAACATTATTTTAATAAATTTATATTTTTTAAATTTAAAATGGTAGGTCAGTTAACTTCATATTTTATATAAGCTAGTTATTTGGATGCCATGTTAATAGGATTTTATTTTCTAGTGGAGTCATTTAAAGGGACATTTAAACTATAGTTATTAATATTATGTAGTTTTTAAAATCTTACCTCTTGGGTTAGACACACATCTATATATAATTTTCATTCCCCTTTAGTTTCTTTTGACAATGTTAAATCAACATTCCGAATGTTTTGGTCCTTAAAGGGACATTCACAAAATATATTGTGTAGTTGAATTAAAAAATCGTAAAAGAATTTAAACATATTTACGAAAGTACTATAGAATTACATTCAGTCTTTTAAATATACTTCGAAAAAGATACATCAATGCACATATCTTAGTCAATTACATAAGGCATCTATGTGCAACCAACAATCAGCATCAAAATAGCCTATGTAGATATGTATTTAATCCCAGTAATATATATAATTACAATCTGATGATTGAATATCAAAACATATTTAAGTTGTTCAAATATTATAATCTTATCCAAAATGCATAAATAACATATAGCTTAATGTCCCTCTAAGCTGAAGACTGCAAAATACATCCATTACAATATGTATTTCAGTCAGTGTGTTAAAACAATCCAGAAGTTAATCTAAATATGCTTTACTCATATGTTATACTAATTTTGCCAAAGGAAGGTGCCTAGGTTTATGATTTTTTCAAGCATTATTTTGAAATGTCTCCTTAAAGGACATGAACTCAAAATATACTTAAAGGAGGCAGTTAAAAAAATTAATGAAGAAAATAGAGGATATATCCTTACGGAGGTGCGCACAAATGGCGGTCAGTACTTGACTCACAAAAAAAAACAGTTTTCAAGATGGAAAAAGTCCTGGAGCAGCAGCAGCCAGCAACCAACCAAAGGCAGGTAGCAGTCGGTATCCAAAGTGGACGGCAGCACTCTTGATAGGAAAAGGTGACAACAAATCTGTGGGAGCAGATAAAAAGAGAGGCGCCTTATGGGACAGTATCGTGGTGTAACAACGAGAACAGGAGACAGGACACACAGACGGTCAGGGTACTCACAAAAGTGTTGGCATAAACGTATGCCACACTAAGCAGGACGGAACCTTAGTCGTCCGCCAGACGGTCCAATGGGGATAGATCCGGCAATCCAGGGTCCAATCCGCAGCAACAGAAGTCAGAGCCGTCAGAGGCACACAGCATCTGTGATAGGATCAGTACTAAGGAGCCCTTAAGTGAAAGGCAGGTTACCGGGCCAACCGAAAACGATATACGGAGAGCGGGGATATCGTATATACAGTTTTATTTAAAAGCTGTTTAAAAACACTGTTTAAAACCATAAAATAGATACAGAAACGCGTTTCTCGACCTCGGTCGTTTCATCAGGCTGATATATACAATTGATAACCCCGCTCTATTTAACATGATAATCGTCCAATCACAGACCGGTCTGTTAACCACACCCTTCAGGGGGCCCCTATCGTAAATCACGATTGACGTATGTAGTGACAATTGCACTGCTAAATAGTAGAAAGTAAAGAATGTGGATAACAATGCCGACCGCAATATATATACACACACATCGCAAACATATATTACATGTGAGCACATAAACAAAATCACATACAGTTTAAAAATACTCCCATATAATGATAGCCTTAAAATAGTGCCTAAATTAGATAGTTAGTTTAAATGCAAAGACAATGATAACTATACAGTGGATTGGGGGAAAGGGGGGAGAGAGAGGAGAGTCAAATTAGAAGTGATAAGATGTCTAATGTATATCCTTAACTGACCCACTAAAAATTGACAGATTTTAGATTAGTAAAAATATACTGAAAAGCATGCATCCAGCGGTCTCAATTTATGTGTTGATCTGGCGGCCTTTTTTTAGAGGTCTGATCCTTTAGTCCCTTTGAGCTTATAGTATATTGTCCTTAGGAGTCGTTCGTTCTGGTCCAAATGGTCATTGAGATAACATCTTACGATTCTAATTATTATGATCGAAAAATTTGCCCAGCTTTCTGATTTACATTATTTGGATTTATAATATAAGATGATCCACAATTGAAATACACAATGATAATCTATTTTGGTCTCTTTAGATACTGTGTAGGCAATTACACCTCCTGAATATAATAATTTTGTTACTAATCTAAAATCAATCCATGTCACATGGATGATGATCATTGTGACCTTTTTTAGTTTACAGCCACTAGTTACGTCCGAAATATTTCAATCATTACAGATCACTTACGTGGGTCAGTTAAGGATATACATTAGACATCTTATCACTTCTAATTTGACTCTCCTCTTCTCTCCCCCCTTTTCCCCCAATCCACTGTATAGTTATCATTGTCTTTGCATTTTAACTAACTATCTAATTTAGGCACTATTTAAGGCTATCATTATATGGAGTATTTTTAAACTGTATGTGATTTTGTTTATCGGGCTCACATGTAATATATGTTTGCGATGTGTGTGTATATATATTGCGGTCGGCATTGTTATCCACATTCTTTACTTTCTACTATTTAGCAGTGCAATTGTCACTAAATACGTCAATTGTGATTTACGATTGGCCCCCTGAAGGGTGTGGTTAACAGACCCGGTCTGTGAGACTAGGACGATATCATGTTAATAGAGCGGGGTTATCATTGTAATATCAGCCTGATGAAAACGACCGGAAGGTCGAGAAACGCGTTGCTGTATCTATTTTATGTTTTAAACAGTGTTTTTAAACGGCTTTTAAATAAAACTGTATATACGATATCCCCGCTCTCCGTATATCGTTTTTTGGTTGGCCCGGTAACCTGCCTTTCACCTTAAGGGCTCCTTAGTACTGAATCCTATCACAGACGCTGTGTGCCTCTGACGCTCTGACTTCTGTTGCTGCGATTGGACCCTGGATTGCCGGATCTATCCTCCCATTGGACCGTCTGGCGGACGACTAAGGTTCCGTCCTGCTTAGTGTGGCATACGTTTACTGCCAACACTTTTGTGAGTACCCTGACCGTGCTGTGTTGTCCTGTCTCCTGTTCTTGTTGTTACACCACGATACTGTCCCATAAGGCGCCTCTCTTTTTTATCTGCTCCCACAGATTTGTATTTAAAAAATTAATCGATTTATACATTCAGAACGAGTATTCTATTTTAAGCAACTTATAAATTGTCTCATATTATCAATGTTCCTCGTGATGTTGCTATCATTACTTTAAAAATAAGGCATTAAATTGATTATTTATTTGCTTCAGTACTCTGGACAGAACTTTTTTTTTTTTGGGGTGGATTAATTTATCCAACATTCATCCAGGACAACCCAGGTTTTTCGCCAAAATTGTCCGTAATCTAAAATATCATTATTGGAAAAACTTCCGGTGGGCGGAGCTAAGCGGCTGGCAGCAGGAGTGAAGAGCTCCTGAATCCGCTTAAACATATATAACATTTATTGCTGCCAGCCCGGCTTATCCCTCGGTATTGCCTTGCTGGGTTGCCCTCTAAGATACCCCAGCTGGCCGAAGTGGCATCGTGAAGGGCAGAAAGATCGCCCTTGCCCTGGAAGGCTAAGATAATTGTACCACACGGCGTGCACAGACGTGCAGGTCGGCGCCATCTTGTCGGAGCCCTCCCCGACTACTCTGTGTTCTAGCTCAGTCGGAGCCCTTAGAAGTACACCGGCCTTCAGAACTGCTGCCGGGAGGAACGGGTGAGAAGCGGGGACATCACAGAAGATTGGATTGACGGTTAACAACGCTGCACCCCAGGTTGTGTCATTCCGGTGCCCAGATAAAAGGTACCCCAAGGGACATTTTCCCCCCACACTCATGAGGGACTATTGATCACTATTACCTACTTTGGTCAAGCATAGGAGCATTATAATACATGCATAAGCATACTCGTTTCTCACATCAACCAGCTCCAGCTTATTACCTATATTTCAAGGCATAATCACATCTCCGTTTTGAGACTCAAACCACTAACTAACTGTTATATTCTCCCCAAGGCTACATCAGCTATCACTTCATCCTGGTGCCCCTGTGATTGCTAAGGGGTGATTTACATTTATAAGTGCATATTCAGTGCCTGGACTCTGGGCAGCGCAATAATCTGTGCTCCAGCTATATTTTGAACTATCTGAGCATTTCAAATTTCGCAGCTGGTATAGCTCAATTTTTCAGGATCATAATTGGGATCCCCTAGCTGTGAGTGAGAGATCTGCTAGAAGGGAGAGGGAAGCAACACAAATCTACATAGCTGGTATAGCTAAATTTTTGTCACTTCACTTCTGCAGCCTGGGTTGTGAAATCTGCAATTATCTTATTTGTGCTTACTTTTTCTTCTACCCTCCATTTCCCCTCCATCTATTCCACTCATTTGCCGCACTACACAGCACAATAACGCCACCTGGTGGCTTCTCACAGCATTACAATATTTTCAGACTTTTCTGCACTTTGTTCTATGAAAGTGGACGAGTATTTTCACAGGCTGCCCTCGCCTTTAAGTAGCACCATGAGTCACCGATCAAAAAACCTGGAAAAAAGACAAAAGCCTCTATCAGAAACACAGGCCAACCCCTCCATTTGGCAGATGCTGAGGGCAGCTCCTCAGGAGGACCATTCCTCACTCCTGCAGGACCTCAAGGCTTTTTTTTTTTAACCAAAAATGGATAGCTTCACAGGGCGGGTGTTGACACCTTGACCCAGCGAAGTGCGGCTTTTCTCTACCCGTATGTCATCCGCGGAACAAGGAATCTCGGGGGTCGAAGACAAACAGCACGAAGCAGGATGTTTCTCTAAAACGGCCTACTGAAACAAAATCAGCAACTAATGGATAAAGTGGAGGACTTGGAAAACCGTAGCAGACGGAATAACCTCCGAATCATAGGCGTCCCTGAATCTATTAAAGATAAAGATCTGCTAGAATTCGCTGCTTGACCCTTCCAAAAATCTTAGGGCCTGCCTCAGGGACTGTTTGCCTCTAGACATAGAAAGATCACATCGCATAGGCCCCAACAGGCATTTGGAAAATTCCAGAGAGAGGCCCACGACAAGTGATTTTAAATGCTTGGAATTTCCAAGATAAGCTGGCGATCCTAAGAGCCTACAGGGCGGCCAAGGAAGTTGTCCTTGAAGACCATCGCATCTTACTATTTCAAGGACTTTTCAGTCGAGGTTACCAAGAGACGCAAGAGACTTTGCTTCTATCTGCTCCACTCTGCATGAACAGGGGGCGGTAAATTTGCGTTCATGTTTCCAGCTACTCTAAAAATCCAGAGCATCTCAGGTCCCAAAACCTTCCATTCGCCTGCGGCAGCACAGGCATACCTGGCATCAGAGCGGAAACTTAGGACATGTGCACGGCTAAAAAAATTCGGTTCGTTTTCGGTTCGGATCGATTCGGACTTTTCAAATTTTCGTTTCAGACCGAATCGGATGTCGGCAAAATTTGAATAAATTTGTTTCGGATTTATTCGATCCGAATAAATTCGTTTCGCGGATTATTCTGAATTCGGCTGAATTCGGTTCTATTCCGTTCCGAAATTCGGTATGTTTTTAGTACAACTTAACACCCATTTAGTACACTAAGTCACTAACACCCATAAACTACCTATGAATCACTAAACCGAGGCCCCCCCACATCGCAAACCCTATAATAACATTAATTTAACCCCTAATCTGCCGATCGGATATCGCCGCAACCTACATTATAGCTATTAACCCCTAATCTGCTGTCCTAACACCGCCGACACCCTACATTATAGTTATTAACCCCTAATCTGCCCCCCCCAACGTCGCCGCAATCTAACTACAAGTATTAACCCCAATCTGCCGACCCGAGTATCGCCGCCGGCCTACATTATAGCTATTAACCCCTAATCTGCTGTCCCTAACACCGCCGTCCCTACATTATAGTTATTAACCCCTAATCTGCCCCCCCCCCAACGTCGCCCGCAATCTAACTACCAAGTATGTAGCCCCTAATCTGGCCGACCCGATATCGCCGCCGCCTACATTATAGCTATTAACCCCTAATCTGTTGTCCCTAACACCGCCGGACCCCTACATTATAGTTATTAACCCCTAATCTGGCCCCCGCCCAACGTCGCCGCAATCTAACTACAAGTATTAACCCCTAATCTGCCGACCCGATATCGCCGCCGCCTACATTAAAGCTATTAACCCCTAATCTGCTGTCCCTAACACCGCGACCCCTACATTATAGTTATTAACCCCTAATCTGCCTCCCCCCAACGTCGCCGCAATCTAACTACATGTATTAACCCCTAATCTGCCGACCCGATATCGCCGCCGCCTACATTATAGCTATTAACCCCTTAATCTGCTGTCCCTAACACCCGCCGACCCCTACTTTATAGTTATTAACCCCTAACTGCCTCCCCCAACATCGCCCGCAATCTAACTACAAGTATTAACCCCTAATCTGCCGACCCGATATCGCCGCCCGCCTACATTATAGCTATTAACCCTAATCTGCTGTCCCTAACACCGCCGACCCCTACATTATAGTTATTAACCCCTAATCTGCCCCCCCAACGTCCACGCAATCTAACTACAAGTATTAACCCCTAATCTGCCGACCGCAAATCGCCGCCACTATAATAAATGTATTAACCCCTAAACCGCCGCACTCCCGCCTCGCAAACACTATAATACATTTTATTAACCCCTAATCTGCCCTCCCTAACATCGCCGCCACCTACCTACAATTATTAACCCTAATCTCCCGCCCCCAACGTCGCCGCTACTATAATAAGGTTATTAACCCCCTAAACCTAAGTCTAACCCTAACACTAACACCCCCTAACTTAAATATAATTTAAATAAAACGAAATAAGTTTACTATAGTTAAATAAATGGAATCCTATTTAAAACTAAAGACTTACCTATAAAATAAACCCTAATATAGCTACCAATATAACCTAATAGTTACATTGTAGCTATTTTAGGATTTATTTTTATTTTACAGGCAACTTTGTATTTATTTTAACTAGGTACAATAGCTATTAAATAGATATTTACTGTTTAATAGCTACCTAGTTAAAATAATTACAAATTTACCTGTAAAATAAATCCTAACCTAAGTTACAATTACACTAACACTACACTATCTATTAAATTAACTAAATAAATGAATCATATTTAAAAACAAAATACTTACCTGTAAAATAAACCCTAATATAGCAGCAATATAACTAATAGGTACATTGTAGCTATTTTAGGCATTTATATTTATTTTACAGGCAACTTTGTATTTATTTTAACTAGGTACAAAAGCTATTAAATAGTTATTGACTAATTAATAGCTACCTAGTTAAAATAATTACAAAATTACCTGTAAAATAAATCCTAACCTAAGTTACAATTAAACTAACACTACACTGTCATTAAATAAATTAACTACAAGTACCTACAATTATCTACAATTAAATAAACTAAAGTACAAACCCCCCCCCACTAAATTACAAAAAATAAAAAACCACTAAATTACAAAAAATAAAAAAATATTACAAGAATTTTAAACTAATTACACCTAATCTAAGCCCCCTAATAAAATAACAAAGCCCCCCAAAATAAAAAAAATGCCCTACCTATACTAAATTACAAAAGTAATCAGCTCTATTACCTTACCAGCCCTGAACAGGGCCCTTTGCGGGGCATGCCCAAAGAAAACAGCTCTTTTGCCTGTAAAAAAAAAAACACAATCCCCCCCCCCCCACATTACAACCCACCACCCCACATACCCCTACTCTAACCCAAACCCCCCTTAAATAAACCTAACACTACCCCCTGAAGATCTCCCTACCTTGAGTCGTGTTCACCCAGCCGGGCCGAAGTCTTCATCCGATGGGGCAGAAGAGGGACATCCAGACCGGCAGAAGTCTTCATCCAAGCGGGGCAAGAAGAGGTCTTCCATCCATCATACAAGTACCAAAATACAAACAAACACTAAATTACCAAAAATAATAAAATATTACAATAATTTTAAACTAATTACACCTAATCTAAGCCCCCTACTAGCTATTAATATAGCTTCAATATAACTAATAGTTACATTGTAGCTATTTTAGGATTTATATTTATTTTACCAGGCAACTTTGTATTTATTTTAACTAGGTACAATAGTTATTAAATAGTTAATAACTATTTAATAACTACCTAGCTAAAATTAAATACAAATTTACCTGTAAAATAAATCATCACCTAAGTTACAATTACACCTAACACTACACTGTCATTAAATTAAATAAATAAATGAATCCTATATAAAACTAAAAGACTTACCTGTAAAATAAACCCTAATATAGCTGCAATATAACTAATAGTTACATTGTAGCTATTTTAGCATTATATTTATTGTACAGGCAACTTTGTATTTATTTTAACTAGGTTCAATAGCTATTAAATAGATATTGACTATTTAATAGCTACCTAGTTAAAATAATTACAAAATTACCTGTAAAATAAATCCTAACCTAAGTTACAATTAAACCTAACACTACACTATCATTAAATAAATTAACTACAAGTACCTACAATTAAATACAATTAAAAAAACTAAACTAAAGTACAAAAACCCCCCCACTAAATTACAAAAAATAAAAAAATATTACAAGAATTTTAAACTAATTACACCTAATCTAAGCCCCCTAATAAAATAACAAAGCCCCCCAAAATAAAAAAAAATGCCCTACCCTATACTAAATTACAAAAGTTAACAGCTCTATTACCTTACCAGCCCTGAATAGGGCCTTTTGCGGGGAATGCCCCAAAGAAAACAGCTCTTTTGCCTGTTAAAAAAAAACACAATACCCCCCCCCACATTACACACCCACCACCCACATACCCCTACTCTAACCCCAAACCCCCCTTAAATAAACCTAACACTACCCCCCCTGAAGATCTCCCTACCTTGAGTCGTGTTCACCCAGCCGGGCCGAAGTCTTCATCCGATGGGGCAGAAGAGGACATCCAGACCAGCAGAAGTCTTCATTCCAAGCGGGGCAAGAAGAGGTCTTCCATCCATCAGAAAAGTACAAAAAAATAAACAAACACTAAATTAGCAAGAATAATAAAATATTACAATAATTTTAAACTAATTACACCTAATCTAAGCCCCCTACTAGCTATTAATATAGCTACAATATAACTAATAGTTACATTGTAGCTATTTTAGGATTTATAATTTATTTTACAGGCAACTTTGTATTTATTTTAACTAGGTACAATAGCCTATTAAATAGTTAATAACTATTTAATAACTACCTAGCTAAATTAAATACAAATTTACCTGTAAAATAAACCCTAACCTAAGTTACAATTACACCTAAACACTACACTGTCATTAAATTAAACTAAATAAATTAATCCTATATAAAACTAAATACTTACCTGTAAAATAAACTCTAATATAGCTACAATATAACTAATAGTTTCATGTAGCTATTTTAGCATTTATATTTATTTTACAGGCAACTTTGTATTTATTTTAACTAGGTACAATAGCTATTAAATAGATATTTACTGTTTAATAGCTACCTAGTTAAAATAATTACAAATTACCTGTAAAATAAATCCCTAACCTAAGTTACTATTAAACCTAACACTACACTATCATTAAATAAATTAACTACAAGTACCTACAATTAAATACAATGAAATAAACTAAACTAAAGTACAAAAAAAACAAACACTAAATTACAAAAAATAAAAAAAATTACAAGAATTTTAAACTAATTACACCTAATCTAAGCCCCCTAATAAAATAACAAAGCCCCCCAAAATAAAAAAATGCCCTACCCTATACTAAATTACAAAAGTAATCAGCTCTATTACCTTACCAGCCCTGAACAGGGCCTTTTGCGGGGCATGCCCCAAAGAAAACAGCTCTTTTGCCTGTAAAAAAAAAACACAATACCCCCTCCCCACATTACAACCCACCACCCACATACCCCTACTCTAACCCAAACCCCCCTTAAATAAACCTAACACTACCCCCCTGAAGATCTCCCTACCTTGAGTCGTGTTCACCCAGCGGCCGAAGTCTTCATCCGATCGGGCAGAAGAGGACATCCAGACCGGCAGAAGTCTTCATCCAAGCGGGGCAAGAAGAGGTCTTCCATCCATCAGAAGTCTTTATCCAGGTGGCATCTTCTCTGTTCATCCATCGGGAGCGGAGCGGCAGCATCCTGAAGACATCCCACGCAGAGCATCCTCTTCTTTCTTGATCCGACGACTAGGTGACTGTACCTTTAAGTGACGTCATCCAAGATGGCGCCCCTTGAATTCCGATTGGCTGATAGGATTCTATCAGCCAATCGGAATTAAGGTATGAAAAATCTGATTGGCCTGATTCAATCAGCCAATCAGATTCAAGTTCAATCCGATTGGCTGATGGAATCAGCCAATCAGATTGAGCTCGCATTCTATTGGCTGATCGGAACAGCCAATAGAATGCGAGGTCAATCTGATTGGCTGATTCCATCAGCCAATCGGATTGAACTTGAATCTGATTGGCTGATTGAATCAGCCAATCAGATTTTTCCTACCTTAATTCCGATGGCTGATAGAATCCTATCAGCCAATCGGAATTCAAGGGACGCCATCTTGGATGACGTCACTTAAAGGTACAGTCACCTAGTCGTCGGATCAAGAAAGAAGAGGATGCTCTGCGTGGGATGTCTTCAGGATGCTGCCGCTCCGCTCCCGATGGATGAACAGAGAAGATTGCCGCCTGGATCAAGACTTCTGATGGATGGAAGACCTCTTCTTGCCCTGCTTGGATGAAGACTTCTGCCGGTCTGGATGTCCTCTTCTGCCCCATCGGAGGAAGACTTCGGCCCCGCTGGGTGAAGACACGGTAGAGAGATCTTCAGGGGGGTAGTGTTAGGTTTATTAAAGGGGGGTTTGGGTTAGAGTAGGGGTATGTGGGTGGTGGGTTGTAATGTGGGGGGGGGGGTATTGTGTTCTTTTTTACAGGCAAAAGAGCTGTTTTCTTTGGGGCATGCCCCGCAAAAGGCCCTGTTCAGGGCTGGTAAGGTAATAGAGCTGATTACTTTTGTAATTTAGTATAGGGTAGGGCATTTTTTATTTTGGGGGGCTTTGTTATTTTATTAGGGGGCTTAGATTAGGTGTAATTAGTTTAAAATTCTTGTAATTTTTTTTATTTTTTGTAATTTAGTGTTTGTTTTTTTTGTACTTTAGTTTAGTTTATTTCATTGTATTTAATTGTAGGTACTTGTAGTTAATTTATTTAATGATAGTGTAGTGTTAGGTTTAATAGTAACTTAGGTTAGGATTTATTTTACAGGTAATTTTGTAATTATTTTAACTAGGTAGCTATTAAACAGTAAATATCTATTTAATAGCTATTGTACCTAGTTAAAATAAATACAAAGTTGCCTGTAAAATAAATATAAATGCTAAAATAGCTACAATGTAACTATTAGTTATATTGTAGCTATATTAGGGTTTATTTTACAGGTAAGTATTTAGTTTTATATAGGATTATTTTATTTAGTTAATTTAATGACAGTGTAGTGTTAGGTGTAATTGTAACTTAGGTTAGGGTTTATTTTACAGGTAAATAGCTATTGTACCTAGTTAAAATAAATACAAAGTTGCCTGTAAAATAAATATAAATCCTAAAATAGCTACAATGTAACTATTAGTTATATTGTAGCTATATTAATAGCTAGTAGGGGGCTTAGATTAGGTGTAATTAGTTTAAAATTATTGTAATATTTTATTATTTTTGCTAATTTAGTGTTTGTTTGTTTTTTTGTACTTTTCTGATGGATGGAAGACCTCTTCTTGCCCCGCTTGGATGAAGACTTCTGCCGGTCTGGATGTCCTCTTCTGCCCCATCGGATGAAGACTTCGGCCCGGCTGGGTGAACACGACTCAAGGGTAGGGAGATCTTCAAGGGGTAGTGTTAGGTTTATTTAAGGGGGGTTTGGGTTAGAGTTGGGGTATGTGGGTGGTGGGTGGTAATGTGGGGGGGGTATTGTGTTTTTTTTTTTACAGGCAAAAGAGCTGTTTTCTTTGGGGCATGCCCCGCAAAGGGCCCTGTTCAGGGCTGGTAAGGTAATAGAGCTGATTACTTTTGTAATTTAGTATAGGGGTAGGGCATTTTTTTTATTTTGGGGGGCTTTGTTATTTTATTAGGGGGCTTAGATTAGGTGTAATTAGTTTAAAATTCTTGTAATATTTTTTTATTTTTTGTAATTTAGTGGGGGGGGGGTTTGTACTTTAGTTTAGTTTTTTTTAATTGTATTTAATTGTAGGTACTTGTAGTTAATTTATTTAATGATAGTGTAGTGTTAGGTTTAATTGTAACTTAGGTTAGGATTTATTTTACAGGTAATTTTGTAATTATTTTAACTAGGTAGCTATTAAATAGTCAATATCTATTTAATAGCTATTGAACCTAGTTAAAATGAATACAAAGTTGCCCTGTACAATAAATATAAATGCTAAAATAGCTACAATGTAACTATTAGTTATATTGCAGCTATATTAGGGTTTATTTTACAGGTAAGTCTTTAGTTTTTATATAGGATTCATTTATTTAGTTAATTTAATGATAGTGTAGTGTTAGGTGTAATTGTAACTTAGGTTATGATTTATTTTACAGGTACATTTGTATTTATTTTAGCTAGGTAGTTATTAAATAGTTATTAACTATTTAATAACTATTGTACCTAGTTAAAATAAATACAAAGTTGCCTGTAAAATACATATAAATCCTAAAATAGCTACAATGTAACTATTAGTTATATTGAAGCTATATTAATAGCTAGTAGGGGGCTTAGATTAGGTTGTAATTAGTTTAAAATTATTGTAATATTTATTATTTTTGGTAATTTAGTGTTTGTTTGTATTTTGGTACTTGTATGATGGATGGAAGACCTCTTCTTGCCCCGCTTGGATGAAGACTTCTGCCGGTCTGGATGTCCTCTTCTGCCCCATCGGATGAAGACTTCGGCCCGGCTGGGTGAACACGACTCAAGGTAGGGAGATCTTCAGGGGGGTAGTGTTAGGTTTATTTAAGGGGGGTTTGGGTTAGAGTAGGGGTATGTGGGTGGTGGGTTGTAATGTGGGGGGGGGGGATTGTGTTTTTTTTTACAGGCAATAGAGCTGTTTTCTTTGGGGCATGCCCCGCAAAGGGCCCTGGTTCAGGGCTGGTAAGGTTTAGTATAGGGTAGGGCATTTTTTTTATTTTGGGGGGGCTTTGTTATTTTATTAGGGGGCTTAGATTAGGTGTAATTAGTTTAAAATTCTTGTAATATTTTTTTATTTTTTGTAATTTAGTGGTTTTTTATTTTTTGTAATTTAGTGGGGGGGTTTTTGTACTTTAGTTTATTTAATTGTAGATAATTGTAGGTACTTGTAGTTAATTTATTTAATGATAGTGTAGTGTTAGGTTTTATTGTAACTTAGGTTAGGATTTATTTTACAGGTAATTTTGTAATTATTTTAACTAGTTAGCTATTAATTAGTCAATAACTATTTAATAGCTATTGTACCTAGTTAAAATAAATACAAAGTTGCCTGTAAAATAAATATAAATCCTAAAAGAGCTACAATGTAACTATTAGTTATATTGCAGCTATATTAGGGTTTATTTTACAGGTAAGTATTTAGTTTTAAATATGATTCATTTATTTAATGATAGTGTAGTGTTAGGTGTAATTGTTAACTTAGGTTAGGATTTATTTTACAGGTAAATTTGTATTTATTTTAGCTAGGTAGTTATTAAATAGTTATTAACTATTTAATAACTATTGTACCTAGTTAAAATAAATACAAAGTTGCCTGTAAAATAAAAATAAATCCTAAAATAGCTACAATGTAACTATTAGTTATATTGTAGCTATATTAGGGTTTATTTTACAGGTAAGTCTTTAGTTTTAAATAGGATTCATTTATTTAACTATAGTAAATTTATTTCATTTTATTTAAATTATATTTAAGTTAGGGGGTGTTAGTGTTAGGGTTAGACTTAGGTTTAGGGGTTAATAACCTTATTATAGTAGCGGCGACGTTGGGGGCGGGAGATTAGGGGTTAATAATTGTAGGTAGGTGGCGGCGATGTTAGGGAGGGCAGATTAGGGGTTAATAAAATGTATTATAGTGTTTGCGAGGCGGGAGTGCGGCGGTTTAGGGGTTAATACATTTATTATAGTTGCGGCGATTTGCGGTCGGCAGATTAGGGGTTAATACTTGTAGTTAGATTGCAGCGACGTTGGGGGGGGCAGATTAGGGGTTAATAACTATAATGTAGGGGTCGGCGGTGTTAGGGACAGCAGGTTAGGGGTTAATAGCTATAATGTAGGCGGCGGCGATATCGGGTCGGCAGATTAGGGGTTAATACTTGTAGTTAGATTGCGGCGACTTTGGGGGGGCAGAATTAGGGGTTAATAACTATAATGTAGGGGTCGGCGGTGTTAGGGACAGCAGATTAGGGGTTAATAGCTATAATGTAGGCGGCGGCGATATCGGGTCGGCAGATTAGGGGTTAATACTTGTAGTTAGATTTGCGGCGACGTTGGGGGAGGCAGATTAGGGGTTAATAACTATAATGTAGGGGTCGGCGGTGTTAGGGACAGCAGATTAGGGGTTAATAGTTATAATGTAGGTGGCGGCGATATTCGGTCGGCAGATTAGGGGTTAATAAAATAATGCAGGTGTCAGCGATAGCGGGGGGCGGCAGATTAGGGGTTAATAAGTGTCAGATTAGGGGTGTTTAGAGACTCGGGGGTACATGTTAGGGTGTTAGGTGCAGACTTAGTGTTTCCCCATAGGAACAATGGGGCTGCGGTGTTAGTTTTTTTTCAGCCGAAACTCCCATTGTTTCCTATGGGGAAATGCCGAATTTTACCGAGCTAATTCGGATTTATTCGGAGATACGGCAGCTATTTCGGATTCATTCGGTAGATTCGGAAGTATTTTAATTCGGAAATCCGAATCGATCCGAATCTCCGAATTTACAGAATTTACAGAATTTCCGAATTAATCCGAAACGAACCGCACATGTCTAGCGGAAACAAGACAATGGATGAGGAGACTTTAATAAGTATCAATGCTCACAGTTTCTTTAATTGCACATCATGTTTCTTACAATGTGTATCTTGCTCTTGCGGGGTCTGTGGTTCTGGTTATATTTTCCAGTTTTGTGTGGGACCAGATACACGGCCCCGCAAATGACAATTTGCTCTTTTTCCTGTTGCACTGTTTACACAGGTTTTTATTCTTCTGTACATAGAATTATTATGGTTGGGAGACAATATTCAGTGTACTTAAATCTTGGTTCCTGCATGGGTTCTATCAAGATAATTCTCAGTTATTGCTGGTTTCTCCTATGCCCCCTGGGGTGCTTTAACCCTGCCTTGCCCCTTATAAGCTTTCGTGTGGACCTTATGTCCACCACGTGCCTACTGATACAAGTGGCTATTGGTGTCACAGTAATGTTCTGGGCCCGGCATATCGATACCAAGTACAAACCCCTTCAATATTTGCCACCATCCCCGCCACCACCCCTACCTTGTCGCCTAAGTCCCATTCCCTGGCGCCTACTGTGTGCAGAAACCATTGGTATATTTATTCTCTCTGAAGCTCCGCTACACACTTCAAGGTTTCATGTGGCTCTATCATCCCTTTCCCACCCTCCCATAGGCTGGCTCCTAGAGCTGAGATGTCACAATATCTGTTATTGTTATGTGTTTTTATTATTCTCCTGGTTTCTTTATAGACAGATTACCTTTGAGACGGGAAGTCTTGACATGGGTGCAGCCGCGATTGTGTACCTCTACCTCATATGTATCATTAATGCAACTGTGTATTCTCATTTCCTAGAGGTCTCCTGGTTTACCCTAGACAATGTTATGTATAGTCCTTACCAAAGCTTCATTACAAATGTTACTGTCGTGTACCAAACATTCTGATCTATTAAACCACATAGTTGCCTTGTTTGATAATTTCTTGCATTTAAAGAGGTGCCTGCCTATAACTGTGTCTTTTTTTTTTTTTATCCGTTCTCAGATCACTTCTGGAGCGCTTGTGGTCTCTCCCCCCATGGACACGAATTCAGAGAAAATTGCCCCTGTTCTTTTCCTGCTGGTGAGTCAACCCCTTGAGTTCCAACTCTCTGGATCTCCATTTACATCCCACATACATGTTTTTTATCTCACTTGTAGGGCCTATGATCTAATATGTTTCAGACTAGACGTCCAGGGGCAAAGACACACACCGCGCAGCTCACTTTTTGCACTTGCCCACTCTTACCTTAATATTAATACCATATGGCTATAAACCTTAGGTTAACTTCCTGGAATGTTGGGGGCATTACGTCCCCCGCAAAGAGGAGTATGATCCTACAACAGCTTAAAAAACTCCATACCGATATAGCTCTGCTCCAGGAGACCAAATTGACCTCTGAGGAACATGAAAAACTGAAAGTTAGATGGGTGGGTCATATTCTGTATTCCCCTACTGAGAGTAGGAAAAGAGGGGTAGCTATTCTGGTAAGAAAAGGCCTCCAGGTATCTTTTTCACAAGTAGAGATAGATAGGGACGGTAGATATATACTTGCAATTCTAAAAGTGGGGAATCTGGAATACACTATATGTAATGTTTATGGCCCTAATGAATTTTGCCCTTCCTTTTGGTCCTCTCTAATAGCTAAATTGGCCACTTAAGCTGCTCCTATTATTTTGGGGGGGACTACAACTTGGTCCAGGCCCTTCCTTTAGACAGGTTTAGAGACCCGGCATCAGCTGGCTCCTTAAGTTTCTCACTCTCAAGGTATAAGAGGGAAGTCTCACTGATAAGCAACCTAAAGGTTACTCTGAACCTTGTAGATGTCTGGAGAGTACTGAACCCATTGGAGAGAGATTATACTTGTCTATCTAAGACACACAGCACCCTTTCACGAATAGATTATTTCCTCACCTCCTCTGTTTATAACGCAAGTAGTAAGAAGTAAATACAGCGCCAACAAGAGGCCAAGGGATAAATATACTCACAGAGAGATAAAAGAAGATTATATAATGAACCATGTTAAAAAGCATCAGTAATAAAAGACTATATATAAAAAATGTAAAAAGCACATATAAATAAAATTACAAATACAGGAATATCTTACAGAAGCGGCTCAAAGGGCCAAAGCTGATAATTACAATAAAAACAGAGGTAATAACAGGTGATCAGTGTGAGTGGTACACCAGAATAAGAGTGTATACTGATAAAACAGAATTAGCCTAAGTACAACTGTAGCAAGTGCATCAAGCAAAAAACTAATAAACAATAATACAAACAATAGTGTTCAAAATTAGTGTTACAAAAATAGTGTTCCAAAAAATAAAAAAATGCACTGCAGTGCAAAAAAAAGGGGGGTAGCAAAATAATTGTATAGATACAATCAAATAGTGAGTGAGTGCAAATGGATATAAAAATGCTAGCTACTTAATCCAGTGAGGTTAAGATATAATTAAATAAAATACACAATATGCAATAACATAAAAAATAAAATACACAATATGCAATAACATAAAAAATAAAAAATAAAATATAAAATATAATCCAAAAAAGTGTTCAAAAAGTTGATCAACAAATGTTAGTGAAGAACAAAAATAAGTCAATCAAAACTAAAAAAATGGAAAAAATGGGTGATGAAAAGCAAGGTGAAAGTGAGGAAATTGATTCCTTCCAATGTTAGTTACTTTAACAGATCCAAATTCCTGAGTGTGGTTGCTGAAGTAGCTGATTGGATCCTAGCACCTGTCAGCTGCTCCTATGGTATCCTAAAAAGTGTCCCTGTAAAAAAAGAAATTCACAACATAGTGTATCCAATATGAGAATGAAGTAAAGATTAAAGTAATGCTTACCAATATGTCAACGCGTTTCTGCCCTCAAAAAAGGGCCTTTCTCAAGACTAGAATATTGGTAATGGCAGCTGGCCTTATATACAGTTTAGAAGTAGCCTATATGGTAGTTTAATTGATTAATTGTATTGTTTGGGCGCCAAATCCCTCCACTTCCTGTGTAACATCTAAAAGATTCCCCCATAAAGTGTAGCATCACTTCCTGTGTAACATCTAAAAGATTCCCCTCCACTTCCTGTGTAACATCTAAAAGATTCCCCCATAAAGTGTAGCATCACTTCCTGTGTAACATCTAAAAGATTCCCCTCCACTTCCTGTGTAACATCTAAAAGATTCCCCCATAAAGTGTAGTATCACTTCCTGTGTAACATCTAAAAGATTCCCCTCCACTTCCTGTGTAACATCTAAAAGATTCCTCATAAAGTGTAGCATCACTTCCTGTGTAACATCTAAAAGATTCCCCCATATGGCAAACCGGAAGTATATAAATTTTCCCGGATTAATTTTATACATATCTAAATATATAGGTAATTCAAAAGGCATGTATATGGCCTTAGATTTATCCAGTTGTTTCTTTCTCAATTGCCGGTATCTTTGTTTTGGCTTACCAGTTTCAAGCCCAATATCGGAGCTACCCGGTAGTGACGTAACCGTTGACGTCACTTCCGGTCCGGCGATATTACATAGACAAGCCGCTAGCAACATTAGCATGCTGTACAATGCTAATATATGCGGCTGTCAGTTACGCCTCCCATCTAGTATATTAAATCCTTAGAGAGCCCTGGGGATAAAGATGTCAGAACAATGCCCACCAATGTGTCAATAAAGGGGATAAGTGTCAAGGCACTATTGGCCCCCCAAACGTTATAATGATAGATAAAGGCTATGTAATCACAAACATTGAGATTTACAAAAAACTAACACATATTTTATGTCAGTGGGACAAAGGAAACAATAAAAATAATAACGGCAAGTATTTTTGGAAATTAAATAACGGTTTTGTTATCTATTTCTCTTAAGTCCAAAGGGGTCAGATAATATTTTCTTTCTATAGCCATATTTTATATATCCATCATTATACTAGTAGATGGATTGAATGATCTCAAATATTATAATATGTGTTAACATATTGTCAAAGTGTGTTTAAGATACACTGGTAGTGGATTAAGTGATCTTAAATATTATAATATGTGTTAACATATTGTTAAAATATGTTGAGATATGTTTGACATTTCATAAAGAGAAGTTGTATATACTTTTATGGTTCCTTCAATGTCATTGAGCCATGCTCAGATGGTAAGATCTTGCATATTTATAAGAAATAAAGTTATTTTAATTTATTTTATAAAAGATCAGAATCATAGTGAGAGGAGGAAGAAATTAACATGTGATGAATTATTTACAGAGGGCAAACTGCTTAGTTATTAAAAAAGTCCTAGAATGTATTTATATATATATATATATATATATATATATATATATATATATATATATATATATATATATATATATATATTTCTTGTTTGCTCCAAAATTTGAGCATAGAGAATACAAAGTCCCCAATAGAAACAATTTGGACTTAGTTGTCCATCTATCTGATATGTAAAATTAGTTATATGTATATAAAGATATAGATAAAACCAGGACATGGTATCTCATATTTAGCGAGAAATAAAAGGGATATGTACCTGATTCTGGTCGCATAAATATATTAGATTACAACGCCATCATAGTAATTGAATAAGGAAACTAGTGATAGCTGGACAAGTCCAGTGTATAAATTTCTATGTCAGAGAAAGAAACATTCAAGTGTATGCTCATGAATGTAATTATGGGTATATATATAAAAGGGTATATAAATAGGAAACAGTCTACATTTGCTGTTTAATAGTTGAGAACTAGAACAATAGAGGAAAATAGAGGAAAAAGCCTTCTTCTTATGTTAATAGGATAACTGTATAGATGTCCACACTAATTGCTTTGAAGATTGAATCTGCAAAACCTACTTTCAAATCATTCTAACCCACAATTATATAGTATTGTGGAGCTTAGATTTTAATGGTGATCAGAAGATCAAACAGAAGATGGTAAACAAATATGTGGTAGGGTGAAGGGTAACCTTAAGCAGACAAAAATTGATACGCAATTAATGAGTAAAAATGGATGAACTTCTATATATTTGGGTGGAGGGCTACAATGCCTATATAATGAGACTTTGGATTGGATATATACGATACCGGACCTTCTATAAATTTAGGTCTTTATAAAGGCTAAATTGTGTAATAACCCAGAAGCTTTAAAACAGCGGGTTTATAGAATTCTAAATGATACAGCACTATCTTATAAGTCTAGCTTGTGTCTTTATATAGACTAGTTGTTCAATAGCCCAGATGATTCAAAGGTCTTTTTGTTTTTTAAAAAGTCTTTGGAGAGGAATTTTATACTGTCCTATGAGGACATTGGCAGATACATATCATAAATTGAAGAGGTAGGTAAGATCCTCCCTATTATTCAGACCTTTCGGGTGTAAGCAGTCTAATAAGAAGATCCATTTGGATTCTGCTTTTAAGAGGCTCTTTTCAAAATTACCCCCTCTCCAGTTCTTGGCAACTTTTTGTATACCTATAAATTTCATGTCTTGTATTCTACCATTGTGCTTCGTGGCAAAATGTTTATAAAGTGTTGTTTCTTTATTTTGTTTTTCGATCAACAGTATGTGCTCTCTGAGCCTATCTCTGAGGCTTCTAGAGGTTTGGCCGATGTATTGGAGCCCACATGAGCATTCCATAAGGTAGATTATCCCCGTATTTTGACATCTAATCAGATCTTTGATAGTAAATTCTTCTCCAGTCTGATTGGACTTGAATTTTTTAGTCTTTACCCCTCTTCTGCATGCTTTGCAGGTGGGGCATGGAAAAAATCCCTTTACTGGTCTCCCCATTGCATCATGTGTATTGGTCTTCTTCTTCTTGGGTAGACTTGGTGCTAATCTATTTTTGAGATTTCCTGTCTTTCTATAAACGAATTTTGGCTGGTTGGGGAGTTTATCTCCAATAATGTCGTCATTTTTTAGAAGGTGCCAGTGTCTTTTAAAGATATTTTCAATGATGTATCGATTGCTGCTGTATTCTGTTATTAATGGTACATTTATAGCATCCTCTGTCTCATATTGCTTATGATCTTTGTATTTGGTTAACTCTTTCCTCTCCACCTGTCGTACTTCTTCTATTTTTTGGTCTAGATGTTCCTCCTTATAACCTCTTTCCACAAATTT
Source organism: Bombina bombina (assembly GCF_027579735.1). Lineage (NCBI taxonomy): Eukaryota > Metazoa > Chordata > Amphibia > Anura > Bombinatoridae > Bombina > Bombina bombina. The sequence goes on from NC_069502.1 coordinate 158,873,796, forward strand.
CTCTTTTAGTCGTCTCACTTGTTTTTCCCAGGTTTCGATATTTGAACAATTCTTTCGGGCCCTTAGGAATTGGCTCTTTGGGATATTTTCTTTCCATTTCTCATGGTGGCAGCTCTCATAGTGTATATAGCTGTTACTGTCAACCGATTTGAAGTATGTAGATGTTTCCCATTTTCCGTTTAGAGCTTCTATTTTTAGATCCAAGAAGACGATTTCCTTAAAGTTCCAGTTGTAGGTGAACTTCAAATTCTGATGGTTTTGATTCATGACCTCAATTGTGTACAAGAGATCTTCTGTTGAGCCCTTCCAGACTATTAGGACATCAATATATCTGCGGTATAGGACCAGGTCCGCGCTCGCTGGGCATGAATCCCAGAAGATGCTCTCCCATCTTACAGAGAAATTTGTGGAAAGAGGTTATAAGGAGGAACATCTAGACCAAAAAATAGAAGAAGTACGACAGGTGGAGAGGAAAGAGTTAACCAAATACAAAGATCATAAGCAATATGAGACAGAGGATGCTATAAATGTACCATTAATAACAGAATACAGCAGCAATCGATACATCATTGAAAATATCTTTAAAAGACACTGGCACCTTCTAAAAAATGACGACATTATTGGAGATAAAACTCCCCAACCAGCCAAAATTCGTTTATAGAAAGACAGGAAATCTCAAAAATAGATTAGCACCAAGTCTACCCAAGAAGAAGAAGACCAATACACATGATGCAATGGGGAGACCAGTAAAGGGATTTTTTCCATGCCCCACCTGCAAAGCATGCAGAAGAGGGGTAAAGACTAAAAAAATTCAAGTCCAATCAAACTGGAGAAGAATTTACTATCAAAGATCTGATTAGATGTCAAAATACGGGGATAATCTACCTTATGGAATGCTCATGTGGGCTCCAATACATCGGCCAAACCTCTAGAAGCCTCAGAGATCACATACTGTTGATCGAAAAACAAAATAAAGAAACAACACTTTATAAACATTTTGCCACAAAGCACAATGGTAGAATACAAGACATGAAATTTATAGGTATACAAAAAGTTGCCAAGAACTGGAGAGGGGGTAATTTTGAAAAGAGCCTCTTAAAAGCAGAATCCAAATGGATCTTCTTATTAGACTGCTTACACCCGAAAGGTCTGAATAATAGGGAGGATCTTACCTACCTCTTCAATTTATGATATGTATCTGCCAATGTCCTCATAGGACAGTATAAAATTCCTCTCCAAAGACTTTTTAAAAAAACAAAAAGACCTTTGAATCATCTGGGCTATTGAACAACTAGTCTATATAAAGACACAAGCTAGACTTATAAGATAGTGCTGTATCATTTAGAATTCTATAAACCCGCTGTTTTAAAGCTTCTGGGTTATTACACAATTTAGCCTTTATAAAGACCTAAATTTATAGAAGGTCCGGTATCGTATATATCCAATCCAAAGTCTCATTATATAGGCATTGTAGCCCTCCACCCAAATATATAGAAGTTTATCCATTTTTACTCATTAATTGCGTATCAATTTTTGTCTGCTTAAGGTTACCCTTCACCCTACCACATATTTGTTTACCATCTTCTGTTTGATCTTCTGATCACCATTAAAATCTAAGCTCCACAATACTATATAATTGTGGGTTAGAATGATTTAAAAGTAGGTTTTGCAGATTCAATCTTCAAAGCAATTAGTGTGGACATCTATACAGTTATCCTATTAACATAAGAAGAAGGCTTTTTCCTCTATTTTCCTCTATTGTTCTAGTTCTCAACTATTAAACAGCAAATGTAGACTGTTTCCTATTTATATACCCTTTTATATATATATACCCTTAATTACATTCATGAGCATACACTTGAATGTTTCTTTCTCTGACATAGAAATTTATACACTGGACTTGTCCAGCTATCACTAGTTTCCTTATTCAATTACTATGATGGCGTTGTAATCTAATATATTTATGCGACCAGAATCAGGTACATATCCCTTTTATTTCTCGCTAAATATGAGATACCATGTCCTGGTTTTATCTATATCTTTATATACATATAACTAATTTTACATATCAGATAGATGGACAACTAAGTCCAAATTGTTTCTATTGGGACTTTGTATTCTCTATGCTCAAATTTTGGAGCAAACGATATATATATATATATATATATATATATATATATATATATATATATATATAAATACATTCTAGGACTTTTTTAATAACTAAGCAGTTTGCCCTCTGTAAATAATTCATCACATGTTAATTTCTTCCTCCTCTCACTATGATTCTGATCTTTTATAAAATAAATTAAAATAACTTTATTTCTTATAAATATGCGAGATCTTACCATCTGAGCATGGCTCAATGACATTGAAGGATCCATAAAAGTATATACAACTTCTCTTCTCTTTATGAAATGTCAAACATATCTCAAAATATTTTAACAATATGTTAACACATATTATAATATTTAAGATCACTTAATCCACTACCAGTGTATCTTAAACACACTTTGACAATATGTTAACACATATTATAATATTTGAGATCATTCAATCCATCTACTAGTATAATGATGGATATATAAAATATGGCTATAGAAAGAAAATATTATCTGACCCCTTTGGACTTAAGAGAAATAGATAACAAAACCGTTATTTAATTTCCAAAAATACTTGCCGTTATTATTTTTATTGTTTCCTTTGTCCCACTGACATAAAATATGTGTTAGTTTTTTGTAAATCTCAATGTTTGAGATTACATAGCCTTTATCTATCGTTATAACGTTTGGGGGCCAATAGTGCCTTGACACTTATCCCCTTTATTGACACATTGGTGGGCATTGTTCTGACATCTTTATCCCCAGGGCTCTCTAAGGATTTAATATACTAGATGGGAGGCATAACTGACAGCCGCATATATTAGCATTGTACAGCATGCTAATGTTGCTAGCTGCTTGTCTATGTAATATCGCCGGACCGGAAGTGACGTCAACGGTTACGTCACTACCGGGTAGCTCCGATATTGGGCTTGAAACTGGTAAGCCAAAACAAAGATACCGGCAATTGAGAAAGAAACAACTGGATAAATCTAAGGCCATATACATGCCTTTTGAATTACCTATATATTTAGATATGTATAAAATTAATCCGGGAAAATTTATATACTTCCGGTTTGCCATATGGGGGAATCTTTTAGATGTTACACAGGAAGTGATGCTACACTTTATGGGGGAATCTTTTAGATGTTACACAGGAAGTGGAGGGGAATCTTTTAGATGTTACACAGGAAGTGATACTACACTTTATGGGGGAATCTTTTAGATGTTACACAGGAAGTGGAGGGGAATCTTTTAGATGTTACACAGGAAGTGATGCTACACTTTATGGGGAATCTTTTAGATGTTACACAGGAAGTGGAGGGGAATCTTTTAGATGTTACACAGGAAGTGATGCTACACTTTATGGGGGAATCTTTTAGATGTTACACAGGAAGTGGAGGGATTTGGCGCCCAAACAATACAATTAATCAATTAAACTACCATATAGGCTACTTCTAAACTGTATATAAGGCCAGCTGCCATTACCAATATTCTAGTCTTGAGAAAGGCCCTTTTTTGAGGGCAGAAACGCGTTGACATATTGGTAAGCATTACTTTAATCTTTACTTCATTCTCATATTGGATACACTATGTTGTGAATTTCTTTTTTTTACAGGGACACTTTTTAGGATACCATAGGAGCAGCTGACAGGTGCTAGGATCCAATCAGCTACTTCAGCAACCACACTCAGGAATTTGTATCTGTTAAAGTAACTAACATTGGAAGGAATCAATTTCCTCACTTTCACCTTGCTTTTCATCACCCATTTTTTCCATTTTTTAGTTTTGATTGACTTATTTTTGTTCTTCACTAACATTTGTTGATCAACTTTTTGAACACTTTTTTGGATTATATTTTATATTTTATTTTTTATTTTTTATGTTATTGCATATTGTGTATTTTATTTTTTATGTTATTGCATATTGTGTATTTTATTTAATTATATCTTAACCTCACTGGATTAAGTAGCTAGCATTTTTATATCCATTTGCACTCACTCACTATTTGATTGTATCTATACAATTATTTTGCTACCCCCCTTTTTTTTTGCACTGCAGTGCATTTTTTTATTTTTTGGAACACTATTTTTGTAACACTAATTTTGAACACTATTGTTTGTATTATTGTTTATTAGTTTTTTGCTTGATGCACTTGCTACAGTTGTACTTAGGCTAATTCTGTTTTATCAGTATACACTCTTATTCTGGTGTACCACTCACACTGATCACCTGTTATTACCTCTGTTTTTATTGTAATTATCAGCTTTGGCCCTTTGAGCCGCTTCTGTAAGATATTCCTGTATTTGTAATTTTATTTATATGTGCTTTTTACATTTTTTATATATAGTCTTTTATTACTGATGCTTTTTAACATGGTTCATTAAATAATCTTCTTTTATCTCTCTGTGAGTATATTTATCCCTTGGCCTCTTGTTGGCGCTGTATTCACTTCTTACTACTTGTGCATATTTTTTGGAGGTTGGTTAGGATCTCTGTTTGGATACAGCTTGGGGATTACCTTAGCGCTTGTACACACACCCTTTTTCACTATTTTTCTCTGTTTATAACGCCCCAAATCCAGCATCCGACCATAGAACACATAACGATTTCAGACCATGCCCCAATTCATTTCTTACTTCAGCCAACATCCATGAGACCTCCAAGTAGATCCTGGAGATTTCCCTCTTATCTATATAATGACATAAATTTTCTCCAGCATCTGAAGAGTGCATGGGTAAACTATGCCTCAGATAAAGACCAACATAAAGGGGACCCTAACCTGTTTTGGCACGCCTCCAAGCCTGTCATGAGGGGTTCTATCACCTCTTTTACTGCACATCACAATAAAAGTATTAAAAAAATTGATGAGACATTTTTAGCAAACCTTACCGAGGCATATAATGAGTACCTCTCTAGCCCCACCCCTGAATCTAAAAAACAATATTATGATCTTAATATGGCTAGGGACACATACTTAGCTCAGCAGAATATCAATTTCGATATACACAGACAGGGACGGTACTTCCGGCATGGCAACAAGTCGGGTAAGTTGCTAGCAAATTTAGTCAAGCTTTATATGCCTAAATCACACATACTGGCCATAAAATCCCAATCACATTTAACTTCAAACAACAAAGAAATCATGTCAGAATTTATTAAATACTACACCTCTTTATATACCAGCCAGGAGATTAGCTTAGAGGCTAAGCAGAGCTTTTGGGATGCTACACATATCCCGGCTCTCTCAGAAGAGCATAACTCATTACTTAGCGCCAGCATTCTTCCCCAGGAAGTAGTTAAGGCTGTAAACAGAGCCAAGCTTGGGAAAGCAGCAGGCCCTGATGGGCTACCTGTAGAGTACTATAGACTCCTTGTGAATGAGATGGCCCCAACCCTGGCCTCCCTATACACCGCATACCTGGAGGGTTCCTCTCAAATAGATGCCAGATTTACGGAGGCAAACATCTGCCTCATCCCTAAACCTGACAAAGATTCCACAGATACCTCCTCATATCGCCCAATTTCATTGTTTAACAGCGATTATAAACTACTGACCAAAATTTTAGCTGACCGGTTGGCCCAGGTTCTTCCCTCAATCATACACACAGATCAGACCGGGTTTGTAAAAGGGAGATCATCAGTGATCAACATCAGGAAAACATTGGCAATTACCTCCTATTATTGGTATAACACCCACTCCTCTAATCCTGTGGATCTACAAGATGCCTGTCTCCTCGCCCTTGACGCGGAGAAGGCATTTGACAGGATTGAATGGGACCATTTGCACACGTCACTAGAAAAATTCGGCATTTCAGGCAACTTTACAACTTTTCTCCAATGGTTATATACAGCCCCTAAGGCGTCTTTGATAGTTAATGGTGAGCTTTCCCCCTCATTTGTATTGCAGAGGGGTACCAGGCAGGGATGCCCTCTGTCCCCTTTGCTATTCGACCTGGCCATAGAACCCCTAGCATGTCACATCCGACAAAAATGTGCAGGATTAGACGTCTTAGACCATAAGCAGCATCTGTCGCTGTATGCAGACGACTTGTTGTTATTTATAGGCAATCCTGCCAACAACTTGAGCTCCCTCTTAGAGGTAATCAGAAGTTTTGGAACTTTCACAGGCTACAAAATTAATGTCAATAAATCGGAGGTTACGTGGCTGCAAAATAAGCAAAACACCACTCTAACAAACACCACTCTTAAAATTACAGACGGCTCATTTAAGTATTTGGGTATTCATGTACATGTGAATCCCAATAAATTATACCAGTTAAATCTGACAAATACTATAAGCAACATAAAACTTTTACTCTCGGGTTGGTGTAGTTTACCCCTATCTCTTATGGGCCGAATTCATTTGTTTAAAATGATGGCGCTGCCCAAACTCTTATACCCTTTACAGATGTTACCTCTCATTCTCACCCAACAAGACACCAAGTCACTACAATCCGCTCTGGGGCAGTTTATCTGGAGGGGTAAGAAACATAGGATAGGGCAAAATTACTTAGCGATGCCCCTGGAAAGAGGAGGACTTCGTCTCCCGAACATTTTATGGTATAATTGGGCCACTCTGACTAAACTCATACTGGATTGGCTTGTTGATGACAATCGATTCACTGTCCCTGCCTTAGAAAATAATTTGGTTAAACCAATAAGCTTGGCTTTCCTGCCCCATGCAAACTTCACTTCACTACCCTCACACATACAGTCTCACATATTATATAGGGATCCGCTTAGGGCTTGGGCCAAGTTGTGCAGGTTGTGGGGGGTAGACAAATCAGTGAGTAGGTACTTACCAATTCAGGGTAACCTAAATTTTCTTCCTTGATACACCACAAAAGCATTTCAGGAATGGCGCAGTCAAAAGCTTACAACGATTAAACAGCTTATCAATCCTTTGATTTTGGAAATTATCCCTTTTCAGGATTTAAGGGATTTGTTTGGTCTCCCAAGCTCCCATTGCTTCGCATATTTTCAGTGCAGACATTATATAACTAAATTAAAAAAGGAGGGACGTCTCCCCAAGGAGCCTACCCAGGTTGATAATTTATGTGCGCTAGCAAGGCAGGGTTCATATAAAATCACACACACATACAATTTAATCCTAAAACATTTTGAAAACTCAGCTATGTGCGGGCTTATATCTAAATGGGATGGTTTTAATGATCTATTAGTTAATGAAGAGCTCATTCACGCAAGTCTGAGAAAAATACAGACAGTCACCATTTCTGCCAAGTTGAGGGAGTCACATTTAAAATTCATACATAAGGCCTACATAACCCCACACCTACATTCTAGATGGGTTCCTGGAGCTAGTGATACTTGCCCCAAGTGCAGCTTGGCTTCACCAGATTGGCTGCATTTGCTATGGAATTGCCCCAAGCTACAGAGCTTCTGGCTCAAGATATCATACTGGCTCACGAAAGCAACAAAGACTCAGATAGTCCTCTCACCTCAACGTATTATTTTCCTAACCCTTAATGATAACCCACCCTCTTTTGACAGCTTAGTATCCACAGTCATAGTTTTGGCGAAACAAGTGATTTTGGAGGGTTGGGCTAGTAATAAAGCCCCCCCTCTCCAAAAGCTTCTCAGAAATATACACACGCAAATGCTAATCGAACAGGCAGATGTGAAGGGAGATCCGGAAAAACGAATAAAACGTTTAATACTTAAATGGGGAACCTACCTTCTATATTTACCAGAGGCAGTCAGGGAAAAGGTCATATACCCATTCAGAAACAGCCTTTTTATCTTAAATGAAAACCTTAAGGGAAATTGGTCTTTCCCGGCCCCCAGAATTAACTAGTAATACTGCATTGGTGGTGCACAAACTTACCTACCCTGACGCCTTCTTTCATGGTGTCACTATTATTGACACCTCCCTCTCCCTTTCTTGCTCCTGTTGTGTGTCCATGGGGGGTGAACTAGACCGGAGTGCCCCAGGTAAGTTATTATGTGTTTGTATTATGCGTCTGTGTTACCTTTTTGTTTGTTTATATTTCTGTTTGATTTTGTTTTACGCACTATGTTGTTATTTTACATATAAGAAAATGTGAACCCATACCTCTGCATGGTGGAGTTATACGGGTCGCTGATTATGTAACCAAATGAAGGATCTTGCACTGTATTGCTTCTTGTACTTTCCTATTGGACTTTTTTTTATGTCTTTCTGCCATGTATGTATTGGATTCCAATAATAAATAAAGTTATAAAAAAAAAAAAATATATCATTATTGATTTGCACAGAAAGATAACAAGATAATTCTTAACATTTGAGAATCGGATTAAATTATAAAGTTGCTTAACATTTCATGCTCAATCTGAATCACGAACGCTAAATTTGTTTGGACAGTGTCCCTTTAAGAGATTTAAAGAGTGTATTTACTTCTCTTCTTATCTTGACATAATTTGCTTGAAAAGCATATCGAGATAGGCTCAGTAGATGAAGATTGGTGGATGCACAGAGATGCCTTATGTGATTGGCTCAACCATGTGCATTTAAATTTCTTCTGTTGAGGATATCTAAATACAAAGATAAATTGAGTTACATTTTAAAGTCTAAACAATTTTCTATCTCTACAGATCATTTGATACAATTGTTTGGTTGTAATGTCTATTTAAAAATAAAGACGCCATTGCACAATAACATATATGAGCAGTTCAGACAAATACAAGCTCTATGTTTATTTACTATAACAAACAAACCTGTAGTTTAACATCTATAAACAGATT